>NC_139226.1:140871143-141290497 GCF_055691185.1 Crinia signifera | reverse complement strand
TATTGGGGTCATTCTTTGTTATTTATATATATCCAAATAGGTGCAGCACTCGTAGTAAATGCGGTAAAACACAGTAAGTATTAACGGTGGCAACGTTTCAATACCATCAAGGTATTGTCATCAGGCTAACAAAACCAGGGGGATGCAAAACACCCACTAATTACCTACAAGAATGGTTCCAAATGTAATCATGGAGAGCCTGACATGTTACTGCCTCCTAAATATACACAGCAGGGAACAGCGGCCAGGACAGGAGGGCCGGAATACACAGCAGTCAGTATTAATGAGCATCAGCTGTTTGCCATTCTCACGCGTTGCCTTGGCCCTGGCCATGTAATATTCTGTGGAGCAATAATCACATTTGCATTCTCTTTTGCCGTCTCAGCAACGCGGCCCCTGGCTCTGTTGCCATAGAGACGGAAATCCCTTAAGGTGGTCCTGAAAAACAAGGCCCATGGAAGTATAGCCGGCAGAGGCTTGAACTGCACACACGCCTCCATTACGTCACCGGGGTTCACCTCAAAAGACCAGCGACGCTGGTATAGGCAATCAGTATTCACTGCGTCTTAGAGACTGTGGTGAGAACTACTGAGCGCTGCAACACAGGATCTATACAGTGTAGGGGGAGTTCTGGATAATAAGCCACTGATGTATAGGTTGTACAAAACCACGTGCACTGCAGGGGGGCAGATGTTACTTGTGCAGAGAGAGTTAGATTTGGGTGAGTTATTTTGTGCAGGGTAAATACTGACTGCTTTATTTTTACACTGCAATATAGATCTTACTTTGAAGTAAAACCCCACCCAAATCTAACTCTCTCTGCACATGTCACATCTACCCCACCTGCAGTGCACATGGTTTTGTCCATTTGAGAAGGAATTTGCCTCTAAGAGTGAACCAGAATAAGGCCCAATATCAGCATTGACAAAAGGTTGACACATTCCGAGTGAAGGGGAACATAGACGGCACCCGCTTTTCCTAGATCTACACCTGGAGGTGGTCTTGTATCTCGGACCAGCAGACTGATAAAACTGTAATAATATCTATCAGCTGCACAGTCCTGGCACCAGGGGGGGGTGTCGCTGACTCATATCCTCTATTCTGTCCTAACAATACTGCACTGTCCTGAGACAAAGGAGGATGGGCGCCGGGGATATGAGCCTTATACTACTATCTGTGTGAGAGGAGCAGGGAGGCAGCACAGACATATTGTATCCCCATACAATCACAGCCACTGTGTGACCTGTGACTCTCCCTAGCTCAGCACAACTGGAAATTGCCTGCCTGCATACCTTCATGTCTCAAACACAATGTGCAGAAGGGACGTTACTCCATATCTCCAGGAGATTGGGGACTGAGTGACAATGGTTATACCAATTCTGCAGCCAATAACATTAATAAGAATCCATCAGTGTAAGGACCTTAATCTCTATCACCTAATAGGTGCCGGATGACTCTCCGACAGTCGGGATTCCGATGGTTGTTTCTCAGACATTGGAATCCCGAATGCTAAATGTGCGACAGTCGGGATCCCTACGGCCAGGGGCTATTTTCCCTTGTGGGGGTCCACGAGCCCAATAGAGGGAGAATAGAACAGGTGGCGAACGCACCGAGCAATGGGCTCTGATGCGCTCGGCCCCCCTGTTGGTCTACTGACGGTCAGAACTCCGATGTTGGAGACACAACCGCCGGAACTACTCTGGGGGAATTCGGCTGTACCACGCGACCCTTGCTGGTCATCTATAGTAATGGGCGTATATAAAAGTAATTCACTTGATGCTCTGATCAGGGGCCCATTAGTAACAGCACACACAGAATAAAAGATGTGACAAGTCCATAGATTCAGCGCCCAAACCTCAACTTTAAATGCCTTAAGGGGCGTACACACGATTGGATCCCGGCGGCCATCGATAGTGATTCGATATCGTCGGCTGGGGGGTTGCCAGAATCTAACAGGAGGGAGGGATGGAGGGCACGGGAGGAGAGGATGCTGCATAGAGCAGCATGTAACTGCCTTCGATCTTCCAGGCAAGTCTATATCTGATATCGGTCTCAGTGCTGCTATTCAATTTAGATTCGATTTTGCCTCTAGAAGTTAAATCAAATCGAGCACATGTCCAAATCGAACTGTGTGTACACCTTTGGAAGGCTTTAGCCGCCCTGCTCAAATACCGTACCACAAATTATACACACACCACTATAGGTTACCACTATAGGTGATGTAATATTGTTGCTACTTTTTTTCTATAATTTGCAATTTTTAGTAAGAATTTTTTCTATTAAATATTAGCTAAACGGTAATAAAAACAGTGATCATTATCTGCAACAGGCAAAGCGGCCACACCCTCATGATGCCGCATTCCTCGGATTGGTGTGTGCTGTAAAGCCGCGTACATACGGTGCGATTTGGCAAGATAGCCAACTCTGCCTAGGTTAGCCAAAAATCGCACCATGTGTACAATGCTGGCAATAGAGATGTGCATTGCTATCACCCGGCAATATATACAGTGCAGGCAAAGTAATTTTGGCTAGCCACACATCTGTGTGTATTTGGCCTATTGCACTAATCCAGCAGCCTGCCCGTGTGCGCACCCTATATATAGTGGTGTATTCATCAGCTACTGCAGTGATTCCCGCTGTGTGAATAACAGCACCCTAGAGCTGCAGGTGTTTTTTGATGGCACCTTTAGGCTACAAGATATGTTTCTTTTATACCTTAACTGTGAGTGTTCTGGATGAATAGTGTAAGGTGAGGGTGTTGCACTACTGTCTGTTTCCATGAGAGTAATCTTGACATTACATCATGTTATGGATAATCAGAAGAGTTAAGTGCAGAGACTGGATGACCTTCTTCTTCCTCTTATATTATAAAGAGAGGAAGTAAAGAGCGCTGGCTGTTGGTGAACATATTCCAATACAAGATGCATTTTACTGGAATGGATTTTAAAAGGACATTTACGCTTACTGTTTAAGCACATAATTGTCATTTGTACTGTCAGTAAAGTTAGCACCATTCTGCAACCATTGTTGTATTTATAGTACGTAGAAAAATGGCATATTTTAATGAGAAAGGTTAGTAAAACATAATGAAGTTTTGGTGAAAGAATCGTTATGGGTGTATTGCGATGTAAGAGAGGGGATGTGGACATAGTACGTTTGGGGGGGGGGGGGGGGGGGGGAGATGAGCCGGGCAGCGGCATTGAGGATAGATTGGAGTGGAGAGAGGGGGGTGGACATAGTACGTTTGGGGAGGAAGATGAGCCGGGCAGCAGCATTGAGGATAGATTGGAATGGAGAGAGGGGGGTGGACATAGTACGTTTGGGGAGGAAGATGAGCCGGGCAGCAGCATTGAGGATAGATTGGAATGGAGAGAGGGGGGTGGACATAGTACGTTTGGGGAGGAAGATGAGCCGGGCAGCAGCATGGAGGATAGATTGGAGTGGAGTAAGGGGGGTGGACATAGTACGTTTGGGGAGGAAGATGAGCCGGGCAGCAGCATGGAGGATAGATTGGAGTGGAGAGAGGGGGCGTGGACACAGTACGTTTGGGGAGGAAGATGAGCCGGGCAGCAGCATTGAGGATAGATTGGAGTGGAGAGAGGGGGGTGGACATAGTACGTTGGGGGGGGGGGGGGGGGGGGGAGATGAGCCGGGCAGCAGCATTGAGGATAGATTGGAGTGGAGAGAGGGGGGGTGGACACAGTACGTTTGGGGAGGAAGATGAGCTTGGCAGCAGCATTGAGGATAGATTGGAGTGGAGAGAGGGGGGGTGGACACAGTACAAGTGGGGAGGAAGATGAGCTGGGCAGCAGCATTGAGGATAGATTGGAGTGGAGAGAGGGGAGGTGGACACAGTACGTTTGGGGGGGAAGATGAGCCGGGCAGCAGCATGGAGGACAGATTGGAGTGGAGAGAGGGGAGGTGGACATAGTACGTTGGGGGGGGGAGAGATGAGCCGGGCAGCAGCATTGAGGATAGATTGGAGTGGAGAGAGGGGGGGTGGACACAGTACGTTTGGGGAGGAAGATGAGCTGGGCAGCAGCATTGAGGATAGATTGGAGTGGAGAGAGGGGATGTGGACACAGTACGTTTGGGGAGGAAGATGAGCCGGGCAGCAGCATTGAGGATAGATTGGAGTGGAGAGAGGGGGGGTGGACACAGTACGTTTGTGGAGGAAGATGAGCTGGGCAGCAGCATTGAGGATAGATTGGAGTGGAGAGAGGGGGGTGGACATAGTACGTTGGGGGGGGGGGGGGGGGGGGGGGGGGGGGGGGGGGGGAGATGAGCCGGGCAGCAGCATTGAGGATAGATTGGAGTGGAGAGAGGGGGGTGGACACATTACGTTTGGGGGGGGGGGGGGGTTACAGCCTGCAACATGGCAGCTAGAAGCTGATTGGTCACAGAACACCACATGTTTACAGTATTTTTAGGGGGTATGGATCATAGGGTCGACATGCATTAGGTTGACACCTGAAATCGGTGGACATGGCTAAGGTTGACACTCACATTAGGTCGATAATGGGAAAGTCGACAGTCAATGACATGAGTTTTTCACATGAATTTTGTCCCAAATGTCAACATAGTCGACTTGGGCACCGTCTAAGAGCACCGCTGCACTCGCCATGCTTCGGGCCCACTATTATATTATCCCACCACGCCGACGTGTGTCAGCACGTCGGCTAAAAAAAGGTGAAAAACTGTTGTCGACCCTTTGCCGGTGAACCTTCCTCTTGTCAATCTTAGTCATGTGAGTGTGTGTGTAATGCAGAAGACTTTGCATTAGTTTCCGCAGCACCAGATCACAGGCCCTGAAGGAGAGCAGTCCCACTTGCACAGGAAGAAGTGTGTACCACAGCGCCACCTGCAGTTAGCTTATGCAGAATGGTTTTTGCTCATTGATGGATGTTATTCTGTGGCTCGCTGTAATTCCTTGCTATACTGTTGTGCTAATTGAACTACTTATCCAATTATAAATTGTGTATTGCCGTACAAAGACAAAGGAAAAGCATGCAGGCTCTCAGACAAGTCTGCGGTGTATACAGTCAGATCACAGGGCGGCAGTACTGTCAGTATTACACTCACCT
Organism: Crinia signifera; assembly: GCF_055691185.1. Taxonomy (NCBI): domain Eukaryota; kingdom Metazoa; phylum Chordata; class Amphibia; order Anura; family Myobatrachidae; genus Crinia; species Crinia signifera. The sequence goes on along the minus strand of NC_139226.1, from coordinate 141,285,413 downwards.
TCCCTCCATGTCACATGTAATCTCACAATGCACCCTGCTCCCATTCACAGACCGGCACGTGCTGCCATTATAGGCAGTTTCCATAGTGACAAGCGCTCCCCTGGGTGCAGAATGGTCTTGAAAGGGAGAAGAAGAGAACATGATTTCAAGAGCTTTATATATATATATAACTGGCAAAGACCTTGCATGCGTCAGATAGGCCAATCGTCATTGAGAGGACCTGTGTAAGGTGAGTTATAACTACAGGGGAAACATAGCTGCTGTACCTGGTATATGGTTGGGAGCAGCTGCAGCGTAAAGCTGGGTACACACTATACGATTCACAGCACCACCAGTATTGCAGTGCTCGCGGACAAACGATGGAAAGCAAACACAGTGATCTATATCGTTAATGAGATCACTTAGAGACATCCCCCACCCACTGAACATGCATGCGTGGACGATATAGGCAGATCACTGCATGTTCAGATGACGGTAAGGGTCCGTAACAACCAGCTATATAACATGTACTCAATAGACCAGGGGTCAGGGAACTTTATTACCTTTTACATACGCCAACGCTACCCCTTGATTTGAAAGGAAGGAATATCATTGTAATACACACTGTACCTCCAGACATTGATGATATATCCTGCTAGTACGGTACACAGCCTGGCAGCCATTGATGATGATGATTACCATGTATGGCTATGTGTGTGGTACATGGTAATCATCATCAACGGCTGCCAGGCTGTGTGTGGTACTGTACATGGTAATCATCATCAACGGGTGCCAGGCTGTGTGTGGTACTGTACATGGTAATCATCATCAACGGGTGCCAGGCTGTGTGTGGCATAGTCATTGATAATGTGATGCCCAGGCCACAGTGTCAGTATTACCCCCTTGAGTAGAGATGGGTACACTAGTGTTCCTTCTTGGAACCAGGGGGGGAGGTCAGCGTAAGGGGGCGGACCAGGCCTGCCAACGTCTCTTTTGTGGGAGGTCCCGGGCCGCCAACGTCGCTGTTGTGGGAGGTCCCGGGCCGCCAACATCACAAAAGGGGTGGGCCCGGCTGGAGCCATTACGAAAAGGGGCAGGCCCAGCCCCTCCGAAGGCTCCACACTGCCGGGGAAGCGTCGGGCATCGCCATCTATGGCGGCGCTGGGTTTCCCCGGTCACACTGGTGGGGTTGGAGGCAGGTTCTTTTAGCGAGGCGCTGCAAGAGGAGCAGGGTGCATTTTGCCCTTTAAAAGTTAGGCAGAGCGCAGCGCCACGCTAAAACAGCCTGACGGGAACACTAGTATACCTTAACAGGAGCCTATAACCAGTCACAGAAACTAGGCGCTGCATCAGCAGTACAGACTGCGCGCTGCCGAGATGGCGCAGCAACTAGTCTCTACTGAAGCAGTGGGCGGACTTGGAGGCGGGGCCAGGGGCATCACGCAGGTAAGCGTGTTGTACACAAGGGTCTGACACACGGCACTGCGTCAGGTCCTTGTACACTACAGTACTGTAACACACACAGCCCGGCATTCATATATATATATATATTCTATATGCAATTAAATAATGGACGGTCGCACTGCAGAGAAACAGCTGGGCACACATATAGATTCATCTGTATGCCCGCATGTGTCTTGGCAGCGCGACCGTCCATTTTTACCTCATTTGGGGTAATTTACCCAACCACCGCACTAGATGTTTTCCTATTAAAATTGTTAACGACATTTTATCATGCATATTGTTTAAAACATATTGTAGTGTGTATCCAGCTGTACCGTTATTGAGCAGAAATGCCCAGTGCTACCCCTGATTAGGGAGTAAGGACATAGCTGGCCTGCAAATACAAAGCAGACTTAATGATCGGTGCGCAGGAAATCAGGAAACATACTGACGTCCTTAATGTTCATGCACCATTCCACGCTGCACGATTAACAAGGCCAATGTACTTCCTGTATTCACCTGTATATTGGAATTCTTCAGTTCAAATAACTTATTGTTGCTACATTAGGAAAAAAAATCTAAGTGAAATTCAGATGCAATATACTCATAAGTCAGGGAAAGAAAGAATGAAACGGTTCTGCAACCTGCTGGCACAGCATCCGAGGCACCTGTAATGTTTTACTTTTTACTTGTACTATACTATTATCAACATTGAGCAGGTTCGCTGCGATCTCCATGAGGTCTTGAATTCTATATGTACGTTTGTGGTTGGCAACCATGGTGAAAAAACAACGGTCACCTACAATCACAAGGCATATAACAGAGGTAGTGCCCTTCCAAAGGCCATTAAGTTTGGCCATGAAGTGCACGTCATGTCCCATTTGTTAAGCGTTGTGACAATGATCACATATACTAGATGAAATTCCAAATGAAAAGGGTTTACTTCTCCACTGGAGTCACCGACAGAAGAATACTTATTACTTATTTATAGTTTCTTATATAGCGCAGCAGATTCCGTTACAGCATCTTATATAGCGCAGCAGATTCCGTTACAGTGTCTTATATAGCGCAGCAGATTCCGTTACAGTGTCTTATATAGCGCAGCAGATTCCGTTACAGTGTCTTATATAGCGCAGCAGATTCCGTTACAGTGTCTTATATAGCGCAGCAGATTCCGTTACAGTTTCTTATATAGCGCAGCAGATTCCGTTGCGCTTTACAATAGTAGACAGTGATAAAACAAACTGGGTAACAACAGACAGACTTGGAGGTAGGAGGGCCCTGCTACAAGCTTACAATCTATAGGGATATAGGGGGGAAACACAAGGACAAAGAATATCAGCAGTTCACAGGTCACAGCAGGTTTTTTACTAACAGGGTGTGAATTCCTTCAGGAACCAGTAAATTCCACGACAGCCAACACTATGCACTTTCTGGCCAGCTGGAGAGCTATGGGTTGGCTTAGTCTAGTGTTCCCGCTAGGCTGTTTTAGCTGCGCCCTGCCCGATTTCTAAAGGGCAAAATGCGCCCTGCCCCTCCAGCAGCGCCCCGCTAAAAGAGCCTGCTGCCTGACTAATGTTGTGCCCTGGGAAGCTCCAGGCACCGCAATCTCAGCGGCGCTAGGCTTCCCCGGCAGCTCACGGACTTCGGCGGGGCCAGACGGAGGAAGCCCGGCACGCCCGCTTTGGTGACGCGGCGGCCCGGGCACGCCTCCTCTGGTGACGCGGCGGCCCGGGCATGCCTCCTCTGGTGACGCGGCGGCCCTGGCACGCCTCCTCTGGTGACGCGGCGGCCCTGGCACGCCTCCTTTGGTGATGCGGCGGCCCGGGCACGCCTCCTTTGGTGACGCAGCGGCCTGGGACCGCCTACAACGATGACGTCGGCGGGCCCGGTCCGCCCCCATCCCGTACAGCGGCAACTGCACGTTTATAAGCAGAGTGCATAGGTGTGGTGACGGTCCTCTGAGGTCCTTTCTTTCTTCTGGACACATTTCCCTGAAGGCATCCACACACAATAAAATTGGTTTACAATCAGGTACAAGGCCTCGTGAGGGAAATTCAAAGTGAAGACGAAAGGCACGTTTTACCGCTATGACCAAGTGGCCATTCGAAAAATATGCCTCTACAGTAAAAGCGCACTGCTCCCTTGGCCAAATCATTCCTGCGACTGAAACAGGTGGGGACTGAGCCCATCCAGCCCATCCCCACCACTCTGTGACCTTCACTAATGTCACCACACCCCTTGCTAAAAAGGAAAAGAAATCTGTAGGAGTGTACCCGGCTTAAGGGCAGCCTACCTAGGACACCTGAATAATACCAGTAACCAGTTATAAAACCACACGGTGGCAGGATCCACAGATCTTGGTACATATATATGCAAACATGGATTGGGCCTTACCCATTTATTTGCAAATATTGGTAAGGTTTTTAAATCTGGTTACTGGTATCATTCAGCGTGCTGGGGGAAACCAATTTGTTTGTTCTTAAGCCCTGTACACACGGGCCGATATTAGCCAGTATATGGCATGGGTTTTTAGTGTGCACAGGGCGATAAATCAGTCTTGCGCGCTCCTGCAGCCAGCTGTTAAAGGTCACTGGAGAAATCGCTGAGAAAAACGGAACACTGTGCAACATGGTCGCTGAGCAATAAGCAAAATGGCTCAGCGGGGACCATATTGCACAGTATTAGACCTTTCTTACACACCGGAGTGATGTCACTAAACTGATTGAGCTCCTGCCAGTATGTAATTCTGTTGTGTGAGGAATGATGGAGCCAGCATTAGGAGGGGGGCCTGGTCCTGACAGGCCATATGGAGCACTATGGTTGCTCTAGGTTGGCTGCTCTTAGTTTAGGGATATTTAAGTAAGGGCCATAATCATGTGGTTCTATGCTAGTTCGTTATTGGGTTTGGGGTGCGGTGCCCCTGGATTGGTGTTGGTGGGTAGCTCTGAGGTAGCACACTATTACCCCCGAAGGGTGCGGATGATCGCGAGTCACTGCACCTGGCGCACTCCATAGGGGTGCAAGCTATTTTCATCAGCTTCGCCCCTGTGAAGGGTGCTAGTTAGGCTTCATTCAGGTGCCGTTTTCAGAGTTAAAAAGGCACCCGAATGGAAAATCGCACCCTTCGGGTGTAATAGGATCAACCCCTAAAAATGTCATCACTTATACCTAGGAATGGGTAATCATATGATGTTTCATCGGTAACATCGGATTTATGGTTCCAATGTTCGATGTTTAACCCTACAATGTTGAGGATCCAATGTTTCATCTACATCGCTAGATTTCTCCCCCGATGTTTTTCTCAATCTTCCAATGTTTTTTGTTTTGTGTGTCAATGTGTGCTGCTTTCAATGCTTTGCAGCCAGCTCACTCTCTCCTTGATTTATATTCATTAAAAACTTAAGAGACTGATAAAAAAAAAAAAAACATTAACAAACATGACAGTATCACTGCTGGCTGGTCTTTCATATGTGTGTGTGGCTGTGTGCTGCTGCTGTGGGTGGTAGCTGACAGTGAAAGACAGTCTGGCCAGCCATTCAGCTGCAGCACACAGGACAGCCCCACCCCTGCCTCACTGCAACTGGAGCTGTTTGTGAGTCACTGTCGCACAGGTCTGGTTTGTATATCAGTGTTGATATACAGACCACACTGTGCTAGAAGCACTACAGCAGACAGCGACACTCCAGGCAGGGAAGAGGAACTGCATGGGTTTTCAAAGATAGTGGGTGCTAGAATGAACAGTATAATGCGATAGTCACTAGTAGTGACATTGTGGTGAACTCCCTTCATATTTATTTATTTATTAATAGTTTCTTATATAGCGCAGCATATTCACTTGTGCTTTACAATAGGAGCCAGTGATACAACAAACTGGGTATTTACAGTCAGTCAAAGGCATGAGGGCCCTGCTCGCAAGCTTACAATCTATCAATTGATTTCTTATTATGCAGCAAGCATATCACAGCACCTTACAAAGGGCCTGATTCAGTTGTGGATGCAGACATTTGCACAGTTTATTTCTGTGCAATGATTTATTAGTAACAGCGGCTGCAGATACTGAGTGACAGGTACAGTAGTTTCTATTTGAGGGAGGGGATGAGGGCTGGTTTGTCAAATGCAGATGTGTTTCAAACATTAATTTGCAGTTGCACTGGCTCCAGCGTCTTTGTTCTGATGGTTATTCTAAGCAACAATAGGGTTGCTCAGATGTTTGATGTTGGCAATGTTGCATCTTTTATACTTAAGTGGTGGATTTGAGAGTGCAACTGCATGCACCTCTGAATTAGGCCCAAAGTTTTTCCATATTAAAACAATCGTGATAAATGTATTTAAATTAAAGTATTTTTTTTTTTTTCCATCAATAAATTTTTTTTTATTGGTGCAGAAAATTTATATGGGATACAAAAGAAAAGAGGGGACATTCAAGGGGGGGGGGGGGGGACATGGATAGCAAACGAAAGGGGGGTACAAATTGGTAAATAACCCGTAACACGTCACTGCGCAGAGTGACCAAATAAAACAGCATAGGTATGAACCATAGAAAACTTGAGAAAATACAATAATTCCAATGCACAGTATTTATCTATCATGCAGTGTAATCTAATCTAAACTAAAGCCCCGCTTTGGTGGCCCTCAACATCATACGAAGTGGAAGGGGCAGACCTGAGGCATTGGGCTTGGGGTGGGGAGGCATCAGGAGATTCATTCAAGCAGAACTGTGGTGTACGCGGAGTGGCACCGGAGGGGAGAAGTTTGGCACCCTCTCCCTCCGTGGTGTACTTGTACCAAGGAAACCAACGGGGGTGTGGGGGGGAGGGACTGGATGGGAGAGGCAGGGCATTGGTTTCCATGAGGTAGTGGTGGTTAGTCTTCAGAATAACCTTAAGGAGGGATGGGGGGGAGGGTTGTTTCCATTGCTGAGCCAAATTAGCACGTGCTGCGATGAGAATGTGCCCAAGAACATATGTCTTCTGTATTGGGACATCCTGGGGGTATATATGGAACAGAGCGATACTCGGAGAGGGGATGATAGTTATCTGGAGGACCGTAGAGATCAAGTTAAAAACCCCCTCCCAGTACTCCCGGAGTTTTGGGCAGGACCAAAAAATGTGGTATATGTTACCCACACATCCACACTGCCTCCAACACTGGTTAGAGCATGATGGCCAAAAAGTGTGAAGGCGATCAGGGGTTAGGTAGAGTCTGTTTATCAACTTAATGTGCATCTCGGTGTGGTTTAGGCAGCGGGACATTGTGTAGGAAGATAAAAATATTTTGCGCCACTGGGCAGGTGACAAAGGACCGCCTAGGTCTGACTCCAATTTCCTATGGGCTGAAGTCCTGGTGAACTCAGAGGGGGTCACCAAGGCTCTATACCAGAATGAGATGTCCCCTCTGGAGTGCACCATGCTAGGCCTAGTGAGAACTACCTGAGAGAGGGCATTTGGGGAGGAATAATTATGGAAATGGGTTTTCCACCAGTGAGCGAGCTGCAGGTAATGGTAGTGTTCCGATTCGGGGAGTGAGAATTGATGCTGGAGAGATGTGAAAGGGATCATGGAGTGAGCGTCCAGGGCGTCACCTAAGGAGATAATCCCGCAGGTTCTCCAGGTCGACAGACGGAGGTTGGGAATTAACTTCGCCACTGTGGTGATAGGCAGGGTGGCGATGAGGGAGTTCGGAGGGGGAAGCTTGGTAGTAAGTTGGTCCCATATGTGGAGGGATGCTTTAGTGGATGGAAGTAAGTTCGGGAGGTTGGGTCTAACGTGTTTCGGGATCTTGAGGAGGTCCGAGAGAGGGATCTGGGGTGAGCGGGTTTGTTCGATGGTTACCCATGCCCTGGTGGTACTAAGGTCGTTGTAGTGTTTAATTGGGGCTAGTAGGCATGCTGAGTGATATTGGAGCAAATCAGGGAGGTCGAGTCCCCCAAAAGCTTTGGGGATCGACATCTTCGAGCGGGCCATTGCAGGGGGTTTCGCCGCCCAGACATACTTCATCAGGATAGAGGTGGCAAGTTGTAAAGACTTTTTAGGGAAAATATAGGGGATGGTGCGGAACAGGTACATTAATTTAGGAAGTAGCGACATCTTGAAAGCTGCCATGCGTCCCAGCCAGGAGATTTCAAATGATAGCCAGGACTTGGATAGGGCAGCAAGAGAGGTAAGGAGGGGGGATAGGTTGGCATCAAATACATTTGCCATGAGGGGTGTGATATGGATGCCCAGGTATTTTATTGAATCGGTTTGCCAGTTGTATTTGTATGTGCCTTTCAGTTGGTGCAGTGAGTTGTTGAGATTTATCGGGAGGGCGTCCGTTTTAGTAGTGTTAAGTTTCTAGAAGGAGGCAGCACTATAGGAAGACAACTTTGAGTGGAGAAGTGGGAGGGTGGTAATAGGGTTGGTCACGAAGAGGAGTACATCGTCCGCGAATAGGCTGAGTTTATGGTTGACAGGGCCCGTGTGCAGACCTGGTATATTAGGGTCATTTCGAATGGAGATTGCTAAAGGTTCTATGGACAGGACAAAGATTAACGGGGAGAGGGGGCAGCCCTGTCTGGTCCCGTTAGAAATTTTAAACGGATCGGATATGAAACCGTTGGTGAACACCCGGGCCGACGGGGAACTATACAATGACAGGATCGATGTGAGAATTCGATCTCTGAAGCCAAAGCGTGACAACACCTCCTCCATATATTTCCAATTTAATCTATCAAAAGCTTTTTCAGCATCTAAGGATAAGGGGAGGAGGTCCTGCTCCGCAGAAAGAGAGTCAACCAGGTCAAACACTCTTCTGGTGTTGTCTGAGGCTTGCCGTCCAGGGACGAACCCCGTCTGATCCGGGTGCACCAGTAGGGGCAAAAATTGGTTGATGCGGAGCGCCATAAGTTTGGCGAATAACTTAATGTCTGTATTTAACAGTGCAATGGGTCGGTAGTTCTGGCAAAAGGCCGGGTTTTTACCCGGTTTTGGGATAGTTACTATGCGTGCTTCCAATAGCTCTGGGGCAGCATGGCCCGTGGAGGACAGTTCATTAAAAAGGTTTGACAAATATGGGGACAGAAGGTCTGTGAAGGTGATGTAGAAATCTGTAATAAACCCATCGGGTCCCGGTGCTTTATTTCGGGGGAGGGATTTAATGGCCAACTGGACCTCAGACTGCGTCCAGGGGGCGTTCAGGGAGTCCAGCTGTTCTGGGGTAAGAGAGGGGAATTGCAAGCCATGTAAAAAATCAGAGATGGTGTCGCTGGAGGGTTGTGGCGTGGAGGAATCTGAGGATAGGTTATATAATTTGGAGTAATAGTCTGCGAATTGATTAGCTATATCTTTGGGGTTGCTAAATTTCTCTTTGTTGGGGGAGATGATGCATTTAATTCTATTTCTGGCTTGTTGGGCGCGTAGTTTACGGGCGAGCATTCTGCCTGACCTGTTGCTAGAGAGGTAAAACTTGTGACGTAATCTGTTCAGGGCAGACTGGGTACGTGCCAAGAGAAGTTTTTGAAGTTGGCCACGGACTTCGGACAGTTCTTTCTTCAAAAGGTTGGATGGGGCTGTTTTATTTTGAGATTCCAGGGCAGACAACTTGGACTCCAGGGCCTTCTGGGTTGCAATGGCTCTCTTTTTCAGGTTAGCTCCCGCCTGTATGGCCGCCCCCCTGGTGACCGCTTTAAAAGCGCACCAGTGAGTGGTCACAGAGGTGTCTTGTGGGGCATTATTGGTCATGTAGGATTCAATCGACTTCAGTATAGTGTCTTTGGCGGTGGGGTCTGTTAATAGGTGTGGGAAGAGTCGCCATGGTCTGGGGGGGAGTTTGGAAGTTCGAAAGTCCCATTGCCACACCACGGGGGCATGGTCGGACCAAGTGATTGGGAGGACATCAACGCTCGTGGTATGCTGTAGGGCCCATTTATCACATAGGATAAAATCGATCCTGGAGTACGTATTGTGTACGGGGGAGTAAAACGTATATTCACGACCAGAGTGGTAGGTAGTCCTCCAGGTGTCATATAGATCAAATTCTAGCAAGAGACTTCGAAATGCTAGGGACGCATTAGTGGAGGAAGATTGGCGGCTAGGGGGGCATCGGGATTTGTCCAGCAAGGGGTCTAGTGTCAGATTAAAATCGCCTAACAATATCAGGGAGCCCTTGGCAGAGTTCCTAACAAGGGTGAACAATTTGCGCAGGAAAGGGACCTGATTAGAGTTGGGAGCGTAAATGCTAACAATGGTAGTCATCCTGTCTTCTAGGAGGCCTGTCAACAATAGGTACCTGCCGTTCTTATCTGATATCTGGGATTGGAGGACAAAGGAGGTGTGCTTGCTAAATAGAACCGCTACTCCATTCCGTTTAGCTGGGCCATTGGCATAAAAGGCTACAGGGTAGTTTGGGTCCCTAAAGGTAGGGGGATTGGAGGAGGCGAAGTGCGTCTCCTGGAGCGCGACCACTTCTGCTCTTTGTTTGTGAAAATATGAAAGGGCTAGCCTACGCTTATTAGGAGAGTTCAATCCTTTGACATTTAGCGACAAAAATTTAGGCATGTAAGGGGTTTAAGGGGGGCGGTAGGGGGCCATTAAATACCTGCACGGAGGACGCTCGGTCCGGGAAATGTAGGACTGACAGTTTTTGCTATCTAGGGTGAGGTGGGGAGGGAGAGGGGGGGTGGGGGAGGAGGCGAGGACAGAGAGGAGGGAAGAGAAAAAGCGAAAGGGAAAGGAAAAACAAAAGGGTCCAGTAAATTGGGCCCGCATGACTACTGCAGGGGAGAGAAAAAAGGGGGGGAACTCGTGCAGTAGTGTGTGGAGGTTAGGGGGGTGGCCTGGTTCTTGACAAGGAAGAGGAATCAGGAATCAGGGCCGCCACTTATAGATGCACAAATAAGTAGGGGAATATAATGGGGGAATCTAGCATACTATGTGGTGGTTAATTAAAAGAAAAATAAACTACACATATACCATATAACATGTCTAAAAAAAACAATGTAGACTGAATTGAGTTAACCTGTCTTAAGTGCTACGAAGTATTATAACACATGACTAACTAATGGTAACAGAAGTTACAACTAATGGACTAAGCGTCCAAAGTCCTGCTTTGCTTTAACAAAAAGAGGAAAAATACTCATCACTAAGTCCTCATCCCAGCGGAGAGAGAGGCAGGAGGGACAGTCGCGAAGTCCACGGGGCTTCAAAGTGAACAGGTTGAAGTATAGTGGACTTTCAGGTGTCAGTCCATTCCTGGCGCAGGGTCTGTGGACGTCTAGGTTCTTGAGGTCCCTTGACCGATATATCCCATTCGAGCAGGAGTTTGACCCCCGCGTCCAGGGAGGATATGTTGTAGGTGGAATCTTCATGGTAGATTATCAATTTGACTGGGAACCCCCAGCGGTACCGGATATCGTGAGAGCGTAGGGCCGAAGTGATGGGAGTGAATGCTCTCCTGCTAGCCAAGGTTGCGGGGGAGAAGTCTTGGAACAGCTGGAGACCGCCCAAAACGTCTGTGTTCTTTTGCTCACGGGCCGCTCTCAGGAGTTGCTCTTTTACTGTGAAAAAATGGACCCGGAGGAGGGTATCTCTGGGTAGATCGGCAGAGACCGTCTTCGGTCTAGGGAGGCGATGGATGCGGTCGATCAGCAGTTCTTTGGGGTCGGTGGCAGGGAGGAGTTTACGGAACAGGGAGATGGCATAGCCCTCGAGCTCAGAGTTAGCTACGGAATCAGGTATGCCTCTGATTTTCACGTTGTTACGTCTGGACCTGTCCTCCAAATCCGCCAGCTTGGATTTAAACTGGGTAATCTCCTGTTGCTGCTGATCATAGGAGGATATAAGATCGTTGTGGGACGCGACTAGTTCCTCCATCTTCCGCTCTAGGTGGTCAGTTCTGTCGCCTATCGCCACCAGCTCGGTTTTGACCTCCCGTATGGCGAGTTTAAGATCTTTGGCTATCTCTGCCTGGAACGCGGAGAAAACCTGGCACAGGGACTTAACCGTCACAGGTTCATTTGAGTCGGGGTCTATCCCTGCCACTACCGGTGTGGGAGCCAGCTCCCCGATCACTCCCAGGGGGGAGGGCATGTGCTTCGGAGGACTGGTATGGGGTACCGGGATTTGGGAGGATCTCCTGGAGGACATAGATATTCTTGCCGGCCCAGCGTCCTTGGCTCTCTTGGATGGCATGATGATAATACTAGTACGGCTAAACAAGGGAGAAATGTAATGTGGCACCGTGGGGGTATTTGTTCCAAGTTACAGTAGCATATTGGTAGCTAGAGGCAGGTCGTTAAGAAGTGGCGGCCATGAGGAATGGGTGATCACATTTAAGCAGGTGGGGGGAAGGTTTCTGTGTTACCCCTGCTCTTGCTGGTGGGATTGGTGCCGATGATCTTCGGGCACTTTCCTGATGTGTGAGCAGGGTGGGCTATAAAGTGCCAGCCTGGTCCGCAGTGGCTAATTCAAAAGCAATAGGTGTAATTTGGTCCAGCAGACACTAGAGGGCAGTCTCGCACCTCAAATGGTATCTGTCCTGGGATGTGCTTTACACTTGAGTACTGTTATTGCTGTTAGTGGGGGCACTGTCCAGAAGCCCCCTGTGTTCAGCGTTTGGTGACAGAGGGGCTATGTGCCAAGGGGAGAGGAGGATGGGCAGATGGAGGTGTGTGTGATTTACAGGAGAGGGATTATCAGGTTAGGGAGGCACAGGGGAATCACGTTCACGCCACACCAAGGCAGATGTAAGCAACTTGCAGCAGTTCTTATCCACCTCTGGGTATGTGCTAGAATTGGCAGGGGGTTCGGGTGCTGTATTTCTTCGCCCACACAGGGTTTATGGTGACCCCAGGTGTGGGCAGTATGTGGCAGGGTGTCAGCCCCGGAAGATGCAGGGGGTTAATGAGGTTGTGGAGTTTGGGCCTGGAGGAGCAGGTCTCCGGGGAGTACCCTGCATAAGGTGTCGGCGGTGGTATATTGGCAGCAGACTCCCGCTATATCCCAGCTGTGGAGTCTGCCCAGGAGAGTACCTGATGTTGTGAGTGCCCGGCGTCCCCCTTCAGGAGGCAGCAGATGTTTGGCGGGTGAACTCGCCGCCCTCCGTCCCGCTCCGACGCCGCTTACAGCTCTGATGTGCGGCGGGTGCCGCTCCGATGCCTCTGGAGCTCGTGTGGAGGGAGGCGCCTGCGGGGTGAGTCGTTGACCGGGTCGCGGCTGCGGCAGGAGTCCCGTCCCGCGATTCCTTTGGCGCACGGTGCTCCGCCTCTCTGAAGAAATTGAGGCCCCGGCTCCGGCCTCGCGACCAGGCCGCAACCCGCAGGAGCACTGAGAAGTGCTCCCCGGCTCCGCGGCAAAGGTCAGCGGCAGTCGGGGCACAGGGGGGCAAGGATGAAGCAAGGAGAGGGGGTAGGGATTAGGTATTTTTGGGGAAAAAGGACGTTTTTGGCAGGCCGATCAGGGAGCTCTAACTAGGCACGTCTGGTCAGATAGCTCGCCAGGCCACGCCCCTAAATGAAAGTATTTTTTTTATGAATTAGCAATAGCTTGCTATTACAAATGCCAGCATTGTCATGTTTTTTTATTGTGAGTTGTTGCAATATAGTTTTGATAGTTAATGCTTCATGTTTTTTTCCTTCCGTAACAAATTTGATTTACCACAAAACATGAATCATATATCCATTGTTAGTGTATAAACTGTAAGCCTCCAACAAGATAAACTTAATAGAGGGATTATTTATCATTTCAAAAGCTTATTAGTGTATTGTATGCTTTGGTAACCAGTTTATTGAAAAAAATATCGAAACATCGGTTAACATCGGGTTCACAGTACCAATGTTTAGGTCTAAATGATGTTTTGCAACCAATGTTGAAAAACATCATTTGACCGATGTTTTCTTTCGATGTCCCATCCCTACTTATACCCCTTTTACACCTACAAGCCGGGTGACACCAGGGATTTTGTACAAGGCTCCAACCTGGGTGCGACCCGTCTTTTGACCCCTTTTACACCAGAGTCCTCACCTGGCATAATGGTGGGTAAGTGACGTCACCAGAGGCGAATCCTGAGCCAGCGCTGGGAGATGAGAGTGGCAATTGCATTGTAGAGAACAGACGTGACCCAGGTTATCCAATTACACTGCACCGCGAGCCGAGTTGAAGCCATGTTCAACCCTAGGGATGTCCGTCCACCATTAGAAATCATCGATGGTTTATGGCTGATGTCAAATAGTTTTGTCATCGATAGGGGAGAACCATCGATGTCAAGCTTAAACGAAGTTTCATTTTTGCTTTTTCCCAAGGGCCGAGACGCTGAGCATAGCTCCACCCCCGATACCCATACAGCCACGCCCCTGTATTTTGATTGGCCCACAGACCAATCAAAGAAAATGGATGACCATCGATATGTAAAAACATTGATGGTCCTCCATTGGATAGTAATACACTACCGATGGCCATCCCTTCTCGCTACACGGGCTGAAATGCCGGGACTCACAACCCGGGTCATTTCAAAGGGGAGCGTTTACACTGCCTGCAAACCCGCGTTATTTAGGCAATGGGTATAACATTTAGGGTATGAATGTTTAGGGTATTTCATTTATATTTAGGCAATGGGTATAACATTATTATTTCATATTTTATTTACATTCACCCCTTTTGTACATAGCTCTGGCTTCTTCACACTTAACACTGTTCCCCCACTGCGTGCTGCTCTGCGCCTTCTAGCACTCATTACTACCCCTGCTACAATGGGGTACCGGGGGCACACACCCCAACTATAATGGGGTACAGGGGGCACACAGTCCTGTTACAATGGGGTACCAGGGGCACAAACCCCAACTATAATGGGGTACCGGGGGCACACACACCAGCTATAATGGGGTACAGGGGGCACACAGCCCTGCTATAATGGGGTACAGGGGGCACACAGCCCTGCTATAATGGGGTACAGGGGGCACACAGTCCTGTTACAATGGGGTACCAGGGGCACAAACCCCAACTATAATGGGGTACCGGGGGCACACACACCAGCTATAATGGGGTACAGGGGGCACACAGCCCTGCTATAATGGGGTACAGGGGGCACACAGCCCTGCTATAATGGGGTACAGGGGGCACACAGCCCTGCTATAATGGGGTACAGGGAGCACACAGTCCCGTCACAATGAGGTACCGGGTGGCACACAGCCCTGCTATAAAGGGGTACAGGGGCACATAGCGGCAGCGCCGCTCTCACAACAACACTGCCCGGCCCGGACCCGGCTGACTCAGCCCGCCCGCCAGTGCTGCTAGCCGGCTACACTACGTCGTCTAGTTCTAGAACTACTACCTGAGAACGGAAGCTGGCGTTTCCCGCCTTCTCACACAGACTCCACATCCCGGCATGCAGCGCGCGGAGAGAGGACTCCACATCCCGGCATGCAGCGCGCGGAGAGAGAATTCAACATCCCGGCATGCAGCGCGCTGAAAGAGGACTCAACATCCCGGCATGCAGCGCGCTGAAAGAGGACTCCATATCCCGGCATGCTGCGGGCGGAGAGCTGGAGACAGGACTCCATTTCCCGGGAGGCGCTGCGGTGGTATGGGGCATGCGCAGTGCGGGCGGGGCCCGGGTGTTGTGATCCAGCTGTAGACAGATTCCTGTAGGTGAGACACCGGAGTCTCCTCTGTGTGTGATGCCCCATGTATATATATACACTGTGTCTTATGTATAGAGTATGAGAAAAGCTGTGTATATAATGTGTGATATGTATTCGTGTGTACATGTTGTTGTGTTTTATTTAGGTGTTCTGTATACACATAGTGTGTTGTTTAGGTGTTATTGTGGTGTGTGGGTGTCATGTATACATGGTGTGTGGGTGTCATGTATACATGCTGTGTGGTGTGTAGGTGTTATGTATATATGCTGTGTAGGTGTCATGCATACATGCTGTGTGGTGTGTAGGTGTCATGTATACATGCTGTGTGGTGTGTAGGTGTTATGTATATATGCTGTGTAGGTGTCATGCATACATGCTGTGTGGTGTGTAGGTGTTATGTATATATGCTGTGTAGGTGTCATGCATACATGCTGTGTGGTGTGTAGGTGTCATGTATACATGGTGTGTAGGTGTCATGTATACATGGTGTGTGGGTGTCATGTATACATGCTGTGTGGTGTGTGGGTGTCATGTATACATGCTGTGTGGTGTGTGGGTGTTATGTATATATGCTGTGTAGGTGTTATGTATACATGCTGTGTGGTGTGTAGGTGTCATGTATACATGGTGTGTAGGTGTCATGTATACATGGTGTGTAGGTGTCATGTATACATGCTGTGTGGTGTGTAGGTGTTATTTATATATGCTGTGTAGGTGTTATGTATACATGCTGTGTGGTGTGTAGGTGTCATGAATACATGGTGTGTAGGTGTCATGTATACATGCTGTGTGGTGTGTGGGTGTCATGTATACATGCTGTGTGGTGTGTGGGTGTCATGTATACATGGTGTGTGGGTGTCATGTATACATGCTGTGTGGTGTGTAGGTGTCATGTATACATGGTGTGTAGGTGTCATGTATACATGCTGTGTGGGTGTCATGTATACATGCTGTGTAGGTGTCATGTATACATGCTGTGTGGTGTGTAGGTGTCATGTATACATGCTGTGTGGTGTGTAGGTGTCATGTATACATGCTGTGTGGTGTGTAGGTGTCATGTATATATGCTGTGTGGTGTGTAGGTGTCATGTATACATGCTGTGTGGTGTGTAGGTGTTATGTATACATGCTGTGTGGTGTGTAGGTGGGTACTTGTTTCCTAGCAAGGCGCCCACTAAGCAAGGAGTGCTTATACAATGAAATATCGCATGGCATATATGCTGTGTAGGTGTTATGTATACATGCTGTGTGGTGTGTAGGTGTCATGAATACATGGTGTGTAGGTGTCATGTATACATGCTGTGTGGTGTGTGGGTGTCATGTATACATGCTGTGTGGTGTGTGGGTGTCATGTATACATGGTGTGTGGGTGTCATGTATACATGCTGTGTGGTGTGTAGGTGTCATGTATACATGGTGTGTAGGTGTCATGTATACATGCTGTGTGGGTGTCATGTATACATGCTGTGTAGGTGTCATGTATACATGCTGTGTGGTGTGTAGGTGTCATGTATACATGCTGTGTGGTGTGTAGGTGTCATGTATACATGCTGTGTGGTGTGTAGGTGTCATGTATATATGCTGTGTGGTGTGTAGGTGTCATGTATACATGCTGTGTGGTGTGTAGGTGTTATGTATACATGCTGTGTGGTGTGTAGGTGGGTACTTGTTTCCTAGCAAGGCGCCCACTAAGCAAGGAGTGCTTATACAATGAAATATCGCATGGCACCAGATGCGATACGATATTTCATTGTATAAGCACCCATGCCATGTGATGTGATGGGTGCTTACTATACCATTGCGTCACCCCCAATATCCACGCCAACCCCGAAGCGTGGCAAGCGCAGCGGAACGCGTCCTCCTGACCTTTTCATACCCCCACTATCCACGTCAGCGTGGAGTTGATTTTATATAGTGTGGCGAGCCCGAAGCGTGGCGAGCGGAGTACATGTAAAGTAATGCACATCTGCTCGCCACGCTTCGGGCTCGGTGGCTCGCTGCGCTTGCCACACTATATAAAATCAACTCCACACTGACGTGGATAGTGGGGGTATGAAAAGGTCGGAGGACGCGTTCCGCCACCGTTCGCCATGCTTCGGGGTGGCGTGGATAGTGGGGGTGTTTTAGGAACACATTCAAATCATGCGATGGAATTTCACTACCTTAGCGTACATAGAAACAAGTACCTTATGGTGTGTGGGTGTCATGCATACATGCTGTGTGGGTGTCATGTATACATGCTGTGTGGTGTGTAGGTGCTATGTGTATATATACTGTGTGGTGTGTAGGTGTCATTTATACATGCTATGTGTTGTTGTGGTGTGTAGGTGTTATGTATACATGCTGTGTGGTGTGTAGATGTTATGTAAACCTGCAGTGTAGGTGTTATGTATACATACTGTGTGGTGCGTAGATGTTATGTATACGGGAAGCGGTCATCTATTAGAATGAACTTAGGTCTACAGTCATTAGGTCGACCCCACTAGGTCGACTGGCAGGAAGGTCGACCTGACTTAAGGTCGACATGGGCCAAGGTCGACATGACTTAAGGTCGAATTTGCATAAAGGTCGACATGAGGAAGGTCGACTGGTCATAAGGTCGACATGGGGTTTTTCACTGTTTTTTGAGCCGACATGTACCGACAGGCGGTATTTCATGCCCTACCATCCACTAGGGCGTGGAGGAGGTTATTAAAGCTGTGGCGAGCGAAGAGAGCCACCGTGCCCGATGCATTGCGAGCGATGCAAGGGTCCGATTCTCATTGTCGACTGTGTCAACATTCGGATCAAAAACAGTGAAAAACCCATGTCGACCTTATGACCAGTCGACCTTCCTCATGTCGACCTTTATGCAAATTCGACCTTAAGTCATGTCGACCTTGGCCCATGTCGACCTTAAATCAGGTCGACCTTCCAGCCAGTCGACCTAATGGGGGTCGACCTAATGACTGTAGACCTAAGTTCATTCTGACAGATGTACCGATTCCATGTATACATGCTGTGCCGTGTGTAGTTGTTTTGTATACATGCAGTGTGTTATGGAAAAGAAAAAAAAGGGGGGGGGGTGGTAGACTGCGCTAATTTCCAATAATTTGCAAAACTAATACTTAAACATATCAAGTACAACTAAATTGGTTTTTAATAAAAAAAAAAAATTATACACAATATAAACTTCACAACTTTACAGGTCAATTATTGGCCATTGAATACCTTAAAAATAAGGAAAGGGGGAGGGAGGAGGGGGGAATAAAATTTCACGTTTTTGACTGAACTGATGAGATAGTTATTATAAGTCCATACAGTACCGTATTTTTGGTGGAACAGATGGATTTTTTTTAGATCTGTATATGCAGGTATGGTGTCATTGTTCTCAAATATCCTCACATATTATTTGCATGATTGGGACATAAGCAGTAGAGCCCCACTGGCAGTTTTTGTGTTGGGGATCCGAATTCCTCCTATGTATATTTGCCAGAAAAGAGTTGGGGGTTGCCTCTGGGTGATGGTGCGGCCCAGGTTGGTGTCCACAATGGTGTAGATCCTCAGAGGATTGGAATAGGAACACTCTGCTGTGTCTCAGGACTTGTAGATTCAATCAGTCAGTCAATAAAAACCACCAACGCGTTTCACTCCACGTGTTGGTGGTTTTTATTGATCAGTTCAGTCAAAAAACATTAAATTTTATTCCCCCCTCCCCCTTTCCTTATTTTTAAGGTATTCAATGGCCAATAATTGACCTGTAAAGTTGTGAAGTTTATATTGTGTATAATTTTTTTTAACATTTAAAAACCAATTTAGTGGTACTTGATATGTTTAAGTATTCATTTTGCAAATTATTGGAAATTAGCGCAGTCTACCCCCCCCCCCCCCTTTTTTTTCTTTTCCATATCTAATTTGGAGATTGACACTCCCTACTATTGTACTGCAGCTTGACAAAGCCACTCACACCTCTGTGCCTCCTACAGTTAACCTAGTTACCTATCCTTTTCTCTTGCAGTGTGTTATGTAGGTGTGGTGATATGTAGGCATTGTGTATACATGCTGTGTGTTATGTAGGTTTGGTTGTATTAATGTGGTGATGATATGTAGGCATTATGTATACATGCAGTGTTATGTAGGTGTGGTTGTATTAATGTGGTGATGATATGTAGGCATTATGTATACATGCAGTGTGTTATGTAGGTGTGGTTGTATTAATGTGGTGATCATATATGTAGGCATTATGTATACATGCAGTGTGTTATGTAGGTGTGGTTGTATTAATGTGGTGATGATATGTACGCATTTATGTATACATGCAGTGTCTTATGTAGGTGTGGTTGTATTAATGTGGTGATGATATGTAGGCATTATGTATACATGCAGTGTGTTATGTAGGTGAGGTTGTATTAATGTGGTGATGATATGTAGGTATTATGTATACATGCAGTGTGTTATGTAGGTGAGGTTGTAGGTATTATGTATACATGCAGTGTGTTATGTAGGTGAGGTTGTATTAATGTGGTGATGATATGTAGGCATTATGTATACATGCAGTGTTATGTAGGTGTGGTTGTATTAATGTCGTGATGATATGTAGGCATTATGTATACATGCAGTGTGTTATGTAGGTGTGGTTGTATTAATGTGGTGATGATATGTAGGCATTATGTATACATGCAGTGTTATGTAGGTGTGGTTGTATTAATGTGGTGATGATATGTAGGCATTATGTATACATGCAGTGTGTTATGTAGGTGTGGTTGTATTAATGTGGTGATGATATGTAGGCATTATGTATACATGCAGTGTCTTATGTAGGTGTGGTTGTATTAATGTGGTGATGATATGTAGGCATTATGTATACATGCAGTGTGTTATGTAGGTGAGGTTGTATTAATGTGGTGATGATATGTAGATATTATGTATACATGCAGTGTGTTATGTAGGTGAGGTTGTATTAATGTGGTGATGATATGTAGGCATTATGTATACATGCAGTGTTATGTAGGTGTGGTTGTATTAATGTGGTGATGATATGTAGGCATTATGTATACATGCAGTGTGTTATGTAGGTGTGGTTGTATTAATGTGGTGATGATATGTAGGCATTGTGTATACATGCAGTGTGTTATGTAGGTGTGGTTGTATTAATGTGGTGATGATATGTATACATGCTGTGTGATGTAGGTGAAGTTGTGGTATTGTGGCCTGTGTGGATGTGGTGATGCAGGTGTTATGTGTGTGTTGTGTTTGTTCCCTTGTAACCTTTCCACTCTCCCCTGTAGGTGACTCTGTCTCCGCTCCCTTGTCTTACAGGCCTGGTGGGGTCGCCGCTTACTTCATCATGACCTGCACTGGATCATCTCCCCTCATCTCTCCCAACAGCTGATACGTGACTAACGTCAACGGTTCAGGGGTGGAAAATGGCCGACAGCTTGAAGAGTTTTCTACAGGACCTAGCCCGGGTACGCTCTGCCCACAGAGGCCTACAGATATTTCTATCTATTGCTGCCACTTACAAGATAATCTAGCAATGGTAGTGCAGACAGCCGTGAGGGCGAAGTACAATGTTATATGCTGGTATTCTACATATGTCTTGTACGGTTCTAACATACTGGGACGGTGTCTTCCTTCTGTAGCTTTGTTCTGTGCATTTAAGGAGCCATCTAATGGATAGTTATTAATAATTAACTAACGTTATATCTGCAGGGCATTAAAGACTCCATTTGGGGCATCTGCACCATCTCCAAGCTTGATGCTCGGATTCAGCAGCGGAGGGAGGAGCAGCGGAAGCGACGTGCGAATAGTGCCCTGGCACAGAGACGGGCGCAGAGCGAGGAGAGAAAGCCGGAGAAGTGAGTGACTCCTCTTCATCCCTTATCCCTGATACATGGAGAGTGTCCTGCAATGCAGGCAGCAACACAGGCCATGGGAAGGGGGGGGGGGGCTTGGAAAGTGCCCAGTCTGTAGTAATCATCACCAATCATCCAGTCCTCATCAAAGCCTAAAATTACATTCATCTTCTTTTACAAATGACCTACAATAGATTTAACTTTTCTCGTCCATCTGTATTCAACAAGAATCATTTTAGAATTAGTAAAGTCCTCAAAGCTTCTATAGATATACAGGGGTGGAGCAAGTTCTGCCATTCAAAGGCACTTCCGTATGCCAAGGAATAAAGACCCCCTGCAGTGATCTCAGGGAACAAATTGTTGGGGCTCATCGGTCTTCATCTCAGGGTGCTTAGGTACACGGTTTGGGAACCATTGGCCTAGGGCAGGGCTGGCCAAACAGGTCCTCGAGGGCCATATTGTCCAAATCACCTAGCTTGTGCACAGTTGTAGTCATTACTAACTGTCACATTTCCCAGATCCCCTAGCTGGTGCACAGGTGCAGTCATTACTAACTGTCACATTTCCCAGATCACCTAGCTGGTGCACAGGTGCAGTCAATACTAACTGTCACATTTCCCAGATCACCTATCTGGTGCACAGCTGTAGTCATTACTAACTGTCACATTTCCCAGATCACCTAGCTGGTGCACAGCTGTAGTCATTACTAACTGTCACATTTCCCAGATCACCTAGCTGGTGCACAGGTACAGTCATTACTAACTGTCACATTTCCCAGATCACCTAGCTGGTGCACTGCTGTAGTCATTACTAACTGTCACATTTCCCAGATCACCTAGCTGGTGCACAGCTGTAGTCATTACTAACTGTCACATTTCCCAGATCCCCTAGCTGGTGCACAGGTGCAGTCATTACTAACTGTCACATTTCCCAGATCACCTAGCTGGTGCACAGGTGCAGTCATTACTAACTGTCACATTTCCCAGATCACCTAGCTGGTGCACAGGTGCAGTCATTACTAACTGTCACATTTCCCAGATCCCCTAGCTGGTGCACAGGTGCAGTCATTACTAACGGTCACATTTCCCAGATCCCCTAGCTGGTGCACAAGTGCAGTCATTACTAACTGTCACATTGTCAAGCCTGCTGCATTTATTCCTACTATAGATCCAGCAGGTGGCCCGATACACAACTGTGGGTAGATCTTGAGAACTGGTTTGGCCGCCCCTGGCCTAGGGTATGAATTTAGGGCATAACTTTAAGAATTGTAGGTGGCATTAACCTCTTAACCCTTTGAGTGCTGATGTTGCTGTAAGCGATCCTCAAAATATCCACTAAAATACAAGAATCGCTCACAGCTATTTTTTGGGTGCTATATTTAGCTAAACATCAGTTAATTGACTTGTCTGTATTTGTATTTATCTATACCAGGCATGTCGAAACTGCGGCCCTCCAGCTGTTGTGAAACTACACATCCCAGCATGCCTTGCCATAGTTTTAGCATTCCCTAATAGCAAAACTGTGGCAAGGTATGATGGGACTTGTAGTTTCACAACAGCTGGAGGGCCACAGTTTGGACATGCCTGATCTATACTAAAAAAACAATTGCTGTGAGTGGCGCTATCATTTTTTCAGATATTTTGAGGATCGCTCGCAGCAACATTGACACTGAAAGGGTTAATATCTCATCATGTAGATCCCCAGTTATTACACTGCCACACGCACCCAACCTGCCCATTGTTCCATATATCTCTGTATCTCTCTCTCCCCCAGTGAGCCTCGCATTGTCACCCGCATCTTCCAGTGCTGTGCTTGGAACGGTGGAGTCTTCTGGGTATGTAACTGCCTGACATATTCATTATATCGGTGTGTAAGGTGCACAAAGGTTCCATAGCTCTGTACATATGGGATGGAGGGGATCCAGCAGGACCGTTATACACCGGGTCATATATTTACAGATTTACATATATACTTTATCGCATCATTGTTATGTGCAGATATAATTACATAGGAAGAGGGCACTGATCGCAGGAGCTGACAGTCTATGCTAATGAGCTAAAACATTCCGAACTCTCTCAGATTGAGCAAATGATGTTGATTATCTGGTTAAATGGCACCTGTGAAGGTCACAGATATGGGGACAGTAAGCTGACATAGGACTTTCTGAATGCAGAGAATGTGAGTCAGAGCACCAAGGTGCTCCAGGCGAGCGAGTACCTACTGGCCGTCTGACAGTGACTGCACCGGCTGCCTAAAGCCAGGGGGGCTGCTAAGACTCCTGCGTGTGATAGGTCAATGATTGCTGTCCCGTCTGGTAGGAAGCAACACCCGGGCTTCTGCGGCACAAATCTGAGCATTGTAATGATGGTGACCAAAGTAATGTGCTAATCGGTGTCCAACAGATGTAACGGCAATGGTCATGCAAGCCTCCGTACGGAGCTGGGGTCAGGAGAAGGGTGTTCTGCCTCAGTCAGGGTGGAGGTGGCACCAGTATGTATTGTGGGAAGTTGGAGGAAGGCCTGTGGTAATTTGGGCAGTGTTCTGCTGGGTTACTCGGAACCCTGGTCGGTTATGTGGACATTACTTTGACTCTGTGGACCAGGTACCTCCTTTTCGTGGCTATCTTCTGAGGGATGTGGCCTCTTTCCGCAGGATAACAGGACTGGTCCCACCACACGGATTGTTCCGGACTAGACAAGATGAAGCTGCCAGATCTCGCTCTAGTAGACCATCTGGGGTGTATTTTGGGACACGTCCTTTCCGTGGCACCCCGAGTTCTCAGCTTACTGGCGTTACAGGACCTGGATAGTATACCTCAGTCGCCATCAATATATTGGGCATGTGGTCGCAATGTTTTGGCTCATTAGTGTCCAACTGTAATAATAATAAATAATGCCTGTGGTTATAGCAACTGCACCCAATGCATAATTACCTTGTTCCGGTAAGTGACCCCCCTCTTATGTAGCAACGTCTTCCCAGGGATGTCTCAGTGAAAGCAAACGCTGGCAAAAGCTTTGCTCCGAAGATGGCGCCTGCAGTGGGGAGGAGGGTGGGGGGGAGACGACTTGCTGGTGCTAGGTAGGATGTGAGGGGGGTACTGGCGGGGGTCCTCGGCCATTAATCTGCACCTGCACTATACCAGACATTAGGGACTAAGCTGTAAATCGCGCGCGTCACACAGGAGACTGTGCTGCACATTGTCACCGGCACTTGGTACATTCACACCTTTGTTTTGTTTGTAGTTGAGTCTCTTCTTGTTCTACCGAATGTTCATCCCATTGCTGCAGTCAGTCACTGCGCGGATAATTGGTGAGTGTTCTCCTGCTCCTGTTACCTTCTGTCACCTCATTGCAGCCGGTGTGGAATCAGACTACATTGGAAGGAGATCACTATCTACCTGATAATTGTGTGTGTGTGTGTCAATATCTACCTGATAATCGTGTGTGTGTGAATGTCAGTTTCCTTAGTCCACCTGCCGGCACTACATCTCCAGGACCATTACCTGTCTGTGGACAGGCGTATACACCATGGGGAATGCATGGGGCTGTCTGTGGACAGGCATATACACTGTGGGGAACGCATGGGGCTGTCTGTGGACAGGCGTATACACCGAGGGGAACGCATGGGGCTGTCTGTGGACAGGCGTATACACCGAGGGGAATGCATGGGGCTGTCTGACAGTATGTAAAGCTCATTCAGTATAGGGACTAGGGGTACCTATTCGTAAAGCTTCTGAAAATGAAAATAAAAGGATGTTGCCCATAGCAACCCAACAGATTCTGTCTATCATTTTCTATGATTCAATAGAGAAATTATAAAATCGGATTGGTTGCTATGGGCAATTTCACTTCTTTATTTTTAGAAGCTTTAGTAAATTTACCTCTTGTATTATAATTACATTATAGAGTGCCTAGAACTGTATGGGTCACACTGTAGCTATGGTCACAGGTTTCACAACCAAAAAGTCATTTGGGTTAGTCTGGAGTCCACAATTTCATTGTTGACATTTTGTTCCAGATTCTGATGATGTAGTTTCCTTATAATCCACATTTATAATCCATGTTGTATGGTAGAGAGGTCGCCACCCATTCCTCTCCCGACTGTAACACACTGCGTCGTTCTCCCGACTGTAACACGCTGCGTTGTTCTCCCTGACTGTAACACGTTGCGTTGTTCTCCCAGACTGTAACACGCTGCGTTGTTCTCCCTGACTGTAACACGCTGCGTTGTTCTCCCTGACTGTAACACGCTGCGTTGTTCTCCCAGACTGTAACACGCTGCGTTGTTCTCCCTGACTGTAACACGCTGCGTTGTTCTCCCTGACTGTAACACGCTGCGTCGTTCTCCCTGACTGTAACACGCTGCGTCGTTCTCCCTGACTGTAACACGCTGCGTCGTTCTCCCTGACTGTAACACGCTGCGTCGTTCTCCCTGACTGTAACACGCTGCGTCGTTCTCCCTGACTGTTACACGCTGCGTCGTTCTCCCTGACTGTAACACGCTGCGTCGTTCTCCCAGACTGTAACACGCTGCGTCGTTCTCCCTGACTGTAACACGCTGCGTCGTTCTCCCAGACTGTAACACGCTGCGTCGTTCTCCCTGACTGTAACACGCTGCGTCGTTCTCCCAGACTGTAACACGCTGCGTCGTTCTCCCTGACTGTTACACGCTGCGTCGTTCTCCCTGACTGTAACACGCTGCGTCGTTCTCCCAGACTGTAACACGCTGCGTCGTTCTCCCAGACTGTAACACGCTGCGTCGTTCTCCCTGACTGTAACACGCTGCGTCGTTCTCCCTGACTGTAACACGCTGCGTCGTTCTCCCTGACTGTAACACGCTGCGTCGTTCTCCCTGACTGTAACACGCTGCGTCGTTCTCCCTGACTGTAACACGCTGCGTCGTTCTCCCTGACTGTAACACGCTGCGTCGTTCTCCCTGACTGTAACACGCTGCGTCGTTCTCCCTGACTGTAACACGCTGCGTCGTTCTCCCTGACTGTAACACGCTGCGTCGTTCTCCCTGACTGTAACACGCTGCGTCGTTCTCCCTGACTGTAACACGCTGCGTCGTTCTCCCTGACTGTAACACGCTGCGTCGTTCTCCCTGACTGTAACACGCTGCGTCGTTCTCCCTGACTGTAACACGCTGCGTCGTTCTCCCTGACTGTAACACGCTGCGTCGTTCTCCCTGACTGTAACACGCTGCGTCGTTCTCCCTGACTGTAACACGCTGCGTCGTTCTCCCTGACTGTAACACGCTGCGTCGTTCTCCCTGACTGTAACACGCTGCGTCGTTCTCCCTGACTGTAACACGCTGCGTCGTTCTCCCTGACTGTAACACGCTGCGTCGTTCTCCCTGACTGTAACACGCTGCGTCGTTCTCCCTGACTGTAACACGCTGCGTCGTTCTCCCTGACTGTAACACGCTGCGTCGTTCTCCCTGACTGTAACACGCTGCGTCGTTCTCCCTGACTGTAACACGCTGCGTCGTTCTCCCTGACTGTAACACGCTGCGTCGTTCTCCCTGACTGTAACACGCTGCGTCGTTCTCCCTGACTGTAACACGCTGCGTCGTTCTCCCTGACTGTAACACGCTGCGTCGTTCTCCCTGACTGTAACACGCTGCGTCGTTCTCCCTGACTGTAACACGCTGCGTCGTTCTCCCTGACTGTAACACGCTGCGTCGTTCTCCCTGACTGTAACACGCTGCGTCGTTCTCCCTGACTGTAACACGCTGCGTCGTTCTCCCTGACTGTAACACGCTGCGTCGTTCTCCCTGACTGTAACACGCTGCGTCGTTCTCCCTGACTGTAACACGCTGCGTCGTTCTCCCTGACTGTAACACGCTGCGTCGTTCTCCCTGACTGTAACACGCTGCGTCGTTCTCCCTGACTGTAACACGCTGCGTCGTTCTCCCTGACTGTAACACGCTGCGTCGTTCTCCCTGACTGTAACACGCTGCGTCGTTCTCCCTGACTGTAACACGCTGCGTCGTTCTCCCTGACTGTAACACGCTGCGTCGTTCTCCCTGACTGTAACACGCTGCGTCGTTCTCCCTGACTGTAACACGCTGCGTCGTTCTCCCTGACTGTAACACGCTGCGTCGTTCTCCCTGACTGTAACACGCTGCGTCGTTCTTCCGACTGCAAGACGCTGTGTTGTTCTCCCAACCTGTATCTTTCCGTGCTTCTCTCCTGACCTGTAGCGTCGCGCGCTTCTCTCCTGACCTGTAGCGTCGCGCGCTTCTCTCCTGACCTGTAGCGCCATGCGCTTCTTCTCTCCTGACCTGTAGGGTCGCGCACTTCTCTCCTAACTGTAACATGTCTTGGCAGGTGACCCGTCCTTGCATGGAGATGTCTGGACCTGGCTGGAGTTCATCCTCACATCTGTGTTTAGTGCCCTCTGGGTCCTTCCGCTCTTTGTTCTCAGCAAAGTGGTCAATGCCATCTGGTTCCAGGTAGGGCACTGTGTTTATAAAAGATGCTGCCTGCCATCAGGTGGGTTTGTTCTGTATTTGTATCCATGGCACATAACCCTGAGATACAATCCACCTGTACCTTGCAGGACATTGCAGATTTGGCCTTTGAGATGTCCGGAAGAAAGGCGCAGCCCTTCCCCAGTGTCAGTAAGATCATTGCTGACATGCTGTTCAACCTCCTGCTGCAGGCTCTCTTCCTGATCCAGGTACTGTCCCGTGGTGCTTACAGCCATGTAGCTGCTGCGCGCTCAGGCTGTATAGAAAGAGGCCATGGTAAAAGTCACAGTAGGAGTTTGTTATATCTCTATTATATTAACATAGAACTTTCCCTGATTTATGCTGTAGACAAAGCAACGTGCGATGTCTGTTCTGTTGCAGGGCATGTTTGTCAGTCTCTTCCCGATCGATGTCATTGGGCAGCTCATCAGTCTTCTCCACATGTCACTGCTCTATTCCCTCTACTGTTTTGAGTATCGATGGTTCAACAAAGGTAACTAGACGCTACCGTTTGGTGTGTGAGCCGTAGACTCTCCCCATATAATCTGCTACTTCTCCCCTCCAGTCCCTGAGACTCCCCGACAGGGCACCTAGACTTATATACTGTCATATACAGCCATTGTCTCTTTCTGGCAGGCGTGGAGATGCATCAGCGGTTATCCAACATTGAGCGCAATTGGCCCTATTACTTTGGATTCGGTTTACCCCTGGCCTCCCTCACAGCCATGCAGTCATCCTATATCATCAGGTAACTTGGTAATGCCTGAATGCAGGTTCTCATGATTCCATTCTATCCTGTCTGAGCTATATGTGAGCACGATGAGGTCATATACATTCCTCAGCGGATTTCTGGGCCCGAGAACTTTCCTCCTGGGGTGCTACCCACTCAGTGTTACCCCCCTCCCTCCCTCCCTCTCACACAGGGAATTGTGACGTCATTGTGCAAGGGTTCTGCACCTTCTCCCAAGGATGGTACGGACTCAAAGTAGCAATCAAGGGGTTCTACTGGATCGGGTTCCCAAACAATCAACCCCCTGAGCAATGAGGAGGGTCTGGGTTTTGGCAATTTTAGGATAGAGAGTAATAGTGATTATTATTTCATTATTACCAGTTATTATATAGCGCACACATATTCAGCAGTGCTGTACAGAGACTATTACCAGTTATTATATAGCGCACACATATTCCACAGCGCTGTACAGAGACTATTACCAGTTATTATATAGCGCACACATATCCAGCAGTGCTGTACAGAGACTATTACCAGTTATTATATAGCGCACACATATTCAGCAGTGCTGTACAGAGACTATTACCAGTTATTATATAGCGCACACATATTCCGCAGCGATGTACAGAGACTATTATTACCAGTTATTATATAGCGCACACATATTCCGCAGCGCTGTACAGAGACTATTATTACCAGTTATTTATATAGCACACACATATTCCGCAGTGCTGTACAGAGAATATTATTACCAGTTATTATATAGCGCACACATATTCCGCAGCGCTGTACAGAGACTATTATTACCAGTTATTATATAGCGCACACATATTCCGCAGCGCTGTACAGAGCCTATTATTACCAGTTATTATATAGAGCACACATATTCCGCAGCGCTGTACAGAGCCTATTATTACCAGTTATTATATAGCGCACACATATTCCGCAGCGCTGTACAGAGACTATTATTACCAGTTATATATATAGCGCACACATACTCCGCAGCGCTGTACAGAGACTATTATTACCAGTTATTATATAGCGCACACATATTCTGCAGCGCTGTACAGAGAATATTATTACCAGTTATTATATAGCGCACACATATTCCGCAGCGCTGTACAGACTATTATTACCAGTTATTTATATAGCGCACACATATTCCGCAGCGCTGTACAGAGAATATTATTACCAGTTATATATATAGCGCACACATATTCCGCAGCGCTGTAGAGAGACTATTATTACCAGTTATTTATATAGCGCACACATATTCCGCAGCGCTGTACAGAGAATATTATTACCAGTTATTTATATAGCGCACACATATTCCGCAGCGCTGTAGAGAGACTATTATTACCAGTTATATATATAGCGCACACATATTCCGCAGCGCTGTAGAGAGACTATTATTACCAGTTATATATATAGCGCACACATATTCCGCAGCGCTGTACAGAGACTATTATTACCAGTTATTATATAGCGCACACATATTCCGCAGCACTGTACCGAGAATATTACCAGTTATTTATATAGCACACACATATTCCGCAGCGCTGTACAGAGACTATTATTACCAGTTATTATATAGTGCACACATATTCCGCAGCGCTGTACAGAGACTATTATTACCAGTTATTATATAGCGCACACATATTCCGCAGCGCTGTACAGAGACTATTATTACCAGTTATTATATAGCGCACACATATTCCGCAGCGCTGTAGAGAGACTATTATTACCAGTTATATATATATAGCGCACACATATTCCGCAGCGCTGTACAGAGACTATTGTTACCAGTTATTATATAGCGCACACATATTCCGCAGCACTGTACCGAGACTATTATTACCAGTTATTTATATAGCCCACACATATTCCGCAGCGCTGTACAGAGATTGTTATTACCAGTTATTATATAGCGCACACATATTCCACAGCGCTGTACAGAGAATATTATTACCAGTTATTATATAGCGCACACATATTCCGCAGCGCTGTACAGAGAATATTATTACCAGTTCTTATAAAGCGCACACATATTCCGCAGCGCTGTACAGAGACTATTAATACCAGTTATTATATAGCGTACCCATATTCCGCAGCGCTGTACAGAGAATATTATTACCAGTTATTCTATAGCGCACACATATTCCGCAGCGCTGTACAGAGATTATTATTACCAGTTATTATATAGCGCACACATATTCCGCAGCGCTGTACAGAGATTATTATTACCAGTTATTATATAGCGCACACATATTCCGCAGCGCTGTACAGAGATTATTATTACCAGTTATTATATAGCGCACACATATTCCGCAGCGCTGTACAGAGATTATTATTACCAGTTATTATATAGCGCACACATATTCCGCAGCGCTGTACAGAGACTATTATTACCAGTTATTATATAGCGCACACATATTCCGCAGCGCTGTACAGAGTCTATTATTACCAGTTATTATATAGCGCACACATATTCCGCAGCGCTGTACAGAGACTATTATTACCAGTTATTTATATAGCGCACAGATATTCCGCAGCGCTGTACAGAGAATATTATTACCAGTTATTATGTAGCGCAGACATATTCCGCAGCGTTGTAGAGAATATTATTACCAGTTATTATACAGCGCACACATATTCCACAGCGGTGTACAGAGATTATTATTACCAGTTATTATATAGCGCACACATATTCCACAGCTCTGTACAGAGATTATTATTACCAGTTATTATATAGCGCACACATATTCCACAGCTCTGTACAGAGATTATTATTACCAGTTATTATATAGCGCAGACATATTCCGCAGCACTGTACAGAGAATATTTTTACATTCGCATCAGTCCCTGCCCCAGTGGTGCTTACAATCTATAGTCCCTAGCACATGTACATGCACACACACATTGATTCCAGGGTTAATTTTTTGGGAGCCAATTAACCTACCAGTATATACTTTGTTTTCCTCTATACCAGTTTTGGATTGGCGTACTAAACCCCTTTACCCGCACCGGGAGTTGAGATATTTTGGTAATTGCCAGGGTGTAATACGTAGCCTGTGTAACACAGTAATGTAGCGTGAAGCCTTTTCATTGGATTAAATGCTGGTTTATTTTGCAGTGGCTGTCTCTTCTCCATTCTGTTTCCGCTCTTCATCATCAGTGCTAACGAAGCAAAGACCCCTGGTAAAGCGTAGTAAGTATCCCAGGAGCACACGCCATATGGGGGGGTTCTGTTGTCTGTTCGTGCAGCTCAATTCTGGCTATGTCATTCACAAAAAGCTGTATGGTATTAGCCTGCTACACTGGGGACGGGTAAAGTGGTGTAGCAGGCGGCGGGCACCAGCATTAGCTGTAGCAGGCGCAGCGGGTAGCATGTACTATTGGTATGTGACTAGTTCTATAAGAAGCGCATGCTGCCATCTGATTGTCATCTATTCACAGTCACTTCCAGTTGCGACTCTTCTCGCTGGTCGTCTTCCTCAGTAACCGCCTCTTTCACAAGACCGTCTACTTGCAGTCCACGCTGAGCGCCACCACCAGTCCACACCAGTCACCTGCCAAACACAAGGTCACTTCGGGACACTGATCGAACACGGAAGAAGTCCGTCCGCCATGTTTCTATCCCTCTGTGACTGGCACAAGCTTTGTGCCGCGTTGGTTATTTTTGTTTTTCTCCTATGCACCTGGGACCTTTTGGCTGTATCAAACCCCCCCCTCCTCCACCTCCGCGCTGTTGCCAGTTTGTGAAACTCTGGAGTGTGTCATGATAGTGACGCAAGTGTCAGCGCTGTCCTGATTCCATCCCCCACCCCACCCAGATCAGCCATTTTTTTACAGTTTGTAGAGAGAAAGCTGAAAACTTCATCTGGCCATTCCCAGGATCAGCAAATTGTTTGTATTCATGTAGAGTACCCGCTCTGGTGCTGATGTGTATGTACAGAAGTATTTCTGACCATTTAGTTTACAGCACAGGAGCCACGTTCGGCAGTTAGGCCTCTGCTGGGTAAGTATCCAGGTCATGACCTTGTGGTACCTTGTATGAAAGAAGAGAACTGTCCATCTGACGTTCCGTGGGCCTGTGTGACCTCCGCCAGGCGTTTCCCATGGTACAAATGAGCACTGACTGTAAGATTGGATTCCGGCAGGGGGACAGCAGGTACTAAGTGGGTGTCCTGTAATTACTTAGCACTACGTCTTCAGCATTCAGGGATGAAGAGTTAATTCCTGTTTTTAATGTTAATTATTTGTGTTTAATTGAGCTATGGACAAATTATGTCTGAATTTGACCATTTTTGTGATTTTAAAAAGCAGCAAATGAACAATTTTTATGTGACTTGTGTTTTCTGGTGTGTCGTGTTTTCTGGTGTGTCGCGGTATTTCATGGTTCCACCCTAGGTTTATACAGTATCTGTGTGCGCACCTCCGCTCTGCTTTCTGCAGTGTAAGGGGTTATTTAGAGCTGAATGCAGTCCTGCAGCAGATTAGTGAACGACTACGCCGCAACTTGCAAGTGCAACACCAGCTGTGACGATCTTTTAGTCCTGTCACAGTGGAAAACAATTCGATAGGGAGGGAACTGCAGATGCATTAGCCGCAATATTTCTGTATACCATTGACAGCCTTGCACAGGCCGGGTGTCACACAGGCTGTGCGGCGGCTATCTGACCGCAGGGTGATCAGGTCTGAATAACTCCCTATGTGCAGATTTGGAAGAGACACAGTGTACCACCAGCATGAGACATGTATGAGAACTGCTACTGAATACAGCTGCGCACTTAGAAGCATCAGATTTATATATTATCATACAATACGTTACTAGTTGGAAATACGGCCTGGATAGGTAATGCAGGTGCAAGTGCAACGCTTGGGCGGTAAATGGTATTGCCGCCCACAAATGAAAGCTGACACCCACCAGAGTGACCACAACCCAATCACAATTGTGTATACATAGACAACCTATACGCAAGAACGTCAACTGCTGTAGGTCTATGGCTGTGCAGACTGGATGCAACTGATGTCAGATCCGCACCATAAACCGCCTGCGCTAACACCATGTTAACACCCCCAAACGGTAAATTCCTGTGAAAGAAGAGGCATCAGTACCGAGTGCGGGCACACAGCGCCACCTTGACATGTGCGTCATTTGAGCGCAGCACATGTGCAGTCTACCGTTAATCACTCAGTTCTGCGGAACATCGGCTTCGCGCCCATCTCTGAATCAGACACACAACTCTGATCTCTTCTGTTTCTCTAGTGTGTGGAGGGGAGAAGAAATACAGGACAAGGTCCAATGTGGAGTATGTTCTTCATTTACACGCATGACACACTGCGCACATAAAAGACGTGATGTCACTGTCATGTACAGGCGTACTCCACTCACTCTGGGGGGTACATTTACTACTGCTTCTAACGCAACCAATCAGATTCTGTCTAGGATGCAATAAGGAAATTATAAACAGAATGTGATTGGTTGCTATGGGCAACATCACCTCTTTTCACTTTTAGAACCTGAAGTAAATTTACCACTGCAGTGGTTTCTACATTCTCAAATTGACCATAGACTCAAACATTTGCAGCCCAACGAGCAGGTCTGAATCAGGCACATAGTGAGGGTCCATCTTATGAACATGTTATGGGACCATGTCACGGGCGTACGGCGACACACAATCAGGGCTGCCACCCGAAGTTGTGGGCCTGGGACAGCCAGAATAGACCTTCCACTCTCCCTGCGGTCCCCACAAATGACACTTCTGGGAGCTGGGAGACTCCCCTGGGCATGACCACAGCAGGCTGGGTCCACAGCAGCAGCACAGCGACGGAATCCATAGAGAGTAGTCACAGAGGGACAGTGCTGGTGATATTTCACATTTCTAGCCAATAGGGAGCTGCTGCTGAATCTTATCCTGATTGGCTGACAGTCCTCAAGCTCACATCTGCTTCAAATGCAAAATCCCACCAGTGCTGTCCAACTATGGCAGCTTGAGGTGCACTTCAATGGTCCAGGCTCAGGACTAGAATCCCAATAGTCCTACCTGGTGGCAGTCTTGTGCACAATGGTTCGCTTTGGAGGCCGTACTCTGACAGATTTCGGCCAATGACGTCATCTAAAGAAGCACTATCACCTAGTGCAGTGATACACATGCTCCAATAACAGCCTGTCTCAGCCACAAGTACACAGTTACTCTGCTTCCAGAGTTAGACTGCGCATGGGCAGGGCAAATAATTGCCAATTGGCGTCGCAACCAGTTCCTGCCCACCGGATCTCTCTCTGGCAGGGTAATAACACCACCTGAATGTGGCATTACCTAAAGCAAATAGGCAAAAAAAGTGGGCGTGTCTAACCAGAAACTATAGGAGTGGCTTAATCATACCTCCCAATATTTGTTGGTGGCTGAGTGGGACTCCTGGGCACGGTGGTCGTCTGCCAAGCAGAGAAGCAAGTGACAGCGGGGTCTAGATTCTACTGTGCATGCACAGGTCTCCAAGAAGATGGCGCCTATTCCACATTCCCAGGGACACCTCTGTTGCAGGCATATTTCGGTGATTCACGCATGCGCATCAGCCATTTTTCCAGTGATTTTTGCCACTGTGCAACCAGGGCCGGGACCTATTGAGAAGTGAATATAATTAAATGAGTGCAGGGTATACAGTGTATCTCCCCACAGACCCAACGGCCCATGTGTACTGCAAACCTGCATCATACTTGCCTAGCTTTGAAAACTAGTTTCAGGGAGATTATAGTTGGTAGTAGAATTTTACACAGCGCCCCATTGGGGATTGGGGTGTCATGCTCCTCCCAAAGGGCGTGTCTAGTTCCATATATGGAGAGATTGTCAAAAGAGATTGTGAACATGGCACCTAGAAGTGTGGCTGTGTACTGCTACATCTGAGAGGAATCTTTTATTATGACTTATATCCAAATGTAGATGAGCCCAATGCAGTTAGTAAGAGCTACTATACTTGGTACAGTGCTGGGAAATGCTGCTGATGATTCAATGTAAATGTATCTATTTCTCATTCCCTTTTCCCCAAAAAATGTAACCGTGTAATATGGGCTAGGTGACATGGGGGAGAATGCTAGACTAATGAGGGAGAGAGGGAGATTGCTGTTATGTCAGGGAGTCTCCTGCAGAATACAGGAGGGGAGGTAACTATGATGTAACAGTGTAATGTGGGTTAGCCGACATGAGGGAGATTGCTAGACTAATGAGGGAGATAGGGAGATTGCTGCTATGTCAGGGAGTCTCCTGCAAAATGCAGGAGGGGAGGTAACTATGATGTAACAGTGTAATGTGGGCTAGGTGACATGAGAGAGATTGCTAGACTAATGAGGGAGATAGGGAGATTGCTGATATGTCAGGGAGTCTCCTGCAAAATGCAGGAGGGGAGGTAACTATGACATACACCCATCAGATATATGGACAGACACCATTGAATGCTACTGTAGACCTCTCTGACGCCTGGTGGCGCTCTGTCTGTCGCCTCAATCATAGACAGCTCTGGCTTTGGCCCTCCTCCCCGCCTGGTGCCGCTGTCTCCCCTCTCTAGCTCTACGCGCCTTGCTGTAATGGACACGTCACTCCTCACGCCTCAACCGAACCTGGCCCAGCTTTTCTGTGACAGTACACGGGGAAAGCCACACCCTCCCCGAACGCGTACATCCAGCAGCCAATGGGCGTTTGCCCCTTCGGCTTCCCTCAGCCGTCCTTGTTTGTTCCGCCCAATGAGAACAGAGGCGGAAATACGCCTGGCCAATCACGGGAGGCGACTGCGGCGGAGGCGGGACTGCCCGGCTGTCTGGTTAGGCTGAGAAAGTGTGGGGAGTTTGATGGGGAGAGTGAGGAGAGAGGAGCGGCCGCTGCTAGGTGAGAGCGGGGCCCGTGGCTGCGGGGCGGACAGCGGGTGCTCGGGTCACCCTGTATGTACTATAGACGGGTGTGTGCGTGTATGGGGCAGTGCTGTCACCGCGTGCCTGTGTGCAGCGTGCTATGGGCAGGGATCCATTATGTGACACACACTTGGGATGGGGCGCATCAGGGCGCCGGGTGTCAGCGGGGGAACCCTCATTGTCAGGGTTACACCAGTGTATGTACAGCAGGGGGGTGCATCCGGGTGCAGGAGGCTGGGATGTATGAGTACATAGATATATGGGTATGTGACTGTATAACTACAATAGGTGCATATATCCCTGCTATGACCGGTCCTGTTTCCCAGGTGTGTGACTAGATGTAGTCCTATAGGGATGCAGGCAGGGGTACAATGTGTTACCTGTGTACGGGTCAGTGCAGGAGGCTGGGATGTATCAGTACATAGATATATGGGTATGTGACTGTATAACTACAATAGGTGCATATATCCCTGCTATGACCGGTCCTGTTTCCCAGGTGTGTGACTAGATGTAGTCCTATAGGGTTGCAGGCAGGGTACAATGTGTTACCTGTGTACGGGTCAGTGCAGGAGGCTGGGATGTATCAGTACATAGATATATGGGTATGTGACTGTATAACTACAATAGGTGCATATATCCCTGCTATGACCGGTCCTGTTTCCCAGGTGTGTGACTAGATGTAGTCCTATAGGGATGCAGGCAGGGTACAATGTGTTACCTGTGTACGGGTCAGTGCAGGAGGCTGGGATGTATCTGTACATAGATATATGGGTATGTGACTGTATAACTACAATAGGTGCATATATCCCTGGTATGACCGGTCCTGTTTCCCAGGTGTGTGACTAGATGTAGTCCTATAGGGATGCAGGCAAGGTACAATGTGTTACCTGTGTACAGCTCAGTGCAGGAGGCTGGGATGTATGAGTACATAGATATATGGGTATGTGACTGTATAACTACAATAGGTGCATATATCCCTGCTATGGCCGGTCCTGTTTCCCAGGTGTGTGACTAGGAGTTGTCCTATAGGGATGCAGGCGGGGTACAATGTGTTACCTGTGTACGGGTCAGTGCAGGAGGCTGGGATGTATCAGTACATAGATATATGGGTATGTGACTGTATAACTACAATAGGTGCATATATCCCTGCTATGACCGGTCCTGTTTCCCAGGTGTGTGACTAGATGTAGTCCTATAGGGATGCAGGCAGGGTACAATGTGTTACCTGTGTACAGCTCAGTGCAGGAGGCTGGGATGTATGAGTACATAGATATATGGGTATGTGACTGTATAACTACAATAGGTGCATATATCCCTGCTATGACCGGTCCTGTTTCCCAGGTGTGTGACTAGATGTAGTCCTATAGGGATGCAGGCAGGGTACAATGTGTTACCTGTGTACGGGTCAGTGCAGGAGGCTGGGAT
The DNA here is from genome assembly GCF_055691185.1 of Crinia signifera. Lineage (NCBI taxonomy): Eukaryota > Metazoa > Chordata > Amphibia > Anura > Myobatrachidae > Crinia > Crinia signifera. The sequence goes on along the minus strand of NC_139226.1, from coordinate 141,248,010 downwards.
GTATCTGTACATAGATATATGGTATGTGACTGTATAACTACAATAGGTGCATATATCCCTGCTATGACCGGTCCTGTTTCCCAGGTGTGTGACTAGATGTAGTCCTATAGGGATGCAGGCAGGGTACAATGTGTTACCTGTGTACAGCTCAGTGCAGGTCGCTGGGATGTATCTGTACATAGATATATGGTATGTGACTGTATAACTACAATAGGTGCATATATCCCTGCTATGACCGGTCCTGTTTCCCAGGTGTGTGACTAGATGTAGTCCTATAGGGATGCAGGCAAGGTACAATGTGTTACCTGTGTACAGCTCAGTGCAGGAGGCTGGGATGTATCAGTACATAGATATATGGGTATGTGACTGTATAACTACAATAGGTGCATATATCCCTGCTATGACCGGTCCTGTTTCCCAGGTGTGTGACTAGATGTAGTCCTATAGGGATGCAGGCAGGGTACATTGTGTTACCTGTGTACGGGTCAGTGCAGGAGGCTGGGATGTATCAGTACATAGATATAGGGGTATGTGACTGTATAACTACAATGGGTGCATATATCCCTGCTATGGCCGGTCCTGTTTCCCAGGTGTGTGACTAGATGTAGTCCTATAGGGATGCAGGCAGGGTACAATGTGTTACCTGTGTACGGGTCAGTGCAGGAGGCTGGGATGTATCTGTACATAGATATATGGTATGTGACTGTATAACTACAATAGGTGCATATATCCCTGCTATGACCGGTCCTGTTTCCCAGGTGTGTGACTAGATGTAGTCCTATAGGGATGCAGGCAGGGTACAATGTGTTACCTGTGTACAGCTCAGTGCAGGTCGCTGGGATGTATCTGTACATAGATATATGGTATGTGACTGTATAACTACAATAGGTGCATATATCCCTGCTATGACCGGTCCTGTTTCCCAGGTGTGTGACTAGATGTAGTCCTATAGGGATGCAGGCAAGGTACAATGTGTTACCTGTGTACAGCTCAGTGCAGGAGGCTGGGATGTATCAGTACATAGATATATGGGTATGTGACTGTATAACTACAATAGGTGCATATATCCCTGCTATGACCGGTCCTGTTTCCCAGGTGTGTGACTAGATGTAGTCCTATAGGGATGCAGGCAGGGTACATTGTGTTACCTGTGTACGGGTCAGTGCAGGAGGCTGGGATGTATCAGTACATAGATATATGGGTATGTGACTGTATAACTACAATAGGTGCATATGACCGGTCCTGTTTCCCAGGTGTGTGACTAGATGTAGTCCTATAGGGATGCAGGCGGGGTACAATGTGTTACCTGTGTACGGGTCAGTGCAGGAGGCTGGGATGTATCAGTATATAGATATATGGGTATGTGACTGTATAACTACAATAGGTGCATATATCCCTGCTATGGCCGGTCCTGTTTCCCAGGTGTGTGACTAGATGTAGTCCTATAGGGATGCAGGCAGGGTACAATGTGTTACCTGTGTACGGGTCAGTGCAGGAGGCTGGGATGTATCAGTACATAGATATATGGGTATGTGACTGTATAACTACAATAGGTGCATATATCCCTCCTATGACCGGTCCTGTTTCTCAGGTGTGTGACTAGATGTAGTCCTATAGGGATGCAGGCAGGGTACATTGTGTTACCTGTGTACGGGTCAGTGCAGGAGGCTGGGATGTATCAGTACATAGATATAGGGGTATGTGACTGTATAACTACAATGGGTGCATATATCCCTGCTATGGCCGGTCCTGTTTCCCAGGTGTGTGACTAGATGTAGTCCTATAGGGATGCAGGCAGGGTACAATGTGTTACCTGTGTACGGGTCAGTGCAGGAGGCTGGGATGTATCAGTACATAGATATATGGGTATGTGACTGTATAACTACAATAGGTGCATATATCCCTGCGATGACCGGTCCTGTTTCCCAGGTGTGTGACTAGATGTAGTCCTATAGGGATGCAGGCAGGGTACAATGTGTTACCTGTGTACGGGTCAGTGCAGGAGGCTGGGATGTATCAGTACATAGATATATGGGTATGCGACTGTATAACTACAATAGGTGCATATATCCCTGCTATGACCGGTCCTGTTTCCCAGGTGTGTGACTAGATGCAGTCCAATAGGGATGCAGGCAGAGTACAATGTGTTACCTGTGTACGGGTCAGTGCAGGAGGCTGGGATGTATGAGTACATAGATATAGGGGTATGTGACTGTATAACTACAATAGGTGCATATATCCCTGCTATGACCGGTCCTGTTTCCCAGGTGTGTGACTAGATGTAGTCCTATAGGGATGCAGGCAGAGTACAATGTGTTACCTGTGTACGGGTCAGTGCAGGAGGCTGGGATGTATCAGTACATAGATATATGGGTATGCGACTGTATAACTACAATAGGTGCATATATCCCTGCTATGACCGGTCCTGTTTCCCAGGTGTGTGACTAGATGTAGTCCTATAGGGATGCAGGCAGGGTACAATGTGTTACCTGTGTACGGGTCAGTGCAGGAGGCTGGGATGTATCAGTATATAGATATATGGGTATGTGACTGTATAACTACAATAGGTGCATATATCCCTGCTATGACCGGTCCTGTTTCCCAGGTGTGTGACTAGATGTAGTCCTATAGGGATGCAGGCAGGGTACAATGTGTTACCTGTGTACGGGTCAGTGCAGGAGGCTGGGATGTATCAGTACATAGATATATGGGTATGTGACTGTATAACTACAATAGGTGCATATGACCGGTCCTGTTTTCCAGGTGTGTGACTAGATGTAGTCCTATAGGGATGCAGGTAGGGTACAATGTGTTACCTGTGTACGGGTCAGTGCAGGAGGCTGGGATGTATCAGTACATAGATATATGGGTATGTGACTGTATAACTACAATAGGTGCATATATCCCTGCTATGACCGGTCCTGTTTCCCAGGTGTGTGACTAGATGTAGTCCTATAGGGATGCAGGCAGGGTACAATGTGTTTACCTGTGCACGGGTCAGTGCAGGAGGCTGGGATGTATCTGTACATAGATATATGGGTATGTGACTGTATAACTACAATAGGTGCATATATCCCTGCTATGGCCGGTCCTGTTTCCCAGGTGTGTGACTAGATGTAGTCCTATAGGGATGCAGGCAAGGTACAGAGTGTTACCTGTGTACGGGTCAGTGCAGGAGGCTGGGATGTATCAGTACATAGATATATGGTATGTGACTGTATAACTACAATAGGTGCATATATCCCTGCTATGACCGGTCCTGTTTCCCAGGTGTGTGACTAGATGTAGTCCTATAGAGATGCAGGGTACAATGTGTTACCTGTGTACGGGTCAGTGCAGGAGGCTGGGATGTATCCGTACATAGATATATGGGTATGCGACTGTATAACTACAATAGGTGCATATATCCCTGCTATGACCGGTCCTGTTTCCCAGGTGTGTGACCTAGATGTAGTCCTATAGGGATGCAGGCGCAGGGTACAATGTGTTACCTGTGTACGGGTCAGTGCAGGAGGCTGGGATGTATCCGTACATAGATATATGGGTATGTGACTGTATAACTACAATAGGTGCATATATCCCTGCTATGACCGGTCCTGTTTCCCAGGTGTGTGACTAGATGTAGTCCTATAGGGATGCAGGCAGGGGTACAATGTGTTACCTGTGCAGGGGGTTGGGATGTATCCGTACATAGATATATGGGTATGTGACTGTATAACTACAATAGGTGCATATATCCCTGCTATGACCGGTCCTGTTTCCCAGGTGTGTGACTAGATGTAGTCCTATAGGGATGCAGGCGGGGTACAATGTGTTACCTGTGTACGGGTCAGTGCAGGAGGCTGGGATGTATCAGTACATAGATGTAGGGGTATGTGACTGTATAACTACAATAGGTGCATATATCCCTGCTATGACCGGTCCTGTTTCCCAGGTGTGTGACCTAGATGTAGACCTATAGGGATGCAGGCGGGGTACAATGTGTTACCTGTGTACGGGTCAGTGCAGGGTGCTGGGATGTATCAGTACATAGATATATGGTATGTGACTGTATAACTACATTAGGTGCATATATCCCTGCTATGACCGGTCCTGTTTCCCAGGTGTGTGACTAGATGTAGTCCTATAGGGATGCAGGCGGGGTACAATGTGTTACCTGTGTACGGGTCAGTGCAGGAGGCTGGGATGTATCAGTATATAGATATATGGGTATGTGACTGTATAACTACAATAGGTGCATATATCCCTGCTATGACCGGTCCTGTTTCCCAGGTGTGTGACTAGATGTAGTCCTATAGGGATGCAGGCAGGGTACAATGTGTTACCTGTGTACGGGTCAGTGCAGGAGGCTGGGATGTATCTGTACATAGATATATGGTATGTGACTGTATAACTACAATAGGTGCATATATCCCTGCTATGACCGGGCCTGTTTCCCAGGTGTGTGACTAGATGTAGTCCTATAGGGATGCAGGCAGGGTACAATGTGTTACCTGTGTACGGCTCAGTGCAGGAGGTTGGGATGTATCAGTACATAGATATATGGGTATGTGACTGTATAACTACAATAGGTGCATATATCCCTGCTATGGCCGGTCCTGTTTTCCAGGTGTGTGACAAGATGTAGTCCTATAGGGATGCAGGCAGGGTACAATGTGTTACCTGTGTACCGCTTAGGAGCATTGAGTGGGGTTTGCTGGATGCACTGACTACATTAGGGGGAAGATGTATTGGGGAGCTGCAGGAGTGACGGGTCAGACATTCTTGCTGTTGGGGCGTTATCCGGGTAAACCTGTCACACAGATACACACTCAGTCCTAAGTGATGATGGATGTTGTTGTATCACACATGAAGGTGTTTACACCAGGATACAGCAATAGTTCTCTCCATACACTGTATATGTCCAGTCTCCTGCTTGTCCCTGCAGTGTGGTTTAGGGGGATCATACTGGTGTGTGTGTGTGTGTGTGTGTGTGTGTGGGGGGGGGGGGGTATAATACAGTGTATGGTATACTGATAGGGGGGGTGATTGTACAGTGTCTGATGTACAGTTGGGGGGGTTGTACAGTGTATGGTATACTGATGGGGGGGTGGGGTATTGTACAGTGTCTGATGTACAGATGAAGGGGGGGGATTGTACAGTGTATGGTATACTGATGGGGATTGTACAGTGTACAGCATACTGATATGGGGGGGGGGGAATTGTACAGTGTATGGTATACTGATGGGGATTGTACAGTGTATGGTATATTGATGGGGATTGTACAGTGTATGGTATATTGATGGGGATTGTACAGTGTATGGTATACTGATGGGGATTGTACAGTGTATGTCATACTGATGGGGGGGGGGGAAATTGTACAGTGTCTGATGTACAGATGGGGGGGATTGTACAGTGTATGGTATACTGATGGGGGGGGGGAATTGTACAGTGTATGGTATACTGATGGGGGGGGGGGGGAATTGTACAGTGTATGGTATACTGATGGGGATTGTACAGTGTATGGCATACTGATGGGGGGGGGGGGGGGATTGTACAGTGTCTGATGTACAGATGAAGGGGGGGGATTGTACAGTGTATGGTATACTGATGGGGATTGTACAGTGTACAGCATACTGATATGGGGGGGGGGGAATTGTACAGTGTATGGTATACTGATGGGGATTGTACAGTGTATGGTATATTGATGGGGATTGTACAGTGTATGGTATATTGATGGGGATTGTACAGTGTATGGTATACTGATGGGGATTGTACAGTGTATGGCATACTGATGGGGGGGGGGGGGGGGATTGTACATGGAACACCCAGAGAGCAATACATTACATACCCTTACTGCATAACACCCTGATCGTAGCGTTAAAGATCCGGTAGCACATTTATAGATGGACTTTGGCATCCTGCGCGCACTATACTATAAAATATAGGGCTTTTACCTCTATAGGGGGAATGCACAGCAGTGGCCAATAGATGGTGTCCATCGGAGCCCCAGGGTCTGATATTACGGTTTATGTTCTGGCATATAGGGCGGTGGTGTCCTCTCAGTCCTGGCATTGTTAGATACGGCCACATAGAGCGTCGGGTCCCTGTAGTCTGTCTCTGTGATGTCAGAATAACCACGAATTACCAGATTGTGGTCCCCTGCCAATACAAATGCAGTTTAAGCAGTGACTTGCTGGGACGGACCATTGTGGCAGGGCAGAGCAGAGCTAGGCTGCGCAGCCAGGGGCATCTGGTAATTAGCCGCGTGCCCGCAAAAATCTAGTAGACGGATCATGTTTGATTTGCATGTTCTCTGTTTACACTACAAGACTATTATTTTGTTTTTAAAAAGACTTTAATGCACAAACTATACTTATAATAACCAATGTGACAAAGCAGAGGCCTTCCGTTTCCCTAGACCTGGGGTAGCCAACCCTAGTCCTCGAGAGCTACCAACAGTGCACGTTTTGCAGGTCTCCTCACAGAATCACAAGTGAGCTAATTAGCTCCACCTGTGGATCTTTTAAAATGTGTCAGTGATTAATGAGTGCAGCTGTGCAGCAGTTAGGTTGTCTGGAAAATGTGAACTGTTGGTAGCTCTCGAGGGCTAGGGTTGGCTACCACTGCCCTAGACGATGGTTTATCTTTAATACGTAACCCTTTGTCTTACCAATTGTAAAGAGGGGTACACACCTACAGATTTATATGATATGTAACTGGCACAAAATATGTGCGAGGACACAGTTGCTTGGCTTTCACGTTCAGTGCCTGAGATAGGACAAGACTTTGTTTCATGTTTTGAAACCTTGTTTGATGCACAAATAAAACATATTTGTGTGTATTCCGTGTGTTTGATGTTCTACAACATAAATACAGGATACCTCAAAATACATCATTGAATTATAAAAATATTCTGAAATACGGAATAATCTGTTATCCCAAATTCTTCTGGTCCCGAGAATTTTGGATAAGGGATACTCAACCTGTAACGTATGGGAGCAAATGACCATGAACCATTTGTTCCCAAACGCTGGAAGGAAGAGACAATGGTCACTCAGACATATTCCTTAAATCCATTTGATTTAACAAATGTATCCAAATAATAGTTTGTGCCCGTTTTCCAGGATTTGGGAGCGAATGTTTGACTGTCATTTGTTCCCATACATTACCAGATCTTTGTTCTTGCCAGACAGATTGGACCCAGCATTATAATTGCTCTATCCCTTTGTATGGGGCGGTATGCAATTGTTTTATTGTACTGGTGGTTCCCAGAGGTGCTGGCTTGACGCTGGTCATGCATCACTACGACCGGCATCGGATCCGAGGAGTCTAATGCTGCCCATACACTTGTGAGATATTGCATGCAATCATTCGATTTCAAGCACTTCTGACCGATAAATCGAATGATTGTATGTATTTTTAAGGGGAGATTCGATGCGCGGGCACGCTTGTCGTATGTCGGGTCTCAAGATCTTATGTGTTGCACATATCATTTATTGAATTGCAGGAGCGATCGCATGTGGTTTTTAACCACATGCGATGCTCGGATGCGAAGTCGCATCGAATCCAATCGCACAAGTGTATGGGCACCATAACTATTTCCCCGGCAGCTTTCCAGTAACACGTTAGATCTGGTGTGTACTTTCACATAAGATCTGCAACTCCCCGCACTGGTTGTTAGCAGCATCTTCAGATCTTGTGCTGCCATCCTGACTGATCATGCGTACAGCACATGTGATCAGCGGAGCGACCTCTCGACCCCTGGTACTGCGAATCACACCGAAATAACTCATATCGCACAACCCATCAAAATCATGCGTTCGAACCTGAAATCGTTCTGATGTATGGCCAGCTTTAGCTCCGATGAGAGAAGTCCGGTTAGGCTGGAAAACTGGCCACTTCCTGCACAATCCTGCCCGATGCCGCAAGAGGCTGTGAGCAGAAATGTTGGCGCCTGGCCCTGTCGCACCCATATGGCAGGACAATGGAAATACAGACACCATCTAGTGGTCGAAACTGGTGGCTGATGTCTCGCAGCAATGTACGGCCAGCCGATACCATACGGGGCGACATGGATGCATGTGACACTGCTCCCCGCCCATCCCGCTGCGGGGAGGGAGGTCGGACGGCCAGCAGGTCCAACCACCAACCCAGGTCCAATGTGCACAGTACCGCGCATCGAACCTGAGGAAACATCAAACCGGGACAATTTGACGTCCGAATTCGTTGGAATCGGCTGAAATCGACCCAGTGTATTGGGGGCCGTTAGACAATACCACCCTGGTTTCGCCCATATCTAATATTACTGGTGAATTGGCAGCATCACGCTGCTGCATCTGGAAGCCTATTCTAGGGGGGAATGTTCCGGCCACCTTATCCCCCTTATAACCCTCCATCTGGGGTACTCCTATCACATATGCTTAATGTTTGATCATTTTCAGCTGGAATGGGGAACCTTCCACCCTCCAGCTGTTGTTGAACTACACATCCCAGCATGCCCTGCTACAGTTTTGCTATTTGGCCATACTGAAACTGTTGCAGGGCATGCTGGAATGTGTAGTTCAACAACAGCTGGAGGGTTGAAGTTTCCCCATCCCTGATCTATAATGATGGTGGAGATGCCTTAGTCTGTACTTCTAATTCAACAAGACCTGGATATTCCGCCGGTGTGAGATCTTCCATGGAAAGTGTAGAACCCCATGGTCCTTGTGTCAGACCTCTGATGTATCCGGCATCTCCACAGTCCCAGTATTCACTGCTTCATGTCAGGGGTGTCCAGGTATATGGGGTGATTCAGACCTGATCTCAACCCTGTGATTTGGCAATCCGTCTTCTCTGATCGCATGCTGGTCGTCCTTTGACTGACAGGAAGTTGTCTTTTGGGGGTGGTAACTCCCCGTTTTGTGGGAGTGTCAGGGAAAATACAGGTGCGCCCAGACATCTTTAGGGAAGTCATGTGATGTCAGCTCCGCCCCCGATCAGCCTGATTTTATCACAGCCGCTGAGTTAAGGCCCCCTTACATTAGGCCGACTTGTCCTAGGGACAAGTCGGACCCAATTTACCTGCGAGCCGCCCGGCAGCTCCCCGGGAGGCTCGCATACAATTTGGCACTTGATGTGCCATTTTTTACATGGGATAAATCGCATGCGATTTATCCCATGTAAAAAAAAAACCGGGGAGCTGCAGGGCGGTGAGGAGTGGTGGGGGCGGGCAGCGGCGGCCAGCGGTGGTGGGGGCGGGCGGCGGGTGCGGTGAGCGCTGCTGACCTGGCCGGGCAGTGTACTTACACATAGCAGCAGCGGGGACGGGACGCGTAGTGGCGGCTATTAGATTTTTAAAATATTTGTCAAATGACCGGCCGCTCTCTGATTGGCCGGAGAGCTCTCAGCCAATCAGAGAGCGGCCGGTCATTTGACAAGTATTTTAAAAATATAATAGCCGCCACTGCGCTGCCCGTCCCCGCTGCTGCTATGTATGAATGGGCAGCCTGTGATTGGCTGAGCGCTCTCTCAGCCAATTGCTGACTGGCTGAGAGAGCGCTCAGCCAATCACAGGCCGTCCATTCATTGTATGGGCTTTTTTTTATTATTCCGTACTGACAGCTCCCGCCGGCTCCCCCTGCCCGGCTCTATGCCGCCTGTGTCCCCCGCAGCGTCCCCAGCCCCCCCTGCTCCCTCCACCGCCGCGCCGCCCCACTAGGTCCCAAGTCGGGTGGTCGGACGTGCAGCAGGTCCGACCATCCGACGCAGATCCGATGCGCACTGGACCGCGCATCGGATCTGAGGGGACATCAAAACTAGCCGATTTTGGTCCGATTTCGGCCAGATCCAACTGATCTGGCTGAAATCTGACCAAAATCGGCTAGTGTATGGGGGCCTTAAGTCCTGGGCTACTCAGACTGCACACACTAGGGAATCATTACATGGTGAGCGGCTGTTATCTGGGAGTGTCAGGTAATACGCAGGCGTGGCCAGGTGTGTGAGGGAAAGTCATGTGACGTCAGCTCCGCCCCCGATCAGCCTGATTCTATCACAGCCGCTGAGTAAGTCCTGGGCTACACACACTGCACACACTGGGGAATCATTACATGGGGAGCGGCTGTTATCTGGGAGTGTCAGGTAATACGCAGGCGTGGCCAGATGTGTGAGGGGAAGTCATGTGATGTCAGCTCCGCCCCTGATCAGCCTGTTTCAGTGGCAGCCGCTGAATAAGTCCTGGGCTACGCACACACTGGGGAATCATTACATGGTGACTTGCGAATAGGTTTGCAGCTGATTGGCATGATATTTGCCTACTTTTGCGGGCTGGCGGCTATCTGATCATAGGGCTCTGCAGAGCAGCAGTAGGTCTGAATAACCACCATGGACCATTGCAGTTTGAGAGAATGTCCCCTGGGAAGTGCAGCGGACCATTACTTTGTGCTTAGATGTGGGAGTCCCTTCTTGTTATCATAGGTCTGTTTGGCGTCTCCATATTAGGCAGCGCTTCCCCAGAGCGCATTCCATCATTCACATAAATACCGGCCCAACATTCCCTAGTGCGAGTGAGACCAGGAACTTCCTTTGCTCCTTTATGGCAGGCAAACTATTACCCTTCAGCTGTTGTGAAACTACAAGTCCCATCATGCCTTGCCACAGTTTTGCTATAGGGCATGCTGGGATGTGTAGTATCACAACAGCTGGAGCGCCACAGTTTGGACATGCCTCCTCTATACTGTTGGGGACCTCTATCAATCAGCCATGATGGGGCCTCGCGGTTACCTATAGATTATACACGGACTGTTCGGCCTTCTTTATGTACCCTTTACCACCTTCTGTCTTCCAGGTGTTTGATTGTTTTGTGTCCCATCCCTACATGTGAAGATGACTAGATTAGGATTCTTACGGCTGTCCTATGAGAAGCAGGACACTCTCCTCAAACTCCTCATCCTGTCCATGGCCGCAATTCTCTGTGAGTGCCTCCTCCGTAATCTCTTATATTGTATATTTCTGTACTGTGTGCCCCCTCCGCCTCCGTAATCTCTTATATTGTATATTTCTGTACTGTGTGCCCCCTCCGCCTCCATAATCTCTTATATTGTATATTTCTGTACTGTGTGCCCCCTCCGCCTCTGTAATCTCTTATATTGTATATTTCTGTACTGTGTGCCCCCTCCGCCTCTGTAATCTCTTATATTGTATATTTCTGTACTGTGTGCCGCCTCCGTAATCTCTTATATTGTATATTTCTGTACTGTGTGCCCCCTCCGCCTCCGTAATCTCTTATATTGTATATTTCTGTACTGTGTGCCGCCTCCGTAATCTCTTATATTGTATATTTCTGTACTGTGTGCCCCCTCCGCCATCTCTCTTATATTGTATATTTCTGTACTGTGTGCCCCCTCCGTAATCTCTCTTATATTGTATATTTCTGTACTGTGTGCCCCCTCCGCCTCCGTAATCTTATATTGTATATTTCTGTACTGTGTGCCCCCTCCGCCTCCTCTCTTATATTGTATATTTCTGTACTGTGTGCCGCCTCCGTAATCTCTCTTATATTGTATATTTCTGTACTGTGTGCCGCCTCCGTAATCTCTCTTATATTGTATATTTCTGTACTGTGTGCCCCCTCCGCCTCTGTAATCTCTCTTATATTGTATATTTCTGTACTGTGTGCCCCCTCCGCCTCTGTAATCTCTCTTATATTGTATTTCTGTACTGTGTGCCCCCTCCGTAATCTCTTATATTGTATATTTCTGTACTGTGTGCCCCCTCCGCCTCCGTAATCTCTCTTATATTGTATATGTCTGTACTGTGTGCCCCCTCCGCCTCTGTAATCTCTCTTATATTGTATATGTCTGTACTGTGTGCCCCCTCCGCCTCCGTAAACTCTCTTATATTGTATATTTCTGTACTGTGTGCCCCCTCCGCCTCCGTAATCTCTCTTATATTGTATATTTCTGTACTGTGTGCCCCCTCCGCCTCCGTAATCTCTCTTATATTGTATATGTCTGTACTGTGTGCCCCCTCCGCCTCTGTAATCTCTCTTATATTGTATATGTCTGTACTGTGTGCCCCCTCCGCTTCCGTAAACTCTCTTATATTGTATATTTCTGTACTGTGTGCCCCCTCCGCCTCCAAAATCTCTTATATTGTATATTTCTGTTCTCTGCCTCACGTTAATGCCTGTTATGTGCTCTCAGCTTTTTCCACCAGGTTATTCTCCGTGCTGCGGTTTGAGAGCGTCATCCATGAGTTTGATCCGTAAGTTGTGTTTTATCACCTAAATACATGATTATTTATGTAGGCGGTGGCCTGGGAGTAGCTGGGCCGGACAGACCGGTTCTTGTGATGTTCTGATGTGTGTCTGAGAGCGATAAATGAAAGTGACGGCTCGCGTGTCTGCATTCCACGCCCAGTGCTTGGGATTATACTGTGCTTTTAAGCAAAAAAAAAACCCTTGTGGGAGCGCACGGTACCAGAACACTGTGTTGACTGCAGACAGATATTAAAAATGATTTATTTTCATGTACTTGCTCTAAAAATTATTTTTCCAGAGATCTTTGAATCCCTTGATAAAGATCGTCAATTTCTTTGCCGCCGCTATAAATATATCAGTGGCCCAACTGTCCATTCTTACTATAAAGGCAATATTGAGAGACCCTCATATATTCTGTGTAACTCCCAATCAATCTGGGGAATCAGCGCAGATATCGGAATCCTAGGCCAGCCTTAATGTCCAACAAGGATGTTCCTAGAAGGCGCGTGATAACCCAGGCGTTGACAGATTCGGGGAGTCTTAAGGTACCATAGTATTCTGTGGTGGTCTCCCATCCAGGTACCAGCCTGGCCCAACACTGTATAGTCAGTGCGGAGGACCGTCATTTCACACAACGCCTAGCTTAATATACTAGTAAGCACGCTCAAAGCAAATGCTTCGAAAGCTAGTCTGCTACCTTGTAATTGCCTTGGCGTTTGTGCATGTGTGTGAGAGAAAGATGTGTGTGTGTGTGTGTAGGGGCTATAACGACAGCAATGTGCGACGCTGGCCGTGATTAATAGGTAATGTCCATCAATCATTGCTGCTCGACAGTGTTCTCCAACTGTAAAGCGCAACGGAATATGCTGTGCTATATAAAACTGTCAATAATAAATATGTTCTTGAATCCTGTATCCTACGCCTGCGCTCTGTAACCATCTGAACTACAGAGCAATTGCTTGTACACATGCATCATATGGGTTTTCAGAAACTTCTCACGCATACACAGTTGTAACCATATCCGTAACTATGTGACCATCAGTAAGGCATGCCCGTATTACTCCGATGTCCCTCTGTTCCTGCTTAGAAGAGAGCGGCACATAACTTATTCCTGACACTTATTCACTTTCCCAGTAGATTCCCATTTATTCACTCTTTCTGCGGCCTTCTGGTAGATTTCCTGTCTGAGTAATTGTATAGCCGCATATACAGGACCTGTCCTCTCCGTGTCCAATGTTCTGGTCTTGCTTACTGTTAGTAACCAAATAAATGTGAAGTGGTTTCCATAGTCCAGGAGACGGCGTTTATGCTGCTGCCCAGTATCCCGGTCCCATCCCGATCTACCAGCGATACTGCTGCATGGGAACGGAACCTGATGACTCCAGATTAATCTATATGAAATGTGTTACTGTTGGAAGCAGACCGGTACTAGGGGCTGGTATGGTACATAAAGGCCTCAGCTCTCTGTATAAGCCTATGACAGTCCCTGCCACTGTCCTGCTCTCCTTACCATGGATGTGCATGTTTTGTCTTCCAGGTATTTCAACTACCGGACCACCCGGTTCCTGACCGAGGAAGGGTTCTATAAGTTCCTTAATTGGTTCGATGACCGCGCATGGTATCCCCTGGGGAGAATTATAGGTGGAACCATCTACCCAGGTAGGTTTGCTGACACAGAACTGTTAGGTGATCCAGTGACCCATTTGTTCCATCATTATTCAGTTCTCCGTCCGCTTTGGGGGGATATTGCAGTTGTCCTTGAAGTGAAGTAGGTTGTAGAATGAATCGGGTTGGGGAGCAGTCCCGCTGCTGTGTTTGGCATGTCGCTGTTGTGGGGATCCTGCCTAACGCCCCTCCTCGTGCTCCCTCCACAGGTTTGATGATTACATCAGCAGCGTTTTACCACGTCATGCACTTCTTCCATATCACCATAGACATCAGGAATGTATGCGTGTTCCTAGCACCTCTCTTCTCCTCCTTCACCACTATCGTCACTTACCACCTAACCAAAGAGCTGAAGGTAAGTGAGGCTTCCCTGCCTGTGTCACTGGATGTCCAATAAAGCCATTGTATGACCTAATAATAAAGGCTGTGCGATAGTCAGCTGGGTGATGTGGCTGAAGATGTCCGCCATACTTTACTCTATGCTTTCCCAGTAAGGTGCCATTTATAGGGATGACTTCTCCTTCCCACATGGAGATCAGTGACAGGTTGATGTCACAGCAGCTGATATTGGATGATTTACATTGTACCCCGTCTCATAGTACTATCCCATATAAGAAGGTACAGGAAGGCGCCCCCATACCTCTATTGCTGTGGTTTGCAGTGACTGATGGCTGTGTAACGCCAGGTAACACTACGATGTATGTAACTGAGTCCTTGCTTTGTGTCCCTCACATAGGATGCCGGTGCCGGCCTGTTGGCAGCAGCAATGATCGCTGTGGTGCCGGGATACATCTCCCGGTCGGTGGCTGGGTCATATGATAATGAAGGTAAGATGTCTTCTCCACCTGAGAAGATCTGAATCAGCCTGACGCCAGTGTGTGGAACGTTTCTGATACAATGCTCCTTTGTTCCCGTTAGGTATTGCCATCTTCTGCATGTTGCTCACGTACTACATGTGGATCAAGGCTGTAAAGACTGGATCCATCTGCTGGGCCGCTATGTGTGCCCTTGCCTATTTTTACATGGTAAGTGTAAGATACTCACAACAATGTGGTGGCTCCTATGTTTGGCAGGAGGGCTGATGCTACACTTGTGCTCAGAGAGGAAACCGGTGCAGGTACCCCCAGCTTCTATGAACTGCAATGACCGCAGCCCATAGAAGCCGGATTGGGCTGCGCGATACGGCAGGAAGTGGCTTCTTACAGGAAGTCAGCTGTTTGCTTATAGCAGCCTGACTGGCAGTCCTGGAGAGAGGAAACATCTCCCAATGGGACTTGTGTGTTTATGACAGACAGGTAAGACTTCCAATAGGAAGTCACAATGAAAACACGGCCTGCATCTAGCTTCACTGACACTGAGCTGGGTGGTGCTGTCCCTGCATTTATAATCCGTATGGTATTGTCTATGTACATTTTCTGTTGCACGCGTACACTGCATACTTGGCACGCCAAGAGGTGATCTGTGGTGCAACTGAGCTAAAGTGTATAAGGACGCATCTCTTTGGTGTATACCCAGCACACCCTTACATACAGCTACATATCATGCATGCAGTAGAGCGACAAGGCACACTGGCCCGCCTCCGTAATAACACTTTCTGTTTGCATAGGTCTCGTCCTGGGGAGGTTATGTGTTCCTGATCAATCTGATCCCTCTTCATGTCCTCGTTCTGATGCTGACTGGCCGCTTCTCCCATCGTATCTATGTGGCCTATTGCACCGTCTACTGTCTGGGCACCATCCTGTCTATGCAGATCTCCTTTGTCGGGTTTCAGGTAATGTCGGCATCTGGGGAGATGGGTATTCTAGGAATATTAAGCTGGCCCTGTGTTTCCAAGCTTTGGGGGAATAAGTTTGGGTGGAGATTTGCCCGTGGTGATGAGATTATAATGTACATTCTCACGTGCTGATCGGGTATCTCCATAGTCCTGTTCTCTGGACATTCGCTCCCCTACCTGCTGTGATGTGTGTGTAATATATGGTTCTGTTCTTCCCAGCCGGTTCTGTCCTCTGAACACATGGCGGCCTTAGGAGTATTCGGGCTGTGTCAGATCCATGCATACGTGGACTACCTGCGGAGCAAACTGAACCCCCAGCAATTTGAGATTCTCTTCAGAAGTGTCATCTCCTTGGTGGGGTTTGTCCTGCTGACTGGGGGGGCAGCACTTATGCTGACAGGTAGGAGACCTACACCTCATCCAGCTGTACCTGCAGTGTGTGTGGGGGGGGGCACCTGTCTGCTGCACACTGGCACTGTGTTCACTATCCATGTCTGTGCCCCCTCTTATCTGTGATCTGCAGGCTTGGGTGTAGACCAGGACTGTGCTGAAATGTGTTCTGTTGTGGGAGAGGGTATAGTGCTGTGTAAGGGGGGAGTTGGCATCTGATGGTAAAGGACATGACTGGCATTAGATGGGGTATAGTCCCCCAGGGAATGACCTTGTTAGTAACTGTTTGAGTTCTGCCCTAGGTAAAATCTCTCCTTGGACCGGACGTTTCTATTCCCTCCTGGATCCGTCTTATGCCAAGAACAACATTCCCATCATTGCGTCCGTCTCAGAACATCAGCCCACCACCTGGTCCTCGTACTACTTTGACCTTCAGCTGCTCGTTTTCATGTTTCCAGGTCAGATTACACTTATTAGTATTGCTCAGTGTCACCTAGTTATATAATACTATGGTGATAGGATCTATCCAGTTGTTACTACCTATCATTTCCATTTCTGTAATAATTTGGATTGGAAGGGTTTAAGCAGCTGCCTGCTCTGGGATCTGGCACCTGAGATCTCCTCTTACCCAGCTGGAGGTCCTTGGCCCGCTTGTCCGCAGTGCTATAGTCCTGTTGCAGACGCCATCTTGAAATTGGGCCATGCTGTCTGTTGCTGCTCCTGGCACTGTGCCTGTTGCTGGGTGGTTCTGCCACAGGCTACACTGTGATCTCTGTGTGATTCCTGGACCTGACCGCCATCTTGTTTTGGGATAGAGTTCGATGTTGAGACTGTCACTATTTAGAATACTGGATATGGAATACTCCAGCTGGATTGCGTGTTATAACCTCTTATTCCTCCTTGTCTTTCTCCTGCAGTGGGTCTGTATTACTGCTTCAGTAACCTGTCTGATGCCAGAATATTCATCATCATGTACGGAGTCACTAGCATGTACTTCTCCGCCGTCATGGTAACTATCGTCCCTGTACTAGACTTAAGGCCCCCATACATAGAGCCGACTTGTCCTGAGGACAAGTCGGACCCTATTCTCCTCCGAGCCGCCCGGCAGCTCCCCGGGAGGCTCACATACCATTAGGACTTTGATGTGCCATTTTTTACATGTGATAAATCGCATGCAAAAAAAAATAACAGGGAGCTGCAGGGCGGTGAGGAGCAGTGGGGGTGGGCGGCTGGGGAGGAAGCAGTGGGGCAGCAGCGCGTTACCAGATTGGGGCGGGCGGCGGTGACCATCAGTCTCCACTGTCCAGCGCTAGCGGGCGGGCAGCCGCGGCTATTACATCTTTAAAATAACGTGTCAAATGACTACCCGGCTAATGATTGGCTGAGATAGAGCACTCTCAGCCAATCATTAGCCGGGCAGTCATTTGACATGTTATTTTAAAGATGTAATAGCCGCGGGCGGTAGCGCTGGACAGTGGAGAGTGAGACTGATGGTCACCGCCGCCCGCCCCAATCTGGTAACGCGCTGCTGCCCCACTGCTTGCTCCCCAGCCGCCCGCCCCCACTGCTCCTCACCGCCCCGACTGACCTACATCGTATGTCCCGCCGGTCCGACCCCTGGGGCCGGTTGCGATAGGCACGGGACCGCGCATCGGACCCGACCCCATGTCATGAATTCACCGATTTGGTCCGATTTATCGGGCCGATTGATCGCAATCGGCCAAAATCGGTCCAAATCGGGTTGATGTATGCCCACCTTCACACCAGGAGAACAGCCACTAACTGCCGCTGCTGTGTAATGGCACAAATATTGGGGATGTTCATGGGATCCATCAGTAGAACCCTGTACCAGGTGACGGGTATTTGTCCGGACTCTGCCTCCATCATTTAGTGCCAGCTGAAGGGGGTGACTGAGCATCCTGTAGTATATGATTGGCTGTGGTCAGTATACATCGCTGTATAGTCAGTACACTCTGGTTTATCCCCACACAGGTGCGTCTGATGCTGGTCTTGGCCCCCGTCATGTGTATTCTGTCTGGTATTGGGGTGTCTCAGGTACTATCCACGTACATGAAGAACCTTGACATAAGCCGTCCTGATAAGAAAACCAAAAAGCAACAAGATTCCACATACCCCATTAAAAATGAGGTGAGTCTGCTGGTGGCAAGAACAAGCTGGCCCCTACCTGTGACCTTGCTGGTACGTTGTATATTTGTCACTAGGGCCAGGTCTGCACGACCCAGTTACTTTGTTACACACAATGTGTCGGTAGTGTGCACTTGGCACAGTTGGTGTTCTCATTCGTCGGCTGGAAGAATTTGATACACAACATTAATTGGCGTTGTTAATCTGACTTTGTGCTTTGGTTGACAGGTTGCCAGTGGAATGATCATGGTCATGGCGTTCTTCCTGGTCACTTATACATTCCATTCCACCTGGGTCACCAGCGAGGCCTACTCCTCGCCCTCTATTGTGCTGTCTGCTCGGGGCGGAGATGGGAGCCGCATCATATTTGATGATTTCAGAGAGGCTTATTACTGGCTGCGGCACAACACCCCCGAGGTAAGCGATGGTGGAATTACTAGAAAAAGGTGACGGAGTGATTGTTGTGTTTAGGTTACTGACCCCTTTTCCCATCACCGTATTGGTTGCTATAGGATGCCAAAGTCATGTCCTGGTGGGATTACGGATACCAGATTACTGCAATGGCCAATCGAACAATCCTGGTGGACAATAACACCTGGAACAATACGCACATTTCCCGAGTGGGCCAGGTAAGACCCCAGCACTAGGTTAGTGAATAATACTTTGAGTTTGATATGATTACGCCCATTCTCCGCAATACACATTACATGGATTCTCCCTCCTTGAAATTAGTTATGGGTGAATTGACTCCAGTATGTACAATGTTGGTTATTTTTATTATTTATATAGCGCACACATTCCAGAGCTCTGTAGGGAGAATATTATTACCACTTATTATATAGCGCACACATATTCCGCAGCGCTGTACAGAGACTATTATTACCAGTTATTATATAGCGCACACATATTCCACAGCGCTGTACAGAGAATATTATTACCAGTTATTTATATAGCGCACACACATTCCGCAGCGCTGTACAGAGATTATTACCAGTTATTTATATAGCGCACACATATTCTACAGCGCTGTACAGAGAATATTATTACCAGTTATTATATAGCACACACATATTCTGCAGAGCTGTACAGAGAATATTTGAACACATCAGTCCCTGCCCCAGACATTCTAAGGTTAATTTTGTTGGAAGCCAATTAACCTACCAGTATATATTTGGATTGTGGGAGAAAACCAGAGCACCCGGAGTAAACCCACGCAAGCACGGGGAGAATATACAAACTCCGCACAGTTAGGGCCATGGCGGGAATCGAACCCATGACTCAGCACTGTGAGGCAGTAATGCTAACCATTACACCGCTGGTGCTGCCCTAGTTATTCAGTCAGGGCAGTAGAGAGCCTGTTCAGGCCCAGGTACATCTTAGGGTGTGTGGCCTAAACATGGGAGGCATGGCCATGCACCCTAAGAATAAAATGCAGACAAAAATAGCACTTTAAGCACCTCCCTGGCCACACTGCAGCATGTACTTGAGAAGTGCTGCTTCTGCCGGGAAAAAGGGGCCACACCGGACCCCTCCATCAGATCTGGGCCTTGGTAATTAGGACCCCCACCCCCCTCTCTCTAGGTACCACTGTTCCCCTTATTTTGAATAGTCCGTAATTTGTTCACAAGTATACTATGAAACTGCTTTTTATCAGCAAACTGGGTGATAAATCAGTCGTTTTAATGGGGATAGAAGGGTATCCAACAATATTAAATATGTGAAACTGCTTTTACTTTAAAAAGGTCCTAAAATTGATTTGGTGGAGCTAATCCAGCTCTGGAGTAACTTCCTACGCCCCTTTAAGTCTCTGCTCCCCATTAAGTGTGCCAGTATATATAGCACTGACCAGACAGGGGTACAAGTTATCTGTTGGCAGGGAAGTGTCCTAAATCTGCGTGTGGCTGGACAGTCATCCTCGCCACTAACATTAGGATTACATACAATCCCATCCACGCGTTCCTTCCCATATAAGAGCAGACCGTGCCCAGGCCTCCTTACTACTGCTATGTGCACCTTTCCTTGGGCTGCGGGGGACTCTACAGCAGTGATAGCCAACTCCAGTCCTCGAGAGCTACCGACAGTGCACGTTTTCCAGCTCACCTCACAGGTGCACTCATTGTTCAGACACATTGTAGAAGATCCACAGGTAATTACTTCACGTGTGATTCTGTGAGGAGACCTGGAAAACATGAACTGTAGGTAGCTCTGGAGGACGAGTTGGCTGCCCCTGGTCTATAGTGTACTCTAGATCCACCCAGTGATTTGTGATCATTATTAACCTTGCTGAACCCATACAATACTTGCCATAGTATTTTGCTTGTTGAAATATAGGAGGGTATTCAATCCCTGCTTTCCGACAGGGGCAAATAGCGGCGGGCGCCTATTCAATGCTGTCTTCCCGACAATATTGAAGAGGCATCTCGTCGGAATGCTTCGTTTAGAAGCTGCCGGCCCGTTTTGCCCAGAACGGAGATGGATTGTCGCGATCACGACCGTATATCGAGAATCCAGGGTCTTTTTTTGCAGACACGCCCCCTTTTTGCCGATTGGCAGGCAGGACATTGAGTCGCGGCTGTTTATCGGGCCAGGGTCACAACTGTCGGGACCTACCGACAGTCGTGACCCAGGATTGAATACACCCTTTAATATTTTTTTTAAAAGTGCCTCTTAAACGTGATGCAAAATATGTGGCAATATAAAAGGATTCTGCTGTAATAATCAGTTTCTCTATAAACATAACTAGAATTTCAGAAAGTTGCCTTCTGTCAGCATCACTGTGTAACTAAAAGGGTCTTTAAACCACTGCGACAATATCAGCATTGCAATACAGCTGGCATATAAATTGCTGAACTTTATGTACTAGATGTATTGGTGGGGTAATGCATTCTGTGGCCCTCTATTGCTGACAATGCCCCCAGTATTGTGCACTTCTGGCTATTTCCTATTGCACGACTGAGGGGCAGTGTACACCCTCTTCTGCCTCTGGATAGGAATCCTATTACTTGCTGTAATAAGTCTTCTGTCTTTCTAACTTCTTTCTCCATTGACATTAGGCCATGGCATCCACAGAGGAGAAAGCCTATGAGATAATGAGGGAGCTGGACGTCAGTTACGTCCTGGTTATATTTGGAGGACTCACCGGTTACTCGTCAGATGGTAAGAACGCACAATAACTTACTGTGGTGCCGGCTTCTGCGGTACACACAGCGCAGTCCCCAGGACAGTAACAGAAAAGCCAAATCCTATGTATAAGTGTAAACTATTGTGACAGCCAGTAATGACCAGACCAAAACCTGAGAGGCGCGTTCTGTATTAGTACATGTTCCCTCAGATACTGTCTGCAGATAGGCTTTAGACGAAGATGATTCTTACATCCGTTCTTCTCCGGTTTTCAGATATTAACAAGTTTTTGTGGATGGTGAGAATTGGTGGAAGTACAGATACCGGTAAACACATAAAGGAACACGATTACTATACGCCAACGGGGGAGTTCCGTGTGGATAGAGAAGGATCCCCGGTTCTTCTCAACTGCCTTATGTACAAGATGTGCTATTACCGATTTGGACAAGTATACACAGAAGCCAGTGAGTATGATGTTGGCATGTCCTAGGATGGTGCGTGGCTGCGGTGTGACCAGCAGCGGTCGCTGTGGGGTCCTGCACGTCTGTTATTACCATGGCCAAGTATAGAGGGGTACAAACAATGACCCGGATCAGAAATGTTTTCGTCCGTGACTGGGGGATCATTTGGGAGAAGACTGCCATTAAGGACAATAAAGATGTGACATCTGGGTAACCTTTAGTGATGTACCGGGTATTCCTGTACCCATTACACTCTAGTTACCATGACATTTCTGTAACCGTGGTGGCAGTGGGGGCAGCGCTGGTTTGACCACAGGGGTTCTATCTGGGTTCAGAGAGAAGCTGACTGTCTGTTGGGCCTGCCTTGTGCTACTGCTAATTCTGGCTACTTGTATTTCAGAGCGGCCTCCAGGCTATGACCGGGTGAGGAATGCCGAAATCGGTAATAAAGACTTTGAGCTGGATGTATTGGAGGAAGCCTACACCACTGAGCATTGGCTAGTCCGAATATACAAAGTATGTGTTTCTAGTCCCTCTCTTTGTGACTCTCCGCATGTCCCTGGAAATATCTCCAATATAATTGTATGATGGTGCAATATAGGTGGCGATACACACATTGCGGCACATTCTGTGATAGTCACTAGATGTGGCGTGGTGCACTTACCAGGGCAGCTAGGTGTGGGCGCGGCAGATGGCTTACATGCCCAGTACTCCCAGCAGATCCGACATTTAGGCTGTGTGATGGACTAGATATTGGTAACCGATTTTATGTCTTTATTAACCCTCTGAATAGTGCACAATTGTAGGGAAGGAATTATTCGTTGCTGACTTTCTTTCTGCTCGTTTGTTCCAGGTAAAAGATCTTGACAACCGTGGACTCTCCCGGACATAACGTTGCCTTCAGCTTATACACAAACAGCACTGAACGAGCCCTCGCCTGTGAACCAGATTTTTATACTGTTTCTATTGACAGGAAGAATGGAACTTGATTGGCCAATGGGGGTTGCATTGGTCGCTGCACATTCTGCGTGGAATGCTTTTTATCAATATGAATGTGTTACCAAAATAGTTGAATTTGTGGTTATGACAATGGTCAATTAAAGATGGGGATAAAATCCGGTTGTTACTCTTTCTTGAATGGAAGATCTTCCGTCTCTGTCTCAGGTGATCCGATATTGGGGCAGATGTATGAAGCATTGATGATCATGGCAACCAATCAGCACTGATGTAACATCTATAATTTGCATATTATAAAATGATACAGAGCAGCTGAATGGTTGCCATGGGCAATGGCTCACTTCTCCCTTATCACTGCTTCATACATCTACCCCATGTTGCAGTTGTACACAACAGACTTTGCAAGGTTTAGGCATACCTCTGTATTACCCGTGTTTCCATATTCAGGTGTGTAAGGGCGGAATTTGCTCCGTCACCATGTGTTCCCAGACAATCCGTTCCTTAGAGCTTATGCTTTCAGCAGCAAATGTGGTCCGATGAGGCCGTGATTGGCTGAGCCTAGTACTCTGAATATGTATATGGCGTTACTTGAGGACGAGTGTGAGAAGTTATCTCTTACATGCGGGACAGTTTGAGTATTGTGTTGTATGCTCTGTAGCATTAATGGTGCTTGGCCCATATACTTCTCTCGTTAAGAGATCCTCAGCCTGGACCCAGGATAGATCTTCTAAGTAATACCCCTTTTGCACCGCCGAAAAATCCGGGTCAGCTGCGGGTCAGACCCGGATCATCGGCGGTGTAAATGGGGTATATCTGTGTCCATTTACACGGGTCCTCTACCCAGGTCCTGACCTGGGTAGAACCCGGATAGGACCCGTGTAAATGGTCCCGCTGCGGGTGCAGTCACCCGCAGCGGGTCCACAGCGTGCAGCGCTGGGGAAGATGTGCCCAGCTGCTGCGGGAGATGGGGGGGTCCCTGCGGCTGCTAAGGGGAGGGGGGGTACCTGTCCTGTCAGCCTGCGGTCTGAGCTCAGCGGAGGGGATGATGTGCGCCGCTGCTGTATCATCCCCGGCAGCAGGTCCCTGCGGCGAATGGACAGTCCGTGTCGGCGGTCCCTCCAGCGCATAGGAACTAGTACTAGTTCCCATGCGCCAGAGGGACCCCCGCCACTGACTGTACATTCGCCGCAGGAACTTCGCGGCTGCGGGGAGTGGTACAGCAGCGGCGCACATCATCCCCTCCCCTGAGCTCCAACTGCAGGCTGACAGGACAGTTACCCCCCCTCCCCTCAGCAGCCGCAGGGACCTCCCAGCACCCGGGGACAGCACTCCCCATCTACCCCCTAAAAAACACTTTTATTATTTAAGGCAGGGCTGACCCAGGTTCAGTGTTAATGGTGCAGACCCAGGTCAAAGTGCTGTGTAAATTGGGTATAAAGCAGGGTCAGACCCTGGATACTCCAGCATTCAAAGACCAGGGTCCGACCAGGGTTTTTGGTGTAAAAGGGGTATAATTAGCAAAGCGTACATCCATTAACTCTATATATACACGTCTCCAGCATGTGGTTCCGGGGAGTGTGACGGGACATTGCTTCACCCTTTATCCAAGTATTTTATTAAAATGTAACCAGCTGTAATTCATTTTAGCTTCCAAACATATGTTGGTGTCCTCTTTCCATTTCATTGCTGAAAATCCCCTCTGGGGATTTAGGAAGCTTTGGTCTCCTCCTCTTATCTGTAAAGGTGCCCACACACTAGAAAGATCTGCGATCGTAAGATGTGCGCATGAATTAGCCTTGATATCTTTTGCCCGTCCTGTACAAAAGATTTCAGGCAAGCGCACATCTTTACCACAGATTTTTCTTAAGATCCCGTGTGCGTTCCTACGCATCTTTAGTTAAATCTTCTGATCTTTCGTGCAGCACGTAAGATCAGAAGATTCTGCTAAAGATCCACGAGAGCGCGCATCGGACCGATTATTGGTAAACATCGGACAATCGGCCGATTTATCGGAAATCGGTCATTCGGCCCAAAAATCGTTCTAGTGTGTGGGCACCTTAAGAAGCAACAATGGTTTCCTACTGCCGGACATAGGGATGGAACATACAGCAAGATCGCTTAGTACATGGGAGATTATACCCTGAAGAGGAGCAGCCTGAGAATGTGAGAGTGCCTGGGCTTCAGTGACTTCCAGGGTTAGAGGAATGACCTGGTCCTGGAATTAATGCAGGTTTTATGAAACTGATCCGATACAGGCGATGGAGTCCATGAAATGGGGAAAAGCAGAAGAGAACATATTGTCAATAGAGGTGTAGGGAGAGTTGTTTTGTATTGGAATTTTATTTTCGGAAGCAGCGGGACAGCCAAGAGGAGAGGGGGACGGTCAGCAGGCGATGGAAGAGAGCTAAATGCTATCATGTCTAACCTTTGGAAGAGCCGTGTGTCAGGTCTCCGTACCACTGGCCAGATTTGGGGGCAGTATAACCATGGTGGTGTATGGTTTGAAGAACTGTCCCCTCCGGAACACTTTAAAAATCTCTAAAATAGATTTTGCCAAGGGTGAGTCTGTGCCATACTGTGTTATACAGGTCAGATGGCTAATGAAATAAGACTAGGTCATCTACAGACTGGCCCCAATCAGCCAGTCGTTAATGTCCATAGTGACGACGGTAATTATTATCCTTTGATAGAGGCTATAGATCACTTATGTCTCCTTATAAATTCCAGAAACAAATGAGCAAAACTACAAGACCATGCAGGACGAGTACATGGTATATAAGCAGTGCTATATCGGGGGACGTAACACTGAAATAAGTGAGCATCAGGGTGGTGGAAGCGAAGGGCTACAGTAAGTGCCCAGTGTATGGCCTAGAAGCTAGTGTTAGAGAAAAAGCGGATCCCGGGGAGAGGGCCCTGCTCATGACTGGCTACATTTAATGGGGAGGGGCAGACAGATATGAGTGACAGATCTGTTATACAGTGAGTGAAGTAGAGGGGTAGGACTGAGCGATGGCCAGGTTTCATGAAGTGAAGAGTTTCAGAGATAGAGCACAACATGTGCAGAATGTCGGAGGGAAGAAGTAATCGGTAGGAAGGAGAGGCAGCAGGCTGTATTTGTGGAGAGGAGGGAGTTATATAGGAGTGTGAGCCGCTAGAATTGGATTCTGAAGGGTAACCTGTGTAGGGGTTGTACAAGAGGGGAGGTGGACATAGTATGTTTGGAGGTGGGGAGATTTTTGACAGGGAGGCTAGATAAGAGGAGAGTACAGCGTACTTGGGGGCGATAGTTGTGCCATTAATAGACAGTGAAAGTAAGGGAGGTGAGTTTATGCCGCAGTGTGTGTGTGTGAAAGGGTCAGGTCCGCTGAATCCCTCCACCAGCTAAGGCGCCATATAAGTCTGTTTGGTGCTCACTGCTTTGGCTGCCATACACCAAGCCCCCTGAAGGTGACTGAAGCAGGACCACAACATGATATAGAGGCAGGGGTGATGGTATACCTTGCAGCGTGCGGGTGACACATGGAATGCCGACATCTCACACACTTCTCATAACCAAAATGGAAGAAAATAATTAAAGTACTCACCTCTCAACAAGTCCAGAAGTTAGGGGGTTTCTTTACATTTGAGAGGGTCCATAACAACTGGAAAATAAAAATGACAAGTGTTTTTTTTTTTTTTATATAGATTTAGCAAAAGGATTATATTAAATCACTGCTCACACACACACACACACACCTATAAGCAATATACATTCATGATTTATTGCTGGTATAAATTACATTTTTAGACACGGGTCACCACGGAACATGTAAAACCAATCCCCAAGGATGTTAAACAAACAAAATGTATTCTCTATTATACTTTTTACTGGCATGCATAGACTCAGCAGTTTGCAGAAAGTTACTAAGTGTCTACTGTGTGGCATAATGTGAATAATGGACACTACTATGTGGCATAATCTATATAGAGGACAATACTGTGTGGCATAATCTAGATAGAGGGACACTACTATGTGGCATAATCTATATAGAGGACACTACTGTGTGGCATAATGTGAATAAGGGACACTACTGTGTGGCATAATCTATATAGGGGACACTACTGTGTGGCATAATGTGAATGAGGAACACTACTATGTGGCATAATCTATATAGAGGACACTACTGTGTGGCATAATGTGAATAAGGGACACTACTGTGTGGCATAATCTAGATAGAGGACACTACTATGTGGCATAATCTATATAGAGGACACTACTGTGTGGCATAATGTGAATAAGGGACACTACTGTGTGGCATAATCTATATAGGGGACACTACTGTGTGGCATAATCTATATAGGGGACACTACTGTGTGGCATAATGTGAATGAGGGACACTACTATGTGGCATAATCTATATAGAGGACACTACTGTGTGGCATAATGTGAATGAGGGACACTACTGTGTGGCATAATCTATATAGAGGACACTACTGTGTGGCATAATGTGAATAAGGGACACTACTATGTGGCACAATCTATATAGAGGACACTACTGTGGCATAACATGAATTGTAGGCACTACTGTGTGGCATAATGTGAATAAGGGACGGGATGCAATTTAAATCCCGGCGTTCAGAATCCCGACGCTGGAATCCCGACCGCCAAAATCCTGACACTTTCTCCCTCCGTGGGTGTCCACGACACCCCTGGAGGGAGAATAAATTAGCGTACCGGGCCCGCTGCGTGGCGAGCGGCTATCCCCCCCCCCCCTTGTCGGTATTTCGGCGGTCGGGATTTTGAACGCTGGGATCCCGACCGCCGGGATTTCATACTGAATCCTAAGGGACGCTACTGTGTGGCATAATCTATATAGAGGACACTACTGTGTGGCAGAACATGAATTGTAGGCACTACTGTGTGGCAAAATCTTTATAGAGGACAGTACTGTGTGGCATAACATGAATTGTGGGCACTACTGTGTGGCATAATGTGAATAAGGGACGCTACGATGGGGATATGGTCGGTTGGTCGATAGACATTAGGTCGACATACTGGAAGGTTGACAGGTAGTTAGGTCAACATGGGGTTTTCACTGTTTTTTGGAGCCGACAGGCGGTATTTCATACCCTATCATGTACTAGGGTGAGGTGTGAGAACAAAATGTGGGCCGAACACATGGAGCCATGCGAGGAAACGCGGTGTACTTAACACTGTGTCCGTGTTGACATTCAGGTGAAAAACCCCATGTCCACCTTGTGCCATGTCGACCTTCCAGTATGTCAACCTAGTGGTGTCGACCTAATGACTGTCGAACATCTTTAGGTCGACCCAATGATCCCATTCCCTACTATGTGAAATAATCTATATAAAGGACACTACTGTGTGGCATAACCTGAATTGTGGGCACCGCTGTGTGGAATAACATGAACTGTAGGCACTATATGTGGAATAACCTCAAATGTGGCATAAGGTATATAAGGGACACTACATTGTGGCATAATGTGAATAAATGGCAAACCGTGTAATAACTGAAAGTCTACACACATCTTGCTTATCCAGCTTGCTGTCGTTTATTCAGGAGTATGGCACAGACAGCACAGGCCTTAGTCAGTGGTGTAACAATGGCACTGCAGCCCACGTGGGAGCTTAGGGGAACAGGTGATATGGGGGTGCATGGTCTTTGCAGATCCCAGTGGGTCTGGCTGTCTGTATGGAATCTGCTGAAAATGTCCCACCAAAAATGTTGGCCACCACATTGACCTTTTCTAGCATCTGCCAGGAGACAGATGCTAGAGGTCCTACTGGGTAGCATATACACTACCTGGAAGTTATGGATTCCGGGTCTATATATATTGCCCCTATCAATGAGCATGTAACTCCCTGGCATTGGGCAAAAAAACCCTGGCAACAAGCATTTGATATTAGTTACGGCCTTAGTTGCAGAATCACACCAGCAAAAAGTATTCCCATGATTCTGTTCTAAGTGGGTTATTCAGAGCTTATCAAACAACAGCACATGTTTATGGATCGGAGCATGCTGGCACGAGGACAAATGGCAACAAAACATAGTCGTGTTTCTTCTAGGAACTGTAGTGGGCAGGGGGCGCTGCTGCGGGGGGGGGGCGGATCCGGCCTGCCGACGCCACGAAAGGGGCATGTCCGGGCTGCGATGTAATGAAAAGGGACGGGCCCGGCCATCATGAAGTGGGGCGGGCATGGCCCCTCCGAACACGTTGAGCTCCCGGGGAAGCTCCGGTCATCGCCATCTATGGCGGCGCTGGGTTTCCCCGTGCACACTGGCGGGGACAGGCAGCAGGCTCTTTTAGCGGGGTGCTGCTACAGGGGCAGGGCGCATTCTAAAACAGCCTAGCGGGAACACTACATAGTGTATAATCCAATGGCAATACCCTGCAAGCCGTCATTTGTGGGTGGTAACCGGATGTTTTCTGGGAGGGTCTGTGACATGCGCTCCGGCCTCGATCAGCCTGATTGTGTCACAGCTTTGTGGAAGGGTCAGACTTACTCACAGACGACACTGGGAAAATCATTTGATGCTCTGTATGGATTTGCAGACAACGGCTCCATGTTACCTGTCATGCTGCATTCAGCAGCATGTCATCATTAGCCATATCTTCTTGCCCATGCAGCAGGATGACCAGATGTCACCTGGGTGAGTGAAAAGTGGGCATATCCGACAAATCAGCCCAATACCATTATAGTGTCTCACCACCCCAACAGAACGGGTGCCGGACGGGTTCCCGACAGTCGTTTACCCGAAGTCAGGATCCCAACTGTCAAAATGCCGACAGCCGAGTGCACGACGGCCACCTGCTATTTTCCCGTGTGGGGGTCCACGACCCCCATAGAGGGAGAATAGAATAGGTGGCTCGCGTAGCGAACGCAGTGAGCCCGCAAGGGGCTTTTTTGCGCTCGCCATGCTGTCTGACTCCGGGCAGTCGGGATCCCGACTGAGTCCCATACCACACCCAACAGAACAGCCATGTATAGCAATCACTAGCTGATCAGTTACATCCATGGGCTCCACCAGTGTAAGGCATGCCTATATAGGCATATGAATATCCTTACAAAGAAATAAGGATCAAAAAGGGTTGAGATTACCTGAAGGGTAAAAAAAGGGGCAGACTAGATGGGCCAAATGGTTCTTATCTGCCGTCAAATTCTATGATTATATATATATATATATATATATATATATATATAATATATATCTTACCATGCGGCTCATACTCACACAGAAAACATTAGTCTCTGTTTGTCACGGTATATATTAGAGATAGAATCTATATATACAGTATTTCTGAGCACGGGGAAGCGGGCTAGTTACACGCGGGCAGCAGCAGCCGTCGCTATGGTGACGGCCGGGCACAGCGAGTCCGCATGGCCGCCTGTCCGCTTCCGGGTCCTCTCGCTGTGTACAGTAGAGCTGGCACTTCCAGCCGGGGCAGGTCACGTGGTCTCCCTCCCCGCGCTGACGTCACCATGCCGGCGCAATGACGCTGCTTTGAAGCTTGGCAGCCGAGTTGGCGGGAAAAAAAAAACTGTTGCGACTGCAGTAGCAGCTTCAGTGCCCGGCCGGAGCCGAGGGAGACCCGCACAGCAGGGTGCGAGTGAGGGGGAGCCAGGAGGTGTCCGGGCATAGCACTGGGGTGAGTCCTGGCAGGCTGTCACCCTCATCTCCCCAATACCACCTCTGGGGGAGACCTGCCACAGAGACACAGGGTGCCAATGTAACACCTCAGGGGGAGACCTGCCACAGAGACACAGGGTGCCAATGTAACACCTCAGGGGGAGACCTGCCACAGAGACACAGGGTGCCAATGTAACACCTCAGGGGGAGACCTGCCACAGAGACACAGGGTGCCAATGTAACACCTCAGGGGGAGACCTGCCACAGAGACACAGGGTGCCAATATAACACCTCAGGGGGAGACCTACCTCTGCCACAGAGACACAGGGTGCCAATGTAACACCTCAGGGGGAGACCTGCCACAGAGACACAGGGTGCCAATATAACACCTCAGGGGGAGACCTACCTCTGCCACAGAGACACAGGGTGCCAATGTAACACCTCAGGGGGAGACCTACCTCTGCCACAGAGACACAGGGTGCCAATGTAACACCTCAGGGGGAGACCTACCTCTGCCACAGAGACACAGGGTGCCAATATAACACCTCAGGGGGAGACCTACCTCTGCCACAGAGACACAGGGTGCCAATGTAACACCTCAGGGGGAGACCTACCTCTGCCACAGAGACACAGGGTGCCAATGTAACACCTCAGGGGGAGACCTACCTCTGCCACAGAGACACAGGGTGCCAATATAAGACGTCAGGGGGATACCTACCTCTGCCACAAAGACTGGGGGTGTCCCCTTGTTACACCAATACCACCTCAGGGGGTGACCACCTACCTCTGCCACAGGGTGCATCCCCCCCCCCCCCCCCGCACGCACCCCTATACTGCCTCAGGGGTTGCACATTTACCACATCCCAACCTCGTCTCCCCAATACCACCTCAGAGGGTTCTCTCCTACCTCTGCCACAGAGACACAGGGTGTTCTGGGGGTTGTACATGGAGTTTAGGGGACACTGCCTCGTTTATCTGTACTATGGTCTTTGCTGTGGGACGTTACTTCCTGTGGGGGGAGGTGGATCATGGAGTCTTCAGTGCGCAGTTTGACCACAAAAGTCAGAGTACGCAAGATTGACACTCAATGGTCAACATGGTGTTTTTTTTGTGTGTGTCAATGTTGACACCAGCGCACATGGACACGTGACACCCATTGCATGGACCAACAAATGGTCTGATGAAAAGCTGCTTTTTTTTATTTTTACTGCACTGATTGCACTTTATTTGCACCACTAGTAGGTGCTACAAGTCGTATAGACAGTAATATGTACGTTTTGTCCTGTGAAGATGCTAATGTGCGTTTGATTCACTAAATCTGCTTCTCTCCCCTGTAAAAATGTTTCCTGCCTTGACAGAATTCTGAATCATGGCCGTCCCGTTTGTGGAAGACTGGGATCTGGTGCAGACTCTCGGAGAAGGAGCCTATGGGGAGTAAGTATTCTGCTGGTGTTGGTGGGGCAGGTGACCCGTGCTTCCTGTTCTGGAACCTTCATGGTCTCCTCAATGAACACAGTGGAGTAATGCTAGAATCGGAACTACTGAATTTTGGTCCAGTGAATAGATTCTATATCAGTGTTTTACTTTCGATGTACAATATATATTTATCTAGCGGCTATGAAGGTGGAATGCCTGGCAGCTACAGAGATGCTAGGCTCCCCCTAAGTGCTCCACTTAATGTGATTAGATGCCTCGCACATAGGCTGGCTGTTTAAGCGGGGTGTGTTTTGCCCTTTAAACATCAGGCTTGCCGCTAAATCAGCCTAGTGTGAATTATTACAGTGGTAGTGGAAAGTTGATTGGCTCAGTTACCGTCCATTGGTAATCTACATAAATATCCAGATGCTAAAAACCATTTAGAGAGGAGCGTAAGGACGTACCACTTTTAGCACAGGAGATGGGCTGAGAATCATCTTTCTATACGAGGGCTCTTCTACCTGTTGTTGCTGTGAAGCATTCCGTGCCACAATTCAGCACACCATAATAGCTGAACTGGGCCAGGGCATGCTGGGATGTGCAGTTCAGAACAGCTGGTGACCACATGCTCAATTCCCACCCTTATAGGAATGGTTCTGTGCTGCTAAATCTTGCTCCAAGCACGTAAGTCCATCCAGACATACCGTTGGCAACCCATTCCTAGGAAATGCACATAGCTGTGGGTGAGCAGTAGCACACTCCCTTCTTACATCAGGGGCTGCTGGGTGTTTCAGGGATGATCAAGTTATGGGCCTCATGACTATTTTGCCATGTTGAGTGATTATCATCTGTGTTCACATGCGTCTGTTGCAGTGTGCTGTAATGGTCAACAGTGGTCACAGGGATTATTTGCAATATGAGGACCATTTTTGTCTGGTAAAGGGATATCCCTTGTTTTGGTGATAGGGTTATACTGCCTGCATCTGCGATCCCGTACGTGGTTACGATTTCTGCGTCTTACTTCCTGTTGTAATACCAATGCTGCGTCTTTGTACACAACCACTGGGGCTTACTCTGCACCCAGTTGGGTATCTTAATACAGATTCAGATAGCAGTGACACAGCTGGGAATCCATCTGCTTAGAACTTTGGATGAAGCCCTATTTAATTAGCATACATCAGTGTTCACAAATCCAGGTAAATAATGTGGCAATGGATATGGCTTTATTCGGCAAGAGCGAAGTCTTTATATTTGCACTTATCTTGTCAGAGTGCAGCTAGCCGTGAACCGGAAGACTGAGGAGGCGGTGGCAGTCAAGATCGTGGATTTGAAACGAAAGGCCGACTGTCCAGAAAACATTAAGAAAGAGATTTGTATCAATAAGATGCTCAGCCATACAAATATTGTGAAGTTCTATGGACACCGCAAAGAAGGCAACATCCAGTATCTGTTCCTCGAGTACTGCAGAGGTGGCGAGCTCTTTGATAGAATCGGTAGGTGGCCATTTTTCACCTCTTCTTAGAGCATCCATGTTGGTAGGAATTCACTTCACGTTGGGAGCAGCTGAGGTCATTTATTACACTTGTATCTGATCCAGTATACTGGATATAAATGTAGATACAGTATAGGGGGAAAGGGGAAGGTACCTGTGCACAAGCTCCACAAATTACACCGAAAATCATGTAATATAGAGAATCCACAATAAGTTATAACAAGGTAGCTTCGGCACTTAATAACATGTGTGGAGGTGCTTCCCTATGAGTAATTAGTGCAAAACAAGAAGGGAGAAAGCCCTCTTGTTTGGGGGCACACGTGTAGTTAAAACTAAACCTTTATTTTATTTATAAATTAAGATAATTATGGGACCCTAAATGTACATACAACACTTATTATGATAATATACACAGAAAAATGGACAGTAATTCAGTGAATGCTAGATATCATGCAAAAATATATATTTTTGTAGATTAATACATCCTATCCCCATGATGGTAATATAATGGTGATAATTTATAATTGGCAGAATATTATTGCATAATGTATATTGATAAATTCTTATTTACTCTCCCACTGAAATTGTCTCTATGGGGGCTGCACAATATTAATTGGTAAACCAGAATCTGTATATTAAGTGTACCTGGTATTCTAATACTATTGTATTTTAAATCGAACACAAGGTGAGCACCAGCTTCTGGTCAGAAGAATGGATTGTCGATTTTTGATATATTATTCTAATATAGATATGCTGACCCCAGAGATAAGGGGAAAAGGTGATGGCGTATTGGCTAATATAAATTGAATGAAGGGGAAGAAGATAGAAGTGTGTTAATGAGAACCCCGGCATGCTGGTGGTGTCACAGATAAACTCACTCACTGGCAAAAGCAGCTCCTGTGATAGTTGCAGATATTGGGGGAACAACTTTCCATGTTAAAGAATGGTTACCTCCGCCTGACAGTGCGTAGACAAATGGCCACAGATACCGCTCATCCCCCATCAATGCTATAAGCAAGTATAGGTTTACCTGTCTATTATTCTAAAATCACCATTCGGGTGCACTCCTCCACGGCGGCAGGGTTTGCCACTCTGCAATGGCGTTATGGCGAAGGGCATGTACAAGACCGTTCTAGTATCCCTTTGTTCAGGCTATGGACAACCTTGGATTTCTCCCCACTACCTCCAGACTTGGAAATGCCCCGTGATGTTCCACCCTGCCTTTATTGAGGGTACACACAATTTACCGCAAGGCCGTGCTGTTGTATTAAAGGGATAGTGCACCTGAAAAGATGAGTTGAATGGTTGAAATATATTTTTGGGTGTAAGGCAGGTATGTCCGAACTATGGCCCTCCAGCTATTGTGAAACTACACATCCCATCATGTCTTGCCACAGTTTTGCTATTAGGGAATGCTAAACTATGGCAAGGCATGCTGGGATGTGTAGTTTCACAACAGCTGGAGGGCCGCACTTTGGACATGCTTGGAGTAAGGATTGCTCTGTAATGTATAAACCTGACATAAATATGTGTGTGTTGGTGGCTCACTTGTGGCAGCCCAAACACTAAAGAATTTATAGACACTTTTTTTTTTTTTTTTTTTTACATTTGTTGGATGGTTTCATCTTGTGCAGTGTCCCTGCTTAAGTAGCGTGTAAGGGGCTGCAGAACGTTAGTGCTGCCATATAAATATGTTGCTGGACCTGGCTGATTCTCACAGATAGTAGTAAGGGCTGTGATGTTCTGTCAGACTCCTCTCCTACTGTGTGGTCTGTTACAGAGCCAGATGTGGGGATGCCTGAGCCAGAAGCACAGAAGTTCTTCCAGGAGCTCATCGCAGGAGTGGTGAGAAACTACAACATTTACATTACAGATGTTTCCAACTTTGTGATTACTTGTGTTCCTTCCAATCCCACGTAGCAATGCTCGTGCGTTAATAGAACTTATTCTTTAATATAGACACGTTGTTTGTCTTTGTGTTAGGAATACCTGCATGGTTTGGGGATTACTCACCGAGACATAAAACCAGAGAACTTGCTTCTTGATGACCGAGGTAGGATTCTGATTGTTCCGTGTCCCGGAACTTGCAGATCTCTAGTATTGGTGATCTGTAGTGTAAAGCCCCGTACACACTGTGCGATAAAAGGCAGGCAGTATGTATGATATGGATATTGTGCATATCATTCAGTGTCTCATGTGGGTCGCGGTCTTCCTCCTTTCCCGTTTGTACCCTGCAGTCCAATTTTGCATATCGTTGCGTGCGCATGAAAGATACATTCTTCATAATGCAGGACGGTCAGTGGCAAACCATTTAGCTTTCTTTGTCTTTATTTTGTAAGTGTTCGGTGATCTGTTCTATAGCGTTCATTCTGTAGCTCCGGGGAGTTGGAGGGAAATCATTAACGATCTTGTTAGCTGCCTTTGTCACACAGTGTGTATGCAGTATAAGAGGTGGCATCTTTTTGTAGATCACCGAGGAAGGTGGAGCGCTGTCCCTCTTCCAGTGGCCGGAATAGGGTTGGCATCTGGGTAACCGGATTTGAACACGATCTCATTTACATACCCTCTCATTTGCCATCTTTCAGATCAGCTGAAGATCTCTGACTTTGGCTTGGCCACTGTTTTCAAACACAATGGACGAGAGCGGCTACTGAATAAGATGTGCGGGACGTTGCCGTATGTTGCGCCAGAGCTCATTAAGACGCGAGCGTTTCATGCTGAGCCTGTGGACATCTGGTCGTGTGGCATAGTCCTAACCGCTATGTTAGCTGGAGGTATGTAGAGGGGTTTATATGAAGACGGATTAGACCCCATACTGACGCATGCGCGCACATACTTCTTGTTTTATAATACCCTGCATGCAGCTCTGCAGTCAGGCAAGGTCACCAGAAGGCTAGGGTGAACACCGTCATTGAGTTCTGGGCGGGTACAGATATGGGACAACATAGGTAGAGAATTCTAGTTTTTAAACCCAAAAAAATGTTTTTTGATTGAGGGGATTTAAATCTACATCATATATTTAGCTTTGCAGCATTTTTCCTATAGAATGAGCTCCACCAATCAGATGCGTAGAGCCATGCACTCATTACCTGTGCTTTAACAACCGTATCTGATTTGTATGTGTAGAGTTACCGTGGGATCAGCCGAATGATGCGTGCCAAGAGTATTGTGATTGGAAAGAGTCAAAGCACTACCTGACCCCATGGAAGAAGATTGAGTCTACGCCACTCGGTAACTTTCCCATTTATATCCCAAGTAAGCTGCTTATGGCTTCAGTAGATCACATTGGGGCAACAGTGGTAATTCAGCAACTTCTCAGGAGGTTTGTATAATAATTGGGCGCATGGATCGCATTCTATGACAAATAGGTCCGAATTCGTCCCCTTTGCTGGTGATGGGGGGGTCTGTGCATGTACATTGTCGCTGATGCGCATGTGCAGGTCCCCGCTGTCAAGGTGCTTGCAGCCTGACTGACAGGCAGGGGGCGTTCCGGGGTGGACCCCTTAATTTCATGAGCATGCTCACAAAAACGGTGGGCACGCCCATACAAATGCCCGCCCCAAATTTGCATCGCTACAAGCAGCCACCGAGTGATTCCTGTGTCACGTGGCTGCAGCCGCCGGGCAGCAGAGGAGAAATCCTTTGGTAGTAAGTAAGGTTTTCTCCTCTGTGCAGGCGCTAGCGGGTGGCTGTGTACCGTTCACAGCCCTGCACATGGGTTTGTACATATGATCGTGTTCATTCATCTTTGAAAACCCATGCAGTTCCTCTTCCCTGCCTGGGGTGTCGTAGTGCTTCTAGCACAGTGTGGTCTGTATATGAACACTGATATGCAAACCAGACCTGTGCTAGAAACACCACAGCAGACAGCGACACCCCAGGCAGGGAGGAGGAACTGCATGGATTTTCAAAGATAGCGGGTGTTAGAATGAACACTATATAAGAAATTTCAGTAGAACACTTGGCACTTTGCTTCGCTTAAAGTGTATTGATTATAAATTATATATAGTTAAAACCTGTCCATTTAATATTTGTTTATGTTTAATCTGTCTTTTCGATGCCGGCCACGGGACCTTTTTGTACACAAGAATTACTAACCTACTTTCCTCATTGTGGTTCCCATTGTCTGTTCTCACCAGTATATTTGCTTTCTAGCGATGCTGTCTAAGATTCTTCTAGAAAATCCAAGTTCCAGGCTGACTATTGCCGACATTAAGAAACACTGGTGGTTTTACAAACCAATGAAAGGTACAGTATAGCCAACTTGGAATATTGCAGGTACTTGTGTATTTTGGCGGCGCCCGATTTCAGCATCGTTCGATGAACGCATCGCATGCCATGTACCCGATGGCATGGGATGCGACGCGATTTTGACCCCCTATACGATGAAAAATCGTATAAGCACCCTAAAGGGTGCTTACAATGTTAAATGCACCCCCACCCCCCCCCCCACCCCCACTATAAACGTGAACCCGAAGCGTGGCGAGCGAGCCCGCGAGGGGCGGCGGTACGCGTCCTACGACCTTTTCATACCCCCACTATCCACGTCGGTGTGGAGTTGAGAATAGATTAGTGTGGCGAGCGCAGCGAGCCCGAAGCGTGGCGAGCGGACGCGGATACCTTCACAGGTAAACGCGTCCCCTCGCTGCGCTCGCCACGCTTCGGGCTCGGTGGCTCGCTGCGCTCGCCACACTAGTCTATTCTCAACTCCACACCGACGTGGATAGTGGGGGTATGAAAAGTTTGTAGGACGCGTACCGCTGCCCCTTGCGGGCTCGCTGCGCTCGCCACGCTTCGGGTTCACGTTTATAGTGGGGGGGTGGCGTGGGGGTGCATTTAACATTGTAAGCACCCATTAGGGTGCTTATACAATGTTTAATCGCATCGTAATGCATTGTATGCCATGTACAATGGCATACAATTTGAAAATTGTATGCCATTGTACACTAACCAACGAAATCGCATCGCATACCATCGCATGCATAATGGTATGCGATGCGATGGGCGCCGCCAAAATACATAAGTGCCATATTGCATTCTACCTCCTGTACCAATGGAAGGACGGGTACAGGGCAATATCTGTATAACTAATGAAGGCACGTTTATTTCTTCCACTAGGGGTCAAGAGAAACTTCTTGTCCTTAGGGACAACATCTGAAGCATCCGGACCTCTTGGCAAGCATGTCCGCTCTGATATGAATGTGTCACAGCGATCCCACAGGTCAGTGCTGCTTCCTATACACAAGTGGCAGATTAGCGGGATCTACTGTGCTAAGAACGTACACTAATAAAGGCCATCTAACACCCAGTATAACTTGCCACATATTGAAGGTTATGCTGATAATAGAGGTCACTGAGGAGCTGTGACAATCTGCAGGCCAAGTTCTATTATACAGTTGCTGAAGTCTGCGTTGTCTTCTACTGTATGTAAAACACAGAAGTGGATATCATGTGTACAAGTGCTTCCCAAGCTTTCTTGTATAACTCTGCCCTAGAGCAGTGCTTCTCAACCTCGGTCCTCAAGTACTCCCAACAGTTAACATTTTCCAGGTCGCCTGACCTTCACTGACACATTACAAGTGGATTTTTTTATTTCACCTGTGACTGTGTTGAGACCTGAAAAACGTGAACTGTTGGAGGTACTTGGGGGACCGGACCGAGGTGGAGAACCACTGAACTACAGTATCAGAACTTTTTTTTTTTTTCGTGGCATCCCAAGGCCACAAATGTATTTTTGAGAAGTTTAGACAAGTTTAAACAATATTAAGTAAGCAGAAAAGGGTTCTGAGTCCATGGGGGGAGGGGAGACACTGGGCACCTACCCTCACGTCTCTGGTTGGCCGTGGAGTCTGTGGTTCGCTCTATTCCATGGCATTTGCCTTGGTTTGTGTGTGCCTGTCTTTCCTCCACTCCTACATTCTTGTAAAATGTATTTGGTTTCCATGAGGGGAATGGGGGAGGAGCCTGTGCTGCAGCCAAAAGTTAACCGTTTGGTGCCTGTGACTCCTGCAGCTCCACCATACCAAGGTCTCCAGTGTCCCTCATGAACTTCAAATAAGGAACTCTGAAACTTTTACCTATAAACTAAAATCGATGTCTCCCTCTCTCCTTCCCCCCTCCCCAACCCATTATATATAGGCTTGCAACTAAACATTCTTACTTTGCAGTGAAGACTTGACGACCTATTCCAGTACACAGCCCGAACCGCGCACCACCCTTACTACCTGGGACAGCAGCTCTTCTCACATAGACAAACTGGTGCAGGGTAAAGGGATCAGCTTCTCTCAGCCGGCCTGTCCCGAGAACATGCTCCTGAGCAGCCAGTTAATGGGGACTCCAGGCTCCTCCCAGGTACTAAGAATACTCCAGCTGCTGCTGCTGTTGTGACTAGAAACATCCTTGCTGTTATTTCTCTCACCAAACCACTGAACTCTCCCCCAACAGAACCCGTGGCAGCGTTTAGTTAAGCGGATGACCCGTTTTTTCACAAAAGTGGACGCTGAGCGCTCCTATAGCAATCTGAAGGAAACCTGTGAAGCGATGGGCTACGTATGGAAAAAATGCTGTGCCAACCAGGTGCGTAGAACAGACCACCTCTGCCTTCCTGGGCATCCTCGTCTATGCACACCTTTTATTATGGTACCGGTTATTGTACCTTGTCTAAATGCCTGTGATCTTGCATATTAAGATGGCTCCACTGTCTGGTGTATTTGCTACTAGTAAATATTTGAGTTTACATATTATTAATGGTCAAAAAAGCCAGAAGTGAACCACCCCCTCCAAAAAAA
Source organism: Crinia signifera (assembly GCF_055691185.1). Lineage (NCBI taxonomy): Eukaryota > Metazoa > Chordata > Amphibia > Anura > Myobatrachidae > Crinia > Crinia signifera. Next base: position 141,207,951 of record NC_139226.1, on the reverse strand, counting down.
AAAGCAGCCAACCCATGGGGCCCACGCTCCCCGAACCCATTTCTAGAGGCCGGTGGGAGGGGTGCTCCTTGTGCTAGCACCTCTACCACCCATCCCTGGGTGTTCTTAGCTTGTATAGGGCCCTACAGTCGCATGCAATAATACAATTGCTACCATGAAGGGCAAGTCCTGGATAAAGATATATAATATGTCAGTGTTCAGAATGAGTTTGGCCACGAGGGTTGGTGTGGCAAGGCTGCTTTATGGATTGATTATTGTAACACTGCTAGAGTACGGCCTTATGGGGTGGATGGGTTGAGTGGCCTCACAGCCTGATGATGACATCCAGTGAGACTGGCTGGGAAAATGCATGAGATTGTTTGAGGGGTGTGGCCTCTTGGGATTGGCGTGACCTAGTAGCTGGCCCTTTAGTTTCTGGGAGATGCACGCACGCTGTAGCGGAAGAGTGCTGTGGCTGCGGTGCTGGTACTTAGACCTAGACCGGAGCCTGCTGCTGTGTGTGATGTTAAATTGCATTACTCTGCTCCTTACCTGGGTGCTGCCAGCAACCCCCCATAGTGATGCCACCTGTCTGGACTTGAACCTTTGGAATGTTTTGGAGACCCATGTGGTGAGGTCACCTTGTCATGGTTGGTGGGCCCATATCACACCCCTCATTGTCCAGCTCTCTGGGATGTAAGGGAATGTACGGTGTCTCCATGTTGCTAAATCAGACAGAACAGAGAACCCACAAAGAGCATGGGGAAGATGTATTAATGACCCATACACACTGGGCGACTTTGAGCTGAAAACAGCCAGTTTGAGCAGCTTTCAGCTCAAAGCCGCCCAGTGTGTATGCCCCGGCGATGAGCACTGCTGCGCGCTCCTGCAACATCGCCGGGAAAGCCGTTCATCTGCTTGTTATACCAGCAGATGAGCGGCTTTGAGGGGACGGCTTTGCATAGCTCTGCGCTATGTAACTCCGCTCCCCTCCATCGGCGCCGGGCAGGGGGGAAGCCGCGCAGTGAGCAGCTTCCCCCCAGCGGTGACCGTGATCATCGCTGGGCATAGTCGCCCAGTGTGTATGGACCTTAAGCCTGGCAAAGTGATAGTGGAAAAGGCACCAGCAAATAAACTCCCAACTGTCAATTTTATAACACAGCTGACTGGCTGATGCGTTATTACCACGTGATAAGGTTACAGGTTAATGTGCCCCGTTGTGTACAGTGTCTGCTGCATACAGGTGCTAAGAATCCACAGCATTCTCTATGGGCAGAAGTTCCAGCTTTGCCTCGAAGGCTCTCGTTTCAGCGCGTCAGAGCTGTTGTGCACTATGTGCTGGGACTGGAGAATTAGTTTTGTGGTCTCTGCTCCTTTCTCCATGTGGCTATTGGCATTTACTCATGTTATACAGTATTGGATTTTACCCTGAGGGCATCTGACTGATTTGGTTTCCGTTCAGGTAACTCTATCAACCACTGACCGAAGAAACAACAAGCTAATATTCAAGGTCAACTTGGTGGAAATGGAGGAGAAAATTTTATTAGATTTCCGCCTTTCCAAGGTACGTGGCAGTGATATGAATATGTAATGGGTGCAGTACAAAGGCAGATTCCAAAGTCCTGCATTCTTTGTCTGATGCCTCTTGCATCCGCATTGGTATATAATCCAGGAATGCGTGTATTTCACATCCTGCGTAACGAGAGTACACATGTGCGCCCGTAGGAAAGGACCTCTTATGGTCTAATGTTTAATGTATCACAAGGTTAATCCTAAAGTTCCGTTTGCTGTCTTTGTCTCAGACCCTCCTTCATCACATGTCCTATTCTGCTGCAGATACTGGGACATATGTTAGGTGTGTTGGAGACCAGACCAGGGCCCAGAATGAAGCTTTGCTCAGTCCGTGTTCACCTCCGTTTGTTTTTTCTTCTCTTCCAGGGCGACGGTCTCGAGTTCAAGCGACATTTCCTGAAGATAAAGAAGAAGTTGGGCGATATAGTTGCAGTCCCGAAAGGCGTCCTATCTGTCACCTGATCACAGGGTAAATCGGCCTTGATGTTTTGCCACTGAATTTGCTCCCGTTACGGTTTAAGTATAAACTGGTACCAGATATCTTCTGTGGCAATATTAGATGATGTAGTTGTCCACATGGTCCATGAAGGTGAGAGGCTGGATGGCTGGGATCTTCCCTGGAGAAGGGACCTGTTCTGTTTGTAGGACCGGACATGTCTTATGTAGATACTTTCACAACCTGTTTTACCTTTACTACAATAAGCCACATGTGGATTTGGATTCCTTCTGCGACACTTCGTTGTTTCTTCAATATCCTGAACACAAATTTTCCCAGACACTTTCACTTGTGTAAATTGTCCCGAATGTACACAGACTATGAACTTGGGGATAGCCTCTGCCAGAGATACACATCCCGTGTTAAGTGTGAACTGCTGCGGCCACGGGGGCCCCTATAAATATGTCACTGGGTGGATATGACACGAAAGCTCTTCCCTGCAAGTTGGTTTCTGAAGCGTTAACCTGAGATGTCTCTGTGCCCAGCTGCAATCGTGGCATGAAAGAGAAATGGGAATCTTTAGACAGGATGTAACGTTGCTTTTATGTGGAAATAAATGCATCCTGTTGTGAACAAAATGTATGTAAAACTGAATGATAAAATATACTCTATAAATTTGATTTTGGCTACATCATTTGAATATTACACATCATGTGTCCTGCCGTGCCGGATACGATGGTTACTTGTCAGTTACTATGCTGGAGAGGGTCAGACCATCAGTAATAGAATTCATTCACTGGGTAGTTTCTACCGAGAAGTGTCGGAGTCCTCCATGGGCGCTGTACACACAGCAGCTGCAGCTTTGAACACATCCGCTGGGTGTAAATATGCAATTCTGTGGGAGCTGCCTCCTGACGGCTGCTACGGCCAAGGACACGGGCTCTTATAACTCTCCAAAAACATCGTCCCTCAGGTTACGCAGGATGGCCTTTTCACCCTGCAAATCTGCCCAAGTTACTCATTCAAAACGGGGAAAAACAGACCCCCGTCCACAGCGCACCTACAAAACAAGGGAGGCACTCCCCAAGTTTTGTAGAATAGTTACCCTCCCACAAAAGGCTGCAGCAAATCTATCATGCTGCTGATTTGGGGCCGTGCAGGAACTGTTCTGCACATATGTAGAATAGGTTTTGTGCAGTATGTAAACTATCAGGAAGCCGGGTGATAAACCAAAAGTGACTCTTGTTTTGGTTTTGTTTGGGCACCGGTTCTCTTATGTAATGCACCGGAAGCTCCTTGCCTTTATTATGACGGATGCCAGACAAATACGCTGGGAAGCTGTGTGCGGTCGTCACACTATACAAGGGAACTGGGACAGTGCTTAATCGAGCTCACTTGAACTTGAGGGAGATGAGGGCGGTCCTGATAGTGTGCTACCATTTCCAGGTTTTACTGAGAGACAAAGACTCATCTGACAATCAGACTGTAGTCTCATATATAAACCAACAAGGCGGTACGAGGAGTGCCGCGATGATGTCAGAAGTGAAGAGAGTACTCCATTGGGCAGAGAAGAATGTCTTAAAGATTTCAGCAGCCTTCATTGCCGGGAGGTAAAATTGTCTGGCAGGCAGAGAATCCTACCAGGAGAGTGGGAACTGAGTCCCACAGTGTTTGCAGCCCTTGTGGACAAGTGGGGATTGCTTCAGGTAGATTTGATGGCGACTGCAAGAAATGCAAATGTTCCAGTGTTCCTAAGATACTGGGAGCCAGGGGCAGCACAGACTGTTGCGTTGACAGCTGTATGGGACGTGGCTCTCTGGCCTATGTGTTCCCTCCATTCCCAGTCATTGCAAAACTTCTGAAGTCCAGAGGGGAAAAAGCAAAGGTGATAGTGATCCTTCCTTACTGGCCAGGATAAATATAAGAATAAAAACCATAAAAAATAATTTCATGACCTATACATACAAGACAATCGATAATAAAATTAATTTGTGGTACTATTCACACAATGATATGCCGCTTGATGGATATTAGTCTCATATATCCACAATTGGATGGGTTATATGAGGCTTTAGGCTGGATATTATAAAGCATATATTTTATTTTAGAAGAATGTTCCTCTGTGAGGTTTAATGTAACACAGTCTCGGTCTCCTGAATGTCTCTCCAATATAATTGATATATATCAAGGCAGTGGACTACAGACCTTTTGTGCAACTTCTGGTTTTTGGTGGTAGCCTCCCATGGTGAGGCTGGGTGGTCCGGAGAAGTACTCTCACCATCAGCCGATTCTGCAACACTCAGTCCGAGTGTGGTTTAATTCTTTTTTTTTTTTTACAGTATATACCTTTCTCCTTTGTGCTTCTCTCCTGTACAGTATTTCTTACTATTCTTTAGTAACTGTGTGTGTAACATGGCAGGAGGCACTTCTAAAAAGGTGACCTGCAGGAAGTGTAACTCTAAAGGTGCCCATACACGGTGCGATAGCACCCTGCTTTGCGATGCGCGCTCCTATGGACATCTCATCGCACAGTACAAAAAGTATGTGCTGCACATTCCTTTTGGTACTGCCCTCGGATCGCATCGCATGCAAAATGCATGCGTTGCGATGCAATCCAGCCCATAACGGGTGCGATCATTGCACCAGTTCACTTCTCATTTTGAGGGAGCCCTGCTCTGTGATATGTGTGCAGCAGCCCAACAGGATGTCCCTGACTGGGCCTCAGTTATTTGATATAACGTCTCAATTGGCCTCTGAGCTAACAGCATCTCAGAGACAGACTGCCAGAATACAACAAGCAGACTTGTCTGCAGCTGTACTGGGTCTCACTAAGGCCCCCATTTACCATTGATCCCATTTACAATGCGATCTGGGTGGAATATTACCGCCCAGGATCGCATTGTAAAATGCGATCATTTCACCTGAATGTATCACCTGCCAGGGTGCAGGGACAGGGCTCCTAAAAGAGCCTGTCCCTGTGATGCCGGATGCCGGGGGGTCTGCGCATGCGTGGTTACGCACTGCCGCTCGGGCAGTGCGGTGTGCAGCCATAGGCTACAATGGGCTATCCCCATATCAGAATGGCGATAGCCCAGGGGTGCGAAGCCGGGCTGCCCGATGTTGGTACATTGGGCAGCTTTGCATCCCCCATAGAAACCTATGGGGGATGCGGCCAGCGGCGCTGCAGGGGGGGATCGCAGCCGGGATCGGAGATTCCTGCTGCGGTCCCCTGTGATACATTAGGGGGATACTTAATATTTGCAGTTAACCCCCGCAAATATTAGTTGATAAATGCGGCCCTTATTGCATAAGAGGCTGTTCCCTCAGGTAATAGTCAGATGACTCTGGGGATGACATGCCGGCATTAGAGGGCAATGAACCTCCCTGCGAATGTTGAGGAACCTGCACAGGTTATATGAACCCTTCAGGTAGAGGGTGAGGATCAGACACCATCCTGTCCTACTATGTTTGGTAAGAGACATTCGGTGGCCTTTCCTGTCTCTGAGGAATTAGACATTTTCTTATTGGATGCTTGGAAGCACCCAGATAACAAAAAGTTCAATAATCATAGAAGTTCTTATCCTCCTACCCATGGGTCCTCAAACTGCGGCCCTCCAGATGTTGTGAAACTACAAATCCCAGCATGCCTTGCCACAATTTTAACACTCCCTTATAGCAAAACTGTGGCAAGGCATGCTGGGATTTGTAGTTTCACAACATCTGGAGGGCCGCAGTTTGAGGACCCATGCTCCTACCCTTTCCCTGCTGATAGCAGGAAGTTCAGTGAGACTCCCCAGAGTGTGGACTCTCAAAAAAGCTTTCACAAGATGGTGGCTGCGTTCGAGGCGGTTCAGTATGGCAGGTTTCGCTCCCATCCTTTCCAGCTGTGTATTCTGAGTCAGTGGTCCGGTCCCTCCAGCAAAGGGGGACGTTGTCTCCAAGGCTCGCCTATCTCTGATTTGGTGGCTCAGTCAGCAGGATGTCCACAAGGGACAGTGGTGTCTTCATTCTCCGCTGTTTTCAGAGGCTGATGAGGCGTTGGTGGAGTCCTCAAATCGACCAGATGGCATCTCACCACAATCATCAACTGTCTCTTTATTGTGCTCGCACAAGAGATCCAGGGGCCACGGCGGTGGATGCCCTCACAGCCCCTTGGTGTTACCAGTTCATCTATTTCTCCAGAGCATAGGCAGGGAGAGGGTGACCGTTCTGCTCATAGTGCTGGGTTGGCCACGCAGAACTTGGTACACCAACCTCACGCCTCTTCTGATAGATGAGCCGTGGCCTCTACCGTTGCAGGAGGACCTGCTTGTCTCGAGGCCCTTTCCTTTATCCGGATTTAGGGCGTCTTCATTTGATGGCATGGTTATTGAGCGGTCCATCTTAAGGAAAGCTGGGATTCCCTCTGTGGTGATCCCTTCCATGGTTATGTGCCTAAAAACAGGTTACGTCTGGCCGTTAACATCGTATATGGAGGGCGTATCTTTCCTGGTGTGAGAGTCGTCAGGTCTCAGTCTACATGTAAGGTAGATTGTCCCCTCCTTTTCTTGCAGAAGGGTCTCTGCAGGTTTACGCCTTGGGTCTCAAAGTGCAGGTATTTGCCCTTTTGGTTTTCTTCTAACAGAGATTGGCGTTGTTACCTCAAGTACAAACCTCCTTCCAGTGGGAGTTGAGGATTCAACCAACCTTCCGTGCTCCCACGGCTTTGAGGGATTTGGAATTTGTTCTCACTTTCCTCCAATATGGTCAGTTTGAATCTCTGGAATCTGTGGACATAAAATATCCTCAGTGCCTTATCTCGTCCTCCTTACATGGTATTTCATGAGGAGCGGAGCTTTGCACTAGTCTTGTCTTTCATATAAATCAACGGATTGTGGTTCTGGATTTTTTAGAGGAAGACCCTGACTCCAAGCTGCTGGATGTGGTGCGGGCACTCCCCATTTAGGTGGACAGAATGACAGCTGACCGCCAGTAGGATGCCTTGTTTGTCCTTTATAATGCTGATAAGCCGGGTTGGTTGGGGGCGGGAGTATTAGGGGAGGAGCTAGCCACACTGTTTAATATTTAAAGTGCACATGCTCCTTGTGTGGTTGTCTTCTATTCCCTGCGTAAAGCCCTCCAGTGCCCCCTGTGGACTTGGAGAAAATGATTTAACATAAGTATAAAATCTTGTTTTTATGTCTGTCTTTTTTTTTGTTTAATACATCACTTTACTTGGATGTTTCATTTGCACACCCCACCGTATGTAACCTATTCAGTGTGCACCAGATGACTGCCTCAGATGGTTCTTTGCCATGGTGAACAGATGGCCCCAGGCACGTTCCACGCCATAGTATGACGACTGGAACTGTAAGGAAAGATTGATACCAACAACAGATCAGTGAGTGAGTAGCTTTGCGCACCCAGCAGCCGTGAGTCAACTAATTCTTAAGGTTCCTCAAACCTTCACCATACACCACAAACGAAAAATAGAATAGTGACTTATCAGGCGCTTGGATATTCCATAAATTCCAGGGTCCCTCTCATGTGCATCACGTATGCAATAAAAGAGAAATGGCATAAAATAGTGAAGTACGTTTAAAACATCACAATTTAATCACAATGGCCATATAAAATACAGTTTAAAATACATAAATATAAAAAGCACTACAGATAAAGTGCATCAAAAGAAATCCTCAGCAGCGAATCCTTAAATAAGGAGGAGATAAGAAAATTACCAGATGGTCTGGAACTAGCTATTACGCAGTTCCAAACAAGCAGGGATTCCCAATCCTAATCGTGAATACGGCTGGGCAGTCCACTGGTGATTTCTCTGGTTCCTCCTCCCTTAGGTGTAGCTGTAGAATGCAGTTCACCAACGCGTTTCTTCCTCACAAGGAGGACTTTTTCAAGGTGTCCCACTGTCTGCATTCAAACTCCCTTTATACACATATAAAAGAATAGGAGAGGCTTGTACCGATTACACCATCTCTATTATGGGATATGCCAATTTCTACAGTATGTGCCAGAACCTTTAAATGTGGAGAAGTATAGAAACATAAGCTTCCAATGTGTTTGCGCAAACACATTGGAAGCTTATGTTTCTATACTTCTCCACATTTAAAGGTTCTGGCACATACTGTAGAAATTGGCATATCCCATAATAGAGATGGTGTAATCGGTACAAGCCTCTCCTATTCTTTTATATGTGTATAAAGGGAGTTTGAATGCAGACAGTGGGACACCTTGAAAAAGTCCTCCTTGTGAGGAAGAAACGCGTTGGTGAACTGCATTCTACAGCTACACCTAAGGGAGGAGGAACCAGAGAAATCACCAGTGGACTGCCCAGCCGTATTCACGATTAGGATTGGGAATCCCTGCTTGTTTGGAACTGCGTAATAGCTAGTTCCAGACCATCTGGTAATTTTCTTATCTCCTCCTTATTTAAGGATTCGCTGCTGAGGATTTCTTTTGATGCACTTTATCTGTAGTGCTTTTTATATTTATGTATTTTAAACTGTATTTTATATGGCCATTGTGATTAAATTGTGATGTTTTAAACGTACTTCACTATTTTATGCCATTTCTCTTTTATTGCATACGTGATGCACATGAGAGGGACCCTGGAATTTATGGAATATCCAAGCGCCTGATAAGTCACTATTCTATTTTTCGTTTGTGGTGTAAGGAAAGATTGCTCCATGACTACCCACAGCCATCGTCTGGTCTGAGTGGTGCCTGACATAATGGCATTATTATAAGTTAACAGGAAATGGTGAAATTAAAGTCTAAAGGTGCCCATACACGCACCGATTTTGCTGTGCGTTTTGTGCTAATTAGCATCGCATGCATGCGATGTGATCAAAAGACAGTACAAAAAGTATGTGCAGCACATATGATGTGCGGGAGTGCGCATCTCATAGCATACATCGCATCGGGAAAATCTGTGCGTGTATGGGCACCTTAAGCAAACCCACAAACGGATTGAAACCGTGCAGCTTGGATAAAAATATTATTTAAAGTTTATTCATAAAACACACTACAAAGTTATATTGGCCAATATCCTATATTCAATAAAATTATCAAATACAAATCATACATTTAATCCTATATCACCTCGTTAGTGAGCCTGGTGGCTTCACCCTACCCTGCTGGAGTGGTTGATACCATAGAGACTGTTGGTCTCTGTATAAATCAAAGTGTTTTCCTCCAATTAATTTGTTTACAGTTGGAGTTTTGTTTGGTGTTCGCATGCCATGCTTCAGTCCAGGTGCCACGCTCTGCACACTTTACCGTTACTGATTGGTACTCTGCGAAATTCTCAGTTACCAATTGGAGTCCAAGTGGATTTTAGTATAAAAAAATAAATCCTCATGACTTTCATTTGTTGACCATTGCCATAGCGATGATTTGATCACGGCGAATTATGTGTTATGAAAAATAATGATGTGATCCAGTGTATGTGCTCAATTCACCCCAATGGTTACTGGGGTTCTGTCACTAAATAACCAATCATTAATTAAATGACAATGATCTCTATCATTTAAGCAGCCTAAGCATCAGTTTAGCACTTGCACACTGAGCTGAAATGAGGCTTTGCTGCCCCTCAGCGTTTCCAGGGGCAGCTAGTACCGATCTACAGTGCAGCCCTCCCTCATTCACTGGATGCAACAGTGAGAGCCAAATTGAGTCTCATACCTTCCCCGTGCAGCTCTCACTGACCAACTACCCCCCCCCACCACCTGTATGACCTGGTCCAAAACCACTCCAACCTGTTATGCGGCTTATCTGTGGGCCCAGTTGCACCAGCCTGAGTAGCGTGGTATGTTAACCCAGCCCTCAACCGCTGCAGCGGTGGCTTCCTGCACTGAATCCATTCCACATCTTACACACTTAGCAACAAGGAGCGCAGTGGTGTAACCGAGGTCCTAGGAGTATAATACATTCACACCAATGTGCAATACTGTATCTACTGTAAACGAAATCCTTCCCGGGCGTGGGTGCATGCCTGCTTATATTTGTGTCTGTGAGATCAGAATCCCCTGCAGATTCCAAGCTTTGCAGAAAATGACTTTTGCTGAGAAATCTGGGCTTTCTGGCCTGGTGACATTGCTGACATACAGTAGATGTGATCTAGAGTCTGCCAGACCAGCACTGGAATCTGGTGACACAGGTACACATGCTTCTCGGAACGTCTCACCTGTCTGATGAACGCTGCCTATCGGTGTAGAGCGCAGACCCTCCCTTACTCGTACGACCTGCAGAGATAGTCAGGACAGAGCTATGTACAGTCTGCTGTTCTGGTAGAGGACACTAGTACGGACCTGTTGGAATTATCCCAGCTGCTGAAGACACAAGATCTATGGAATACTCTACTGTACTTGCAGGGGATCCGAGTTCAGATCTTTAGGATCTAGGCTGCCTATCTTCATTATTATATATGTGTGTAGGATACATACTTCTCAGTAATGACGCCCATACAGGTCTGGCGGATATACTGCCTGTAGATGGTACATACAGGCAGACATGTGGATGTAAGGCCCAGGATACATACCGTGTTCTGTCGCAGGACCCATGTAAATAGACTGGCAGCTGATACAGAGGACGCTTCTCATATCATGGAATCCATTCTTTCGGTCTACAGGGTAATTAACGGGTTATTTTCTACATATTTTTCTCTACTGCTTCTATGGACATTCAGCATTTTTTTCGTTTACACCACTGATAAATTGGAAGAAAAGGAAAAGGTAAGTTGTGTATACTTTAACAGTCAGTTATTCCTTTTTTCCTACTGTTCTCTGTTCCTAGACTGAGACATCGAGCGGTATTCAGTCTTCTTCCAGCAGCGGAAATAGCGGCCCTCGTCTAATGCAATGCTGCCGCTTCTGACAACATTGTAGGCAGTTTCCAACAAAACAGATCTGACTTTAAAACAAGTCAGATCTTTTTTCTCGGAAATGTCTGCGGATTGTCGAATTCACGTCCGTTTTTCTACAATCCTGAGACTTTCTGATACTCAGCTGTCGGTACTTTGAATACCAGCAGTCGAGAGAAGTGAAAATGGGCTGGAATTTCTGACAGTTGAGATGACAGTTGAACAGTCGGAATCCCAGACTGGATACCTCCTTTCAATGTCTGTTATAGTCTGAAATGCTATGATGCGTTTTACTGGGTGCACTGTGATATCCAGCACTGTCAGCGTTCCGCAAAACCACAGCGTCAGTGGCGCAATCAAACCCAGGAGGGTCATTACTGGGTATGGTGACATCTCAGGTAGCAGACCATACATATCTGCCAGTGCATAGTCACCAGGACGGGCTGCAAGGAAGTCAGAGAAGATCTGAGAACACGGTTCTAGAAGAGACAGATCGATGGGTCTTATCTGTTTGGCCAAACACGTTGACAATCCTGTTGCTTGTTTCTTGTGTGGGCACCATTAGATTTGTTGCTCTCGCAATCCAGACCAACCAGGTTCCTTATGTAAGTATTCTTATCAATTGTTCATGTAGTGGTGTCTGATGTGTGAGGAGTCCAAAAACCCACACGCTGTACTTTCTCACAAGAGCTTGCAATCTAACATGATGGATTCTGTATAAGTAAGACCCTTGATATTGTCACCAGGGCAGTGTGACTTTGGGCCTTATTCTAGTTCACTCTTAGAGACAAAGTCCTTCTTAGATGGACAAAACCATGTGCACTGCAGGTGGGGCAGATGTAACTTGTGCAGAGAGAGTTACATTTGGGTGGGGGTTTTTCTTCAAAGTGAGATCTATTTTGCAGTGTAGAAATGAAGCAGTCAGTATTTACCCTGCACAGAAACAAAATAACTCACCCAAATCTAATTCTATCTGCACCTGTTACATCTGCCCCACCTGCAGCGCACATGGTTTTGTCCATCTGAGAAGGAATTTGCCTCTAATAGTGAACTAGAATAAGGGACTTTATTTCTAGCTCCACTTCCAACCAAAGGAGCCAGTTATAACTGTAGTGATCTGTGTGCAAATTATCACAGGACTCTGGAGAGCTGAATAATGGGTTTGGTGACACTGGGGCAGATGTATTAAGCCTTAACAAGAGAAAAATGCCAGGGTGATAAGGAGAGATAAACGTCCAGCCAATCACCTCCTACCTGCCATGTTACAGACTGTGTTCGAAAAAAGTCAGTAAGGAGCTGATTGGCTGGGTGTTTATCTCTCCTTATCACCCTTGCATTTATCTCTTGTTATGGCTTAATACATCTGCCCCACTTTACCTATCCACATCTACAATGATGGAGTTGGCTCCATACACACTAGGGGCGATCTTGTTTACACTGCAAGTCATTAATGATGCCCGCTCGTTCCTGCGCCTGGCATCAGCAAGTGTATACAGCCCAAAGCATGGCAAGCTACATGTTACACTAATTGGTGGGCCATGTTGACATTGACATAAAAAATTTGAAAAACATGCCAGCCTTTTCTTATCATTTTGACCCTGTCAGCCTATTGCAGGTCAGCATTTTGGGGTAGACCTACTGACTGTATCTAATAACCCGCACCCTGGTGAAGTGTGCTGAGTGCAGCAGTAGCGGAGGGAGGCAGCATGGAGAGCGCAGTGAGACACGCAATGTCACTTCCTGCAAAAAACTGTGAAAAAAACCCCTGGTTAACCTAATGACATGTTGACCTAGGCTCATGTCAATCTTCAGTGGTCAACCCAATGCATGTCGACTGTATACCATCCAGGGGGTTCTCTGCTACATCCGCTGGTGACTTCTATGTGATCTGATGGATATTCTTGTCTATAATCCTGCAGGGGAACGTGGATGGCAGAGATGCCGACAGGACACAGTGAGTATGAGACATCTATACTGGGAAATATAACATAATACTGCTCTGTAGCTGTCAAACCTTTCACTCACCAATTGTATTAATGATCCTGACCCAATGCATTGGTGCTGCCAGTTTCCACCCGCAGTGATCCAGCTGAGCTGCGTGCCGCTCTCACCCACTTGTGGACTGAGGCAAGGGCGCAGAATACAAAATAATCCCTATGTGCAGCTGTATATGAAGTGAGTCGGCTCCTGCAGCATTTGTGGGCCTAATTCAGACCTGATTGCTGACAACCCGCCGCCCGCTCGCCATGAAATCATTTCTCTACTGTGTGCAGTCTGCGTAGCCCGGGACTTACTCGGCGGTTGCAATAAAAACAATCGGATCGGGGTCCGAGCTAACGTCACATGACTTCCCATGAACCTCCTCGGCACATCTGAGTATTCCTGGCACTCCCAGAACGCCGCCTTCTTGTCAATCAGCCAGCGAATAAAAGAAGTTGCTGGATTTTATCACAGGATGGCCTGGCGCATGCGTACTTCGGGCCGAGCACACGTGCAGTCTATCGATAATCGTCTGACCTGGGGATTTGCAGCCGTGTGATCAGATCTGATCTTATGGTCCATACACACTGAGCGGTTTTTGCCCGTTTTCTGTGATTTTCCCGGGGGTGGACGACTTCCCATAGCAGGACGTTATAGAACGCCGTCCGCTCAGTCGTTGTTCTGCTGGTAATACTAGCAGATGAGTGGCTGGACCAGCGATGATGCGGAAACGCACTTCAGCACTCACCACTCACCGCTGCCCCGTACACACTGGGCGACTTTACAGCTGAAAGCGGCTCAAACAAGTAATCTGAGCGGCTCTCAGCTCCACTGTGTGTGGGCCTTTAGGCCCTGTGCCTGCTTCTTTAGCCAGTGTTGCTTTTTCAGCTTAGTGTATGTCCGTACACCTAATATGCAAGGACAGAGACGCACATGTAGGTGCAGATAATCTGTCTATGGCCTTCAGTTCATGTACACACCTACCGCGCTCTGTGCACCTCCCTGTTACCGCCCAGGAACATTGCACCTCTTGGGGACTCACTAGCAACCTTTTGCGCCCTAAATCCAGACTCATCTGCAGTGTGAATTATGTATTTTATACAGCTGCAGTATATTGGGGCAATTCCCCTGATCAGCGGACTGGGGCATGTGTAAAAAAAAACTAATCCATCGATCCCAAACATTTTTTTGTTCAGAATTGGGGAACTGGACATTTTTAACATGGTTCATTAACCAGGGAAACCTATGAATGATTACTACACGTAATCTTAGCAAAAGAGTGCCCCAAGAAAGAGAGTCTTTTTCCTTTTCTTTGCAAACTATAGTTACTCTCCTGGGTGCACCTCCACTTCCTAGATGGGATGCGGTCATTCGTCAGACTGCATTTAGGTCTACAGTCATTAGGTCGACCCCACTAGGTCGACTGGCAGGAAGGTCGACCTGACTTAAGGTCGACATGGGCCAAGGTCGACATGACTTAAGGTCGAATTTGCATAAAGGTCGACTGGTCATAAGGTCGACATGGGTTTTTCACTGTTTTTTGAGCCGACATGTGCCGACAGGCGGTATTTCATGCCCTACCATCCACTAGGGCGTGGTGGGAGAATAAAATAGTGTGCCGAGCGCAGCAAAGCACCGTGCCCGAAGCATTGCGAGCGAAGCGAGCGATGCGAGGGTCCGATTCTCATTGCCAACTGTGTCCATGTCGACTGTGTCGACATTCGGATCAAAAAACAGTGAAAAACCCATGTCGACCTTATGACCAGTCGACCTTCCTCATGTCGACCTTTATGCAAATTCGACCTTAAGTCATGTCGACCTTGGCCCATGTCGACCTTAAGTCAGGTCGACCTTCCTGCCAGTCGACCTAGAGGGGTCGACCTAATGACTGTAGACCTAAATGCAGTCTGACGAATGATCCCATTCCTCCTAGATGTACTGAGGGAGCATGCCCTCTCTCGAATGATTCAGCTATTGTGGGTTATACATATATACCTTCGTCATTATCTTTTCTCTGACATTAACCTGTGCACTGGTCGACAGCCCTTCCCCCTTTCCCTTCAACAGTGAAACCTATGAATGAGACGGCTGCTGCGGCTGACTAAATACAAGCCTGTAATTCACCTGGTTTGTAAATCATAGGTGGAAGAAATCCCATTCTAACACAAATGTAATCCGAATCGGTTAGTCAGGGATATTTAACATGTTGGGTTCTGCCGATAACCAGAGTAATCGCCCATCATCGGAGTTTGTGGATAAACTATCGGATTATCCTCAGGGAATCTGTAAATCTGCCGACAGTGTACTTTCATTACAGCAGTGTTCCTGGCATTTGCGCAGAGGGTCACTCGAATACGTACCATGAGTCAGGACGGCCTCAGGCACACAAAGCATGATCTGGGGTAACTGCCCCATTTTTCAGTGATGTATCTCGATACTTATCTCCAAACTCCATTATTACCACCCCAAAACAGGACATTTCTAATGAGGCTAAATTAAGATTATGTTCATGGACCATATTGAAGTTCTGCGTGGTTTATTTTCAGGCCTTCTGGTGTTGGCAGTACTGTGAACGCCGAGAAGTTTGTTGAATTATTCCAAGCTTGGTTGTATGAAGAAGAAAGTCTGAGAACAGGATCGGAGTCAGTGGAGGAAAAGATCTGCAAATTACAGGTAATTATTGGAATGTTGCCACCACCTGGGTTCTTTAAGAACAGATTGGGTCTATATACCAATGGGAGAAACAGGAAAGGTCTATTTATCAAAGGTGTAGCCAGGGTGGACTTCCGGAGAGAGATTGCTTTGTTACCTGTACTGCTTTAGTTCTCTCTTCGCTATCATAGAGAATATTAAAGATATATTACACTATTTTCATTAGATTACAGCCTGTTTTATTTAAAAAAAATTGATTGTGTACATTTTTATTGAGTTTTGTTACATGCACAACAATAAGAAAAAAACAATTACAGACAATACAGTATGTAATCAATAGTAAACGTCTCTGCAATATAGTTTAGACTTGTACAATAAAGAAGGAACGCTCTCAGTGTGGTCATTACAAGACTAATATGGTCAACCATCATAGTGATAGGTGAGAACAAGTACAGGAAATATGTAGATGCAGTTACAGAAAGGGTAAGGTACAATACATATGCTCCTATCACGGTGACCGGCACTGTATACCCCTCATTGCGTCACAGTACAGGAATCATTGCACCATTTGGCATGGTAGTTTGAAAGTGCGCATCTTAAGTGATACATAAATCTCATGGCCGGAGACTTCACTGACTAATGACCGCCAGTCAAATGGAAGGGGGGGGGGGTACTCCTGTATCTGTCTGCCCCATGGGTACATTTACCTACTCCTGTATCTGTCTGCCCCATGGGTACATTTACCTACTCCTGTATCTGTCTGCCCCATGGGTACATTTACCACCTGTATGTCGGCCCCATGGGTACATTTACCTACTCCTGTATCTGTCTGCCCCATGGGTACATTTACCACCTGTATGTCTGCCCCATGGGTACATTTACCTACTCCTGCATCTGTCTGCCCCATGGGTACATTTACCACCTGTATGTCTGCCCCATGGGTACATTTACCTACTCCTGTATCTGTCTGCCCCATGGGTACATTTACCACCTGTATGTCTGCCCCATGGGTACATTTACCTACTCCTGTATCTGTCTGCCCCATGGGTACATTTACCACCTGTATGTCTGCCCCATGGGTACATTTACCTACTCCTGTATCTGTCTGCCCCATGGGTACATTTACCACCTGTATGTCTGCCCCATGGGTACATTTACCTACTCCTGCATCTGTCTGCCCCATGGGTACATTTACCACCTATATGTCTGCCCCATAGATACACTTGCCACCTGTATGTCTGCCCTATGGGTACATTTACCTACTCCTGTATCTGTCTGCCCCATGGGTACATTTACCACCTGTATGTCTGCCCCATGGGTACATTTACCTACTCCTGTATCTGTCTGCCCCATGGGTACATTTACCACCTGTATGTCTGCCCCATGGGTACATTTACCTACTCCTGTATCTGTCTGCCCCATGGGTACATTTACCACCTGTATGTCTGCCCCATGGGTACATTTACCTACTCCTGCATCTGTCTGCCCCATGGGTACATTTACCACCTGTATGTCTGCCCCATGGGTACATTTACCTACTCCTGCATCTGTCTGCCCCATGGGTACATTTACCACCTATATGTCTGCCCCATAGATACACTTGCCACCTGTATGTCTGCCCTATGGGTACATTTACCTACTCCTGTATCTGTCTGCCCCATGGGTACATTTACCACCTGTATGTCTGCCCCATGGGTACATTTACCTACTCCTGCATCTGTCTGCCCCATGGGTACATTTACCACCTGTATGTCTGCCCCATGGGTACATTTACCTACTCTTGCATCTGTCTGCCCCATGGGTACATTTACCACCTGTATCTGTCTGCCCTATGGGTACATTTACCACCTGTATGTCTGCCCTATGGGTACATTTACCACCTGTATGTCTGCCCAATGGGTACATTTACCACCTGTATGTCTGCCCAATGGGTACATTTACCACCTGTATGTCTGCCCCATAGATACATTTACCACCTGTATGTCTGCCCTATGGGTACATTTACCACCTGTATGTCTGCCCTATGGGTACATTTACCACCTGTATGTCTGCCCCATAGATACATTTACCACCTGTATGTCTGACCGCCCTATGGGTACATTTACCACCTGTATGTCTGCCCAATGGGTACATTTACCACCTGTATGTCTGCCCTATGGGTACATTTACCTGTATTCTGTTTCATTTTACAGAACGCCTCTAAAGTGCGGAAGATAATCCAGACAGTCATTGATTCTTTGAGGCCCAGCAATATTTGCAACCTTCCTTCTACTACGCATAAGTCTGAGAGGATCCAAGTTGTCCATGAGAGGTTTGAGTATTTGGAAGCTTATATGGCGTTACGGTGAGTCAGCTGCTGTCTGACATCCTGTATACTCTGCAGAGGGGATTTATGTTTAGTGCAACATCTAGCATCCCAATATAACCAATACAGACATAAAGATGATGTATACATAAAAGGCGACCTAATTAAGCATCGATTGCTAATCAGCGAAGTTTCAAATCGAGTGAATATCTAATGGCTGCGCATGATGATGATTAACGCCAGAAAATGCATATGACTCGTAAAGGCGAAGCGAGCGGAGGTTGATTGACAGAAGGCCGGAAAACTCTCAGCATTTGTAGTTATTTATCTGAGACAGAGACCAACTCTGGGCCTTATTTTACCCTGCACAGAAACAAAATAACTCACCCAAGTGTAACTCGCTTTTGCACATGTTACATCTGCCTCACCTGCAGTGCAGCATGGTCTTGTCCATTAAAGAATGAGTTTGCTTTTGCAAACTAACCAGAATCAGATCCTCTATTTGTATTATGGCAACTCTGCAATGATGAGGATCCAACATTTCTCACCCTCACAACTTTTCCCTGATATTCTACTTGATGATAAGGACTCAAACTCTCCACCTCACACACTGCAGTCAGACACTTACTGCTATTTGCTTCTGGGAGCCTAATAGTTATATCTATATGAAAATTAGGTGTAATTGTCAGTTAAAGACTATTGCAGGTGAGCAGTTCTGTGTAATATACGGCTGCATGTACAGTGAAGCCACATATAGGGCCTTATTCTAGTTCACTCTTTCTAAAAATTCCTTCTTAGATGGACAAAACCATGTGCACTGCAGGGGGGCAGATGTAACATGTGCAGAGAGAATTAGATTTGGGTGGGGTTTTACTTCAAAGTGAGATCTATATTGCAGTGTAAAAATAAAGCAGTCAGTATTTACCCTGCACAGAAAGAAAAAAACTCACCAAAATCTAATTCTGCACATGTTACATCTGCCCCACCTGCAGTGTACATGGTTTTGTCCATCTAAGAAGGATTTTGTCAGAAAGAGTGAACTAGAATAAGGCCCATAGTGTGCGGATGTTTTCTGCATAAATGTCCGACTGCGGTGTATGAGATTGGATGTTCAATTCCCCTGTGCAGCATACTGAGAAATTACCAAAAGCTATTACTAACAATAGTATTTAATATATATATATACCACCGACCCGCTTGCAAATCATGCGATCGGTTACAGGTAACGATCCTCCATCCACTCTCCAGATATTCACAGAATGCACGGTATTAGGAAGGATGTTTAT
Organism: Crinia signifera; assembly: GCF_055691185.1. Lineage (NCBI taxonomy): Eukaryota > Metazoa > Chordata > Amphibia > Anura > Myobatrachidae > Crinia > Crinia signifera. The sequence continues at coordinate 141,188,887 of NC_139226.1, read as the reverse complement.
TTATAATAATTTAGAATTCTGAATCTGCTTTCACTTCGCAAAACCTGCTTAGAGCCGGTACTTGAAAGGTTTCTTAAAACTGGTCTGACAAGTTAAACTCCTTTCACATCGCCAGTTGTAACCTGTATATTACAGATTCATTACCGGGTTGGTACCTTTCACACTGAACCTGTTTCACCCATAGAAAACAGTGGATGTCATTCGTAATGGACTTTTATGGCTCACATGTTTGTATTATAGCTAAAATTAAGCCTGTTTGTGGATGAGTATGTACTGGACCAATTGCAAATGTCTTTATGTATATTAGAGAGTCCTGTACAGTGCCAGTGATGTGTCTCCCCTCTTATTACCTGTATAAGCATCTCCCTCCCCTCCTCATCAGTCCATGTTGCTATAACTGTATGTTCTGTAGTGTAGGACTATGCCAGCGATGCTTCTCCACTACTTCCAATGCTATTTGTCTGGTTTCCTGACTCAGGACTGTGTCATCAGGCAGGGAGACAGCCTATCACCTCTTTTTGCAGAGTAATGTGTTCAAAATGCCGGGTCTGAGGCTTTCACACTGCAAACGGATTGGCTTTGAAACGTGTAGGATCCTTATTTTAACACAATGTAATATACAATGTTTTTGTAACCGGTAAAGTCACTCTGGCACTTTCACACTGCAGCTAGAACCGGTTTGAAACGCTTACAAATGGCAATATACTGTGTTATAGCTGCGGTGTGAAGGGGTATTGGTATCACTGACAGTCAGTCAGTCCCTGGGCCGTTGTACATGGGTAACCTCCACAGAAGCTCCTCTTAGCCCGGCAGTGTCTCTTTGGCATTGCCTGTGTGATGGGATGGTGACATTGTGCAGTTAGCACAGAGAGAGACTGCAGTGTTATTCTAACAGCATCAGGACCCTACAGTGTAGAATATGGGGCCCTACTGATGCACAGGGCCCTTAGTGGAGGCATTGGCTATTTTGCAATCACATTTCACATTGCGCTTATGTAAACTGTCATTGGTTATTCTGAAGAGTTAAATGTCCCATGTTGTCCGGTCTCCAGGCTGCACATGCTGACCATACTCCAGAGTCAATTCAGGGATTTTGTGGAGCAGGGAAAGCCATTAAAGATCTGGTTGTCGGAAGCTCTGGAGTTTCAGGAGGTCCTGCACAGCAGAACATGTGTCCACCTTACGGACATCCAACATCATCTATCACTTCTCCAGGTACAGAAGCCATCACTGTCCATCTCCGTTATCTGTATAGTGCTTGGCTGCCTGGACCTGACACTCAGTATAGATTCTATAATTCACATGTTGGTTATGTAAGACGCCTAATCAGCCTCCCATCACCTTTGTGTTTGTAGATTATCAGGAAGGACAGCAAAGTATTCCAAGCCAAGCTGGATGTGTATAAGCAGTGCGCAAGTAAAGTGACAACTACCCTACAGGTAAGAGCTGGGGTGTGTAGCAGCCTCCTCTGTTCAGCCCACCACACATGCGTATACTGTATGATGGGCCAGCTCGGCAGTTTGCAGTTTGTGTGGTCTGGCAGTGCTCACTGTTGGTGCATGTAAGATATTCCGGCAGTTATTCAATGATCATTGGCTCCCCCAGAGCAGCGTTGATCACTGGCTCCCCCAACTGCGACCCGCCAGTGGGATCTGGCTGCATGGGACTGTCTGGTTTATTTTTCCTGCAGAGAAGATCTCTGCAGGAAAAATAAGCAAAGAAGCCCTTTTACAGTGCACTGGAATGTTATCCAGTGCATTAACACTACCCCCAACCCAACAGCCAATTGGTGGACACCGATCATCAGCTTCTGGACTCCTGCACTGGATATGTGGACTCCATACCCCAAACATTCAACACATTTGCCTGGGGATGCTTCTGCTGCTTTCCAAGCTCCAAACCCTGCACTTAATAACTTACTGTCCTGTGTACAGGAGATCAGGGACGTAGTACAGAGTTAGCCTACGACCCTTCCAATAATGTTCGTGTGGCATTTGTTACGGATACCCCGGACTACCGTAAAGTAACCTCCGCCGTTGGGATGTACTGGCAGGTGTGTGACACATGGTGACAAAAATGAACTTTAGAATGAATGAGTGTGCCAGTACATATTGTAGGGAATATAGATTGTAAGCTCCCCTGGGGGAGGGACCGATGTGAGTGTTCATATATTCTCTGCACAGCGCTGCAGAATATATGTGCGCTACAGTATATAAATAACTGGTAATAAATACATAGAAACAAGCAAGCTGCGCTAGTCCTTAATATAAAAGTTCCTTATATATATACAGAGAGATTCTGTCAGACAGTCTACCTCCGTCTAGCCGCCAGTCTGGACGAATCCCATGTATTTATAGATCACTTTTTATATGGGAGGGCATTGTTTTTTTTATTTGACCCGGTGATTAAATGAGGCAGTGCTTTCTTTACGTCAGGGTGACCCCAGAATGGCAAGACTGCTATTGGCTAAATGTTTCCCGGTATTATAGCGGCCATACACTTAGCTGCTGGTTACTGAATTACTCTGTTATTTCTAGGAGATGGACACTTGGGCAGATGTTTTCCAGCAAGCGTTAAGTGAAAAGACCATTCAAAATAGGTCAAGGCGATGGACGGAGATGGTGATGGAGTCCGTAACCGCGGAGGTGGGTGTGTTATTGAACTGTGATGGTTTGGGAGATCATTTATCTGCAGGCTGTGGTGATGGTGCCATCTGGGCCAGGGCTAATCAAGTGTCCCCTGACTTATCACCTGCATTCATCAGGCAAAGACAAAAGCATGCAGCTTGTGTATTACTCAGTGTAACCACTAGAGGGCAGTCATCGGCTAACTTCTGTCCTGGTTTCCCTACAGCCATATAGTAGTTCTGCAAAAAAGTGTGGACTCCAGAAATATATGGGACTAATATTTTATAAGAAGTTATATATTTAGCATAATCCACAGCTATTTACAGTAGAGAATAAGCACAGTAGTACAGCATAATTGGGTAATAAAGGGGAAAGGGGCCCCTGCTTTTTGAAGCATGCCATCTATAAGAATCTAGGAATCAGAGGCATGAGGTTACAAGGCATGCTGGGTATCGGACCGGCCAGATTCTTCGGCGGTTGTTCTGCCCTCTAGTGGTGACTGCTACTAACTAACAAGATACCTTTATCTGTCTTCACAATACCTGACTGAGAATTCTAGTGTAATGCTTGAAATGAGCTGAACATCAGCACTGGTTACGCTGTAAATGTGGTATATTAGATCAGTTTATATCCAGGATTCCGGGTTACTTCTCCTATCTTTCAGTGGTGTGTCAGTAAATGTGGTACACGGTGTGTCAGTAAATGTGTCAGGTAACAACACAAGGGCTGATACAGATTTCTCGGTAAGCTGCAATCCATTTTTCTTTCCTTCCATGGGAATAACAGGTGTCATTTTTCCCGGTAGATTAAGCAGATGGATGAGCGCTTCTCTACTGTCCACACTCTAAATGAATGTTATCAGACACATCTGGAAGGTCTCCACCAGAGGGAGCTCCAAGGCCACAAAACACCATCGGTTTCCCGGAAAATTAAATGTATGGACCAATGATTCCCAAACGGATTTTAAATCATGGCACCCGGGTATCGGAATATATTTTTTTACGCCGCCCCTAGGACAGAAGTTTCTCTTTGATTATATCAGAAGAAAAAAAATAAAAATTAAGTAAATTGTGTGTTTATATCTCATCCAGCTCTGTGGTAATGGACAGGATTCACTTCTGCCTAATACATTGGTCATATATCACTTGAATTGGTCCTGGACCACCAAACCATGACACCCCTGCAATTCCAAAAGGAAGTTTCTTGATGTCTTGTCAAGGAAGGAACCGGTTTGTGATGATTCCGTTGGAAACTTATCATAAGCCAACCAAACAACAATCCTAGCAATATGTTACACATTATCCTGTCGCCTACTGGGAAACCCCAATTACCGATGTTACCCATGTAAGATCAATCTGTGTGACATGAAAACTTACCAACATCACTGATTCTTCAACCTGGACTTCTGCCTGAAAGTGTCTGCATACGATGCGGAAAAACACTTCACCGAGCTTAATAAATCTACCCCTAAGCTCGGGCACACTCCTTCCGACCTATAGCATCGTTGCACATTTTACATTCGCCCCATCTGCAGTGCAGCATGGTTTTCCGGGCTGCTGTTTCAGCCGCTTGTGCCATAGCCACCACCTCTGAATCATATACTTAACCTGGGTACACACGAGTTATAACTACAGGCCTCAGTGTGTATGCTTAATATGATATGAAGTGATTATGCACTTCATCTTGTAGACACAAGGTGGCAGCAGTATTCTCCACATCGCACGTCTGTATCTCACACATCTCATTAGACACTGCCAAACGTTTCACAGCGACTAATAACACTGAATACACTGACATATTACAACTACTATAATAACACACAGACCAACTATATTAATTAAAATAAGAAAAGTATTCCATTACAAATCATTGGCTAAAGACTGCAGTCTGAAAATGACTTACTGGTATTACCTGGCACTAATGGTGGGTAATTACACTACATCCTCCCTCACAGTATGAAATGAAGTCTTTATTCCCTTCACACTATGGTATTTTGTATGGAGATTTCAGCAGGTTGCGTTTACAGTGTGAAAGATACAGTATCCCAGACACCAGATATCCATCCGCCTTCTAATGAATTAAGTGAGGAACGCTTTATTGAAACTTTGGCCTGGAGCCAATTTTAGCGGCCGGGAAAAAGTTGCTTAATGTTGGACGTTGTAATGTCTTTTATCCAGAATTTGGCCAATGTACTGGTGCGCGTCTTTAACAGCAGAGTTGCATTGGGTTGTTTGCCATTTGTAATTGACTCCAGTTTTAAAAAGTTATTCTGTACATCTCATATTTGCATCTTATTCACAAATGGATGAATTCGGAGGAACAAACAGCTTCTGTTGAATAAAGTGATATGCAGCATGCCTATATTCTAGGTGTAATCGCGAATGTATCTGCATAGCAAATTATGTTACAGTGTTTTCCTGGGAGAACACAGTTACATAACATTTCCTATGCAGATCTGACCTCTCAGGAACACATTACAATATGCAAATCTCTGTGCACCCGCAGGGACTGGGGCTCCGAGGGGACCAATATCATTGAACACTGCTCATTCCGTATACTGGTAAATCGGGCAGCATTGTGTTCCCCGTAGAAACCTATGGGGGAACGAGGCTGCTGGCGGGAATGGATGGATCAGAGCAGATACCCGCTTCCATCAAACATTTGGTGGATATTTAATATATTTAACCCCCTAAAACCCCAAACTAGCCTGCACAATGATAAATGGGTCACGTGAGCCTCTTTGTCTGTTATTACTCAGGGCCATATGCACTAAAAAGTGATAAAATAGAGAGTGATAAACAGACAGCCAATCAGCTCCTACCTGTCTTGTCACAGGCTGGGTTTGAAAAAGTGACAGGTAGGAGCTGATTGGCTGGTTGTTTATCACTCTCCACGTTATCACTTTTTGAATCTTGATACATCTGGCCCTCAGTCTTGTTAATATGGTTTTGTTCCCAATTGTGAACGCAACGGAATCTGCTGGCGCTGTAACGGTTAATAATGATCGCATCTGCTGGTCTGTGTCCGCTGTTGTTTGGTCCCTGAACGATTTTGGAAGCAGATTCTATGTGTTATGAAGCAAAAGGCTGTGAGGCTGCTGCTATGTGGGTGCCTGGGGCAGTGTCGGTAGGAAGGTGTGAGTACACATTGTATCTGGCCTCATTCCTGCGATGTGTTTATGATCAGGCGAGCAGACAGCAACAAACTAATACTGAGAATCCCTAAGAGGACAATTATATATGATCCCAGTCACAGGATCCAGCCTGCATATCAGAGGCGTAACTAATATTGTGGCGCCCCCCCGCCAAAAAATTACCTTACCCCTCCGCATGCCGCCGCCGGCCCCGCATTCAGTCCGACACCGCAGATAGCCTCCGGGCTCCGTCTCCTGCAGTAATGAAAAATGACACGACAAAATGGCTGCCCCCGTACAGCAGACAGTTTTTTTAGGGATGTTAGAGGAGGCGGCGGCGGCCTCCTCTAGCATCCTTAAAAACTGTCTGCTATTAGGGGGCAGCCATTTTGTTGTGTCATTTTTCATTACTGCAGGAGACGGAGCCCGGAGGCTATCTGCGGTGCTGGACTGAATACGGTGGCGGTGGCATGCGGAGGGGTAAGGGGGGTCTGACCAGAGTGCCCGGGCACCAGGGGCGCCCCGCTGGTGCTTGCTCCCCCAAGCAGCCGCGGTGGCTGCCTTACGGTAGCTACGCCTCTGCTGCATATCCTTGGGTACTAATTAAGCCATCTGGACTGTTCGTGCACCTTGAGAACCATGGTTAGGGACCGCTGCTGTAAGCTCTCATGAGCAGGGCCCTCTGCCCTCATCTGCTTTTTATCTCCATTGTCCTACATTCGCCGGTGGGTAGTTCCGCTGGTGATTACAACACCGTCCAAAAACAGAAAAGTGTTCCCATCCTCTGCCGTCTATTAGCTGGATCTAGCTTCCATATTCTCTGGGAACAAAGGGGAATGACACATGTTAATGATTATCGCTGGCCCAGATCAATCTGAAGCCTGAAATCACTTAGTTGATGCTGAATCCCAGGGGAAGACAGAGATACACATGCCGGGAAGGGAACTGGGCTCTCCTGCAATGACTATAGGAAGAGCTTGTCAGGATGACGCAGTTCAGGGGAGATCTCATGTGCGTGCCCTCACATGTACTACATCCGTGTGCAAGAAGAATGTGGCTACTGGTAGTGGCTGTTGCTACATACAGTACATTGTGTATGCAGCAGACTGGGTCATGTATACATTTGGTTTTATGCAGGTACTACCCCGCAGCTGTAATTCATGAAATGTGCACTACATTATTCCAGAATATTATTCGGGGGGGGGGGGGGGGGTTTGCGGACAAGGCTGACGTCACGTGGCCCTGCCCTCATGCCACGGAACTTTGTGATTCACAGGCTGCGGAGAGGGGACGGGGCTTAAGTGAGGCGAAGTGCTGCTGCATCATTTTAGCCTCACCGCGGACCCACAATTTGCAGTGATTCTGCAGGTAAGGGGGCTCTGGCCAGCAAGAGGTAGACTTGCCCACCTTCCTTGGGGGCTGGGAGGCGGACCCAACTTTCAGGAGTCTCCTGGCCATTCCGTGTTCAATGCTTATCCTGTAATCAGTCCTACAGTTATACCACCTGATAAACTCTTCCATACGGTACATGATATATTCTTCCTCATCCTATGCTTAGTAAATATAATCCACCTTTTTATTTGTTATTAAATGCATTCAATCCGCGCACCTCAGTGTTACACTGAGAGTACGGCACTGCTGTGACCAAGGCGCATGGCATCAGAGATGTGTCGGAGAAAGCGATGGGCATTCCTGGGCGGTGACTGGGAGGTGGCTAGTAGCTGCGCCGTGGGCGTGTCCGTGACTGTACAGAGCCGCACAGCCGCAGGAGGCCACGGGACTAATGGAACATCTGTTGGGAACATATTTGTTCCATGTCCAGCTCTGTATGAGGCCTTTTGTGTCTTCCTATGGTTCGGGGATGTTTCCTAGTGGCATAGAGTTTCATTCATGTCACACACAATCTTGTCTTCCATGGGGCATTTTATATCAGTCATCTCCGGTTCTCAGACTGCCCCCAGATTGTCGATAATCAGATTCAGTGATAATGGGGCTTTTGTTCCCCGACTTGCTGCTTTGGGAAGCTCCAGTCGCTGGAGGCTCTGTGACAGCACAAATATTACTTTCAGGCAGAGCTCCAGAGAACGAGTCTAGTAGGACAATTTGTAGCTTCTCCCCCTGAAATAGCGAATACTCTTGGCAGCAAAACCGGCAAATACGTTATTACAGGACGCCAAGAAGGGCTCGTTCTACATCATTGTCTTACACGAAGTAATAGAGTCGGGGGAATGTTTACAATACTCACTAGGAAACCCCATACAAATACAGTGATTACTGGGCGGTAGCACCGGCAAAGGGGTGTGTCTAGCACCACCTACTGGGTGTGTCTAACTCCGCCCATTGGGTGTGTCTAACCGCCAATCAAGCGTTTCTGCCATCATCTGTTGGCACTCGCTACAATATAAAACGTCTCTCAGCCGCACCATAATCTCCGGCCTAGTTCAGTTTTAATCTTCAAATTACTCTGAGTAATTGTACATGCAAATACAGTCACACACATATATGGATTCCGCAGGTATATGTAGTGATATGTGTGACGCAGGTGTGTAGTGATATGTGTGACGCAGGTGTGTAGTGATATGTGTGACGCAGGTGTGTAGTGATATGTGTGACGCAGGTGTGTAGTGATATGTGTGACGCAGGTGTGTAGTGATATGGGAGACGCAGGTGTGTAGTGATATGGGAGACGCAGGTGTGTAGTGATATGGGAGACGCAGGTGTGTAGTGATATGGATGACGCGGGTATGTAGTGATATGGGTGACGCGGGTGTGTAGTGATATGGATGACGCAGGTGTGTAGTGATATGTGTGACGCAGGTGTGTAGTAATATGGGTGACGCAGGTGTGTAGTGATATGTGTGACGCGGGTGTGTAGTGATATGGATGACGCAGGTGTGTAGTGATATGGGTGACGCAGGTGTGTAGTGATATGGGTGACGCAGGTGTGTAGTGATATGGGTGACGCAGGTGTGTAGTGATATGGGTGACGCGGGTGTGTAGTGATATGGATGACGCAGGTGTGTAGTGATATGGGTGACGCAGGTGTGTAGTGATATGGGTGACGCAGGTGTGTAGTGATATGGGTGACGCAGGTGTGTAGTGATATGGGTGACGCAGGTGTGTAGTGATATGGGTGACGCAGGTGTGTAGTGATATGTGTGACGCAGGTGTGTAGTGATATGGGTGACGCAGGTGTGTAGTGATATGTGACACAGGTGTGTAGTGATATGTGACACAGGTGTGTAGGGATATGGGTGACGCAGGTGTGCAGTGATATGGGTGACGCAGGTGTGTAGTGATATGGGTGACGCAGGTGTGTAGTGATATGGGTGACGCAGGTATGTAGTGATATGTGTGACGCAGGTGTGTAGTGATATGGGTGACACAGGTGTGTAGTGATATGTGACACAGGTGTGTAGCGATATGGGTGACGCAGGTGTGTAGCGATATGGGTGACGCAGGTGTGTAGTGATATGGATGACGCAGGTGTGTAGTGATATGGGTGACGCAGGTGTGTAGTGATATGTGTGATGCAGGTGTGTAGTGATATGACAATGGTCTAGTATAAGTAACAATGCAAAACATACATAATTGATTGATAGGCGCTTCTTTTAATGGAGTACAGTTCTAAAAAGCAAAAGTCTTTGTTAAAAGGTATTGTTGGTATTGCTAGCGGCAGGGAGATGTTCATAAGGGTGGACACAGAATTATGGGGTGTTTGTGCACCCCTAACACTCAATGTGCGCACGTCTGTGCTGAATGCATGCTTGCCTATTCTCCCGAAATTATGAGGTTCTACTTTCCCGAGGTTCTTAGTTACATGCAAACAGGGAGGGGGGACCTGCTCAACATAGGTGACCTCTTCGTTGGTGGCAGGTTCATATATATCAAATATACCAGGGGATAGATATAATATGTTAGCAGTAATGATTGTACAGTGCACCGGCAATGATTGTATAGTGCACCGGTAATGATTGTACAGTGCACCGGTAATGATTGTACAGTGCACTGGCCCCCCCTGATTTGCATGGGGCTCTTACTATGAAAATTGATTTTACTTGAGAATTTAGGGGTTGGGGGTTTCCCCAGACAGGAATATACTTCATCTGTTTTTTAGTACATTTCGCCCGTTCCGTTACACCTTTTTGGGGGATGATTTGGCAAGGGTGAAAACGCCTTAAAAATGGTGAAAATTACAGATTTTTTTGCCTGGCGAAAAATTTGCCCGGGATTGAATACCCGCCTCTGTCTATATAACACGGGTGCACGTAGGGGACAGGTGGTGCATGACAGATCAATAATCAATAGATAGACACCTTAGGGTTCATATCCCACAGAATGATATGTACAAATGGTAACACATATAAACAGATGACAAAAGGTTGACAAATCCAGATGAGCGACAGGATTAAGGCCCCCATACACTATGCGATTTTGGGATGATTTCATCCGATTTCGGCACTTCGTGCTGATAATCGGGTGAAATCGGCCCTAAATCGCAGGTGTATGATATCTGATCCGATGTGCGGTCCCGTGCGCATCGGACCGGATCAGGGAGGTCGGACGGTCAGTACATACGATCACGTCCGACCTCCCTGTATGCATATGCATATGCCTGCCCACCTGACAGGCATATGCATGCAGACCAGTGGCGTAACTATAAATTTTGCTCCCCCCTGCCAAAAAACTTTCTGGCGTTCCCCCCCCCCAAATAGTGCACCTACACTATATGCGACTTACCTTAGGACCCCCTTTCACAATATGACATAATGTGTAACGACACATCTCACGTATGTGTGTGTGTGTATATATATATATATATATATATATATATCACACACAACATGTGTGTTATGTAAATTGTGCCATAACCTGCCATAATTCTTGTTCCTGTTGGTCACTTTTAATGGCAGCCACCAGCCATGGATGGGGGAGGCGCAGGCACACATGAGGATGAGGAGGTAGCAGATGTACAGATGAGGAAGGACGAGTGGGGAGAGGGGTGCCTAGAGGGACAAATGTAGATTGTGGCAGAGGTAAAGAAATGAAAGAGGCATGTTTATACAGATGGAGCCCCTGCCATCCTTGGCCGGGGCTCGCCAGACCCTCCCCGCTGGCGAGCGCTGGCGGCAGGGGCTACACTGAACTGGGACGCGCGTGCGTTTCACACGCGCGCACGTCCCAGTCTCTCGGCGGGGACGCTGCATGTCCCTGCCCCTCTCCGCTTCAGGGAGATGGGCAGGGTTAGGGGGACGCTCGGGGTGGGGGGTTTGAGGGCGACGGGGGCGGGGACCGGAGGCAGGCTCCGTTGCCCATCTGTAGAAAGTACCGAAGACCTTACAAAATATATTGAAAATCTTGCATGCTCATCAACTTCTCATCCATGCACACACCCTGCCTATTCAATTTTCCTTCACGGCCCACTACTACATTTTTCATTTAATTTCCCTATTCCCACATTTTTCTTCACATGTCTCCCCTGCCCATCACAATTATCCTCAATTGCCCCCACCATTCAAATTTTTCTTCACATGCCCCCTTCTCATGATATTTGTGTTACCTGTCCATATTTTTAATAACAAGAACCACGAATGCTGAGTAAGCACTGAGTGTGCATAAACCCCTGATGGGTTCCTCAGGTTACACTGGAAGGTCAGCTGATATGCTAATAGGATGGGCACAAGGCCTATCAGAGCAGTGGGAGGGTACAGACAGGGAAGAAAAGGAACATACTTACAGGAAGTTCTCCCTCTGTCTGAAAAAGCTGCTGCAGGATCAGGCAAGCGCTGCTCTGCAGCAAAACGATATCTGTTTCTTTGCAATTTTCCTCTTTAATCTTTTTCTCTGTTTTCCTCTGCCTTTCTAGATCTGTCCCTCTCTATCTCATCTGTCCCTCTCTACAGCGTTAGATCGCGGGGGTAGAAGATGGCCTATAGGCCGCGTAGGGCTACCCGCCCGCCTGCCCGCCTTGCTGATGCTGCTGAGGCGGATTGGGAGGCTGCGGGGCCTAGCGGCGCGGTCCCTGGTGGTTCCAGTGGGGCCCGGCGGGGATCGCGGCGGGGTTCTGCGGCTCCCGAGCCGCCCGCGCGTCACGACGCGATGGTCGCGGCGCCGGCTGATGACGCGGCCCGGCGCCGGACCTCGCGTGCTGCCGGTATAGGCCGCGGCGCGCGCGGCGGTAGTCGCGGCAGCCGGGGGGGGGGGCCGGGCAGGGGTAGAGCCCGCGCCACAAGCACTCGTGCGAGAGGGCTAGGCCCCCGCACGCTGGTGAATAACGCCAGGCCTGGATCGCGGCCTTCCGCCCGGTCCAGTGCCAGAGGCGCGTTTGTACAGGCCTTACAGCCCTCCCCACCACAGCCACAGGACGCTGATAGGCGCCTGTATGTCCCTCGCCCCTCATCTATACCCATCCTGGCCTCCAGGTTGCCACAGAGGGGTCTCCCATCTGGAGCTTCCCCTCCCACCTCCAACAGGGCGGGTAGGGGCCGCGGGCGGGCCAGAGGCGGGGGTCAGGGGCCGATTAGGGCCCAGGTAGTGCCATCAGCCCCCATTGATACGCCTAGGGGAGCGAGGCCCCTAGGGATGAGGTCCTCGCTGCACATGGCGAGGCGGCAGCTCCTTAGAAGGGCCAGGCTACTCCCACTGCGCAGTACTCAGGCCCTTGCGCCTGCTGCGCCGGTACCCATAGCAACCCCCCCCCCCCACTACCTGCAACTGCAGATGGGGGGGTACAGCAGTTCCTGTCCCTACTTTCCGATTTTATGAGGCAGTCACCTGCTTCTGGGGGGATTGCCCCTGACAGCAGTCATGCCCCTGCGGCCTCCTCAGTGATCCCTGCCCTGGCACCGTTAGTTAGGGCCGCCCCGGCGGCAACTGCAAGACCTACGGCCCCCCTCAGCGCGAGGGATATCGTTGCTTCCGGAACCCCTCCGGTGGGTTTGGTGGTGGAGCCCTCACAGATGAGCCTCGTACCGTTGGAAGGTACTTCAGGTGGGTCAGCGTCTAAGCACAAGCGGCGCAGGCGTAGGGCCGCGCATACCTCCTCTTCCTCCGACGGATCTGACTCTGGGTCATCGGAGGAGGCCGAAGATCCCGCAGGCGGCACAGGCATTGGCGCCGTAGGCACTCCAGTTCCAGCGGTAGCTCGGGGTCCCCGTTGTTTCCCAGGGGAAAGGTAGTCCAATGCGAGAACACGGCAGTGCTCAGGGGACTCAGGCGCAGCGTTCAAGAACGCATTAGGGACGGGAAGTACGTCAGCTTCTTCTCCATGACGGCTCAGGCTGAAAAGGAATATCGCGCGGCGAAGAGGCGAGGGGGTATTGGGGAGGAGGCCTACTGCACCTATCACCGGTGGCAGGCGGGCATGTTTATGTTCGCGGCTTGTTACTTGGAAACAAGACCGCAGGAACACATGAACATGGTGCGCTACATGCACATGATTCATCAGATGTTCCTGTCAGAAGCCGACTCCTCATGGCGCTCATATGATGAGAGCTTCCGTCGCAAGCAGTCAGGGCGGGCCATTATGGCGTTGGGGTGTAAAGACGTGGAGATTTGGATGGGGCCAAAGCCGGCGGCCGCTCCTGCGGTTGCTCCTGCGGCTACACCAGCCTCCAGCCCCGCCCCTCGCAAGCAACAACAACCCTTTCGCGGTAGGGCGGGGGGTGCCCCCGCCGGGCGTTGCTTTGCATTTAACGGAGCGGGTTGCGCCCTGGGAGCTTCTTGCAAGTTCAAGCACGCATGCTCAAAATGCTGGGGCAATCACCCATTTAGGGATTGCAGGAAGGGAAAGCAGGGAGGCACCTCCCAGGCTTCAACAGCCGGGGGCGCACCTCAGTAAGGCCCCTTCTCCTGTACGGGTTGACCGCCTGGCCGGCTGGCTGGGACGGTACCCGTGTAGGGAGGAGGCAAAATTTTTAGAGCAAGGCTTCCTCCTGGGTTTCCGCCTACAAATCCAGGGGGAGGTAGTAGCACATGCCCCCCGTAATTTAAAATCCGCAATGCAGATGCCCGGGATAGTGTTGGAAAAGGTGGACAAAGAGGTGAGCTTGGGTAGGATGGTGGGCCCCTTCCCATCCCCCCCCCATAGAGAACCTGGTTCTCTCCCCGGTGGGGGTGGTCCCCAAGAAGGCTAGCGGCAAGTTTAGGCTTATCCAACACTTGTCCCACCCCCCGGGCAGTTCTGTTAATGACGCCATCCCTGAACACTTGTGTCGCGTGCGATACCAGTCGTTTGAACAGGCCCTTGATATAGTGCGCAGCCACGGACACGGGGCTTTGCTGGCCAAGGTGGACATTGAGTCCGCCTTTCGCCTTCTCCCTCTCCATCCGGAATCATTCCGGTTCATGGGATTTCGCCTGCCCACGGGTTTTTACGTGGACAGGTGCTTACCGATGGGCTGCTCGATTTCTTGCGCCTACTTCGAGAGATTTAGCAGTTTCTTGCATTGGTGCGTAGAGTTGGGTTCAGGCGAAGCTGGAGTGGCCCACTACTTGGATGACTTCTTGTGTGTGGGCCCTGCCGATTCCCAGCGATGCAAGCTTCTGCTAACTTACCTGCAAAATCTTTTCAAGGAGTTTGGGGTCCCCATTGCGGAGGACAAGACGGAGGGCCCAGTGCAGTGCCTGTCCTTCTTGGGGATAGAAATAGACACTATGGCGGCCTGTTGCCGCCTCCCCCAGGACAAGCTGTCTCGGCTACGCGGAGCCATTAGCCTGACATTGGCCACGGGTAAGCTACAGTTGCGCCAGCTTCAGTCACTGCTGGGACTTCTGCATTTTGCTTGCAGGGTCATACCCATGGGTAGAGTTTTTTGTAGAAAGTTGGAGAGATCCATGTCAGGCGTCAGGCACCCCCTCCATTATGTACGTCTCTCTGCAGAGATAAAGAGGGATTTACGCACTTGGCTCTCCTTCCTGGAGCAGTTCAACGGTGTTCTGATTTGGCCTGCGAGCCCGTGCACCAATGCGCAGTTACAATTGTATACTGACGCAGCGGGCGGGGTGGGTTTCGGAGCCTTCCTGCACGGGTCGTGGTGCGCTGCGCCATGGCCAGTGGAATGGGTAGCGGAAGGGCTTACAAAAAACTTACTGCTGTTGGAGCTGTTCCCCATTGTGGTGGCGCTGGAGCTATGGGCAGACAGGCTTCGCGACTCCAGCATCATATTTTGGTGCGATAATTTGGGAGTGGTTCACTCTATTAACAGGCAGGGTTCAGCTTCCATGCCTGTAGTTCGCCTGCTTGCGCGATTGGTGCTGCGATGCCTGCTGCAACATACAGTTTGTGGCACAACATGTTCCCGGAGTAGAGAACTCTGTGGCAGACGCATTGTCCAGGGCCGACTGGGAGAAGTTTCGGGCCCTGGCTCCTGATGCATCTATTGTTGGTGAACGCTGTCCCTCTTATATTTGGCAGATGATCAGGCCGGAATGGAGGGGCTAGCCATGCGGGCTATCGCACCACGGACGCTCCACTGCTATCAGGCTGGATGGCAGGAGTGGGAGCAGTTCAGACTGTCTGCTCCTCAAGCAGGTAAGACACCTGAAGCGGCCATGGTGGCCTTTGTATGGAGTGCATTCTCCAATGGTCGCTCTGTCGCCTCCGTGCGCAGGGTTTTGGCAGGGGTGTCGTTTTTCTCCTCACTGCAGGGTAGGGCGGACCCGTCCCGGTCATTTTTGGTGTCTAGGGCGCTTCGTGGTTGGCGGCGGGCTACACCTGCCTCCCCGGACTGTAGGCGGCCTATTGATATGTCGTTACTTCCAGCACTGCTGGACGCTCTGGGGGACATCTGCTGGCCTTATTACGAGGTACTCTTGTTCCGCACGGCGTACGTGATGGCATACCACGGGGCCTTCAGGATTGGGGAGCTGGTGGCCCCGTCAAAACGGGCGCCCTCGCCTTTGGCTGTAGACGACCTGGTGGTCCAAGCTGACTCGGTGCTATGTCACCTGCGACGATCTAAGACGGACCAGGCTGGGAGGGGGCGGTGGCTGTCCTTGCTCCCGTGCACGGTGGAAAGGGCGTGCCCTGTGACGTTGGTCTCGGCCTTCGCCCAGGTGCGCCCAGACCTTCCAGGCGCATGGCTGATGCACGAGGATGGGTCACCGCTCACCAAATACCAATTTTGTCACGTCTTGGGACGGGCGCTGGAGGCCACGGGTCTCGATCCTAAGGAATTTGGGTCTCATTCCTTTAGGATTGGGGCTGCTACCTCGGCGGCTGTGGAGGGCCGCTCCGACGCGGAGATTCAATCTCTGGGTCGATGGCGCTCGGCAGCATTCCGGAGGTACATTCGGCCAGCTTTATCTGTCACTTTTCACCATGGTCGACTGGACGCATAAGCGCTCGTCAACTTACAGTGGGGGCCTTGAGGTGTGTTTTCACATCCGTCTGGGGGCACAATTCGGCTATAATTACAATCTGGCATGGCGTACTTGTTAGTTTACTCCAGACGGTGTGTTTTGTGCCTCAAGAGCTGGTCGGCCACGGTTTTTTCTCATTCCTCTCGCCTAACAAGTGTGGTGAATGCGTGGTATGCAAGCTTGTCGACAGCCTTCTAACCTCTTTATAAATATTTCAGGTCGACAGGACGTTAAGTCCATTTGGATGATTGGACATTCCTTTGTCTATTGGGCTTCCAGGGCAAACATAGTATCTGATGTACGCGTGTTTGGTCGAGCTGGGGAGGTTAGGTGGCTGGGTGAGAGAGGTATGCTGTGGAAAGGACTGCAGGCTGGGCTGATTCGAGCCCTGCGAAATTTTGGGGTCCCGAGGGTCATTATATTCCACCTGGGTGGCAATGACTTAGGGCGGGTGACCGCTCTCGAGCTACGCTCAGTGATTGTGCGGGACCTCTATTTTATTTCTTTGTATTTGCCTGCATGTAAGTTGGTGTGGTCCTCCATTATATCGAGGATAGTGTGGAGGAATGCGATGTCCTGCCCCCGCCTGGAGCGTTCACGGAAGACGGTGAACGCTGCAGTTGAAAAGTATCTGCTGACCAATGGCGGGGGTGTTATTCGCCATGACGCCATCAGCTTTCAGCGGAGTGCGCTGTATAGGAGCGATGGTGTTCATCTGAGCCCGGAGGGCGTGGCTCTGTTTTTGGGCGATGTCTTTAGTTGGTTAGATACACAGTGCTGAGCGTTTCCTACTCGGTGGCGGTGCTGCGGCTTAGGGCCTAGCTTTGGCGGTAAAGAACGGTCATCCTTGTAAGATCTTGATGTGTGTGTGTAGATAGTGGGGTGTCGCTCTCTCCTGACATCGATGGTCATCGACCATGCTTCCGCCCAGGGGGTGGTCACCACTAGCACGAGGTTTAGGTTAAGTTTATGGTGAGTTGGAAAGGTGTGGACCTGGGGGATACCTGATGGGGAGTTTAAGAACCACGAATGCTGAGTAAGCACTGAGTGAGCATAAACCCCTGATGGGTTCCTCAGGTTACACTGAAAGGTCAGCTGATATGCTAATAGGATGGGCACAAGGCCTATCAGAGCAGTGGGAGGGTACAGACAGGGAAGAAAAGGAACATACTCACAGGAAGTTCTTCCTCTGTCTGAAAAAGCCCCGCCCACCCTTCCCTATTTCTTTTCTCTTCGGCGGCGGTAAAGAACGGTCATCCTTGTAAGATCTTGATGTGTGTGTGTAGATAGTGGGGTGTCGCTCTCTCCTGACATCGATGGTCATCGACCATGCTTCCGCCCGGGGGGTGGTCACCACTAGCACGAGTGGATGACCGGGGAGAGCGATCACCAGCGATGGTGTGTATGGTAACATCTTTAACCCCACTTTCCTATAATGACCGTTCTTTGGTGCCGCCACCATTATATATATAGTTAGTTTAATTGTCAAAATAAATTGACATTCATTTTGAAACGCCAGCACTTGTGTCTGTGTCTTTTTTATTATATAAGTTAGTGTTAAGGTTTAGGTTAAGTTTATGGTGAGATGGAAAGGTGTGGACCTGGGGGATACCTGATGGGGAGTTTATGCCCCCACCTCCCACCATTCACATTTTTCATCATAATGTTAGCACATTTCCTCCTTGCCAATCATTTGTCATCAGAATTTTATGACATTTCATTTCCCACCCCTCTTAGCCATTATACCTACAATATCTTATTCACTCCTTACATGATGCACACCCTGCACACAAGTCCCCCCCCCTTTATTCCCACTACATACCTCAGTTTCTGCTGTGTCTACTCTTTACTAACTGTAGCTGCTTTGTAAATATATGTATGACTGCAGCTTCGGCTTCCATTACTGCTAGTAGTGCAAATGGTCTGAGGGGAGAGCAGGGGCATTCACACACACAGCACACATTCACACACACACATAGCACACATTCACACACACACATAGCACACATTCACACACATAGCTTACATTCACACACACACATAGCATACATTCACACACACACATAGCACACATTCACACACACAGCACACATTCACACACACACATAGCACACATTCACACACATAGCATACATTCACACACATAGCATACATTCACACACACACACATACATAGCATACTCACACCATGTACAGACACCAACATAACATAGATACACACACACACACACACACATCAGATACACACACACACACAAGCACAGCATAACTTCAAACACATAGCATACACACAAAAAAGATACACAGCATGTACAGAAGACACACATAGCAAACATACACACAGAATACATAAACACAGCATGTACACAGTCACACACACACACACACATAGAATACATACACACATGCATACAAGCACACACACAGCATATACACACAAACATACCACCTCCGAGTACTCCCCCACTCCCTCAAACTTCAGCAAAGTGTACCACTACCTAGTACCTACTCAGCTGCTGGCCACAAGATTCCAGGGCAGGCCTTCTCTCGTACAGGACAGGACACGCCGGAGGCTGGAGCTTAGAGGATCTGCACACTAGCTCCCTCTATCTGCAGCCAGCGGCAGCCTGTCTCTATGACACTCGGAGCTTAGCTGCCGTCAGAGGGGAGAGAGAGTTCCTGCTGCCGGCGCCGCTGACTGACAGCGCGTCCTGACCCAGTCCCTGCACTGCACCGTGGGGTATGAGGGTGCAGGCGCCCCCGCTGCCCCCGCTCCCCCAAGCGGCCGCGGGGGTTGCCTCACGCTAGCTACGCCCCTGATGCAGACACCGGGGGAGCAGTGGGGCGGGCAGCGGGTCCCTGAGTGCTAAGCTGGCGGCGCCGGCGAGTGCTGACCTGGCCGGGCGGTGATGATCATAGATATCAGCATAGCACGCAGCGGGATGCGCAGTGGCGGGTATTAGATTTTAAAATTCCTGTCAAATGACTAGCCGTTCTCTGATTGGCTGAGCTCTCAGCCAGCCAATCAGAGAACGGCTAGTCATTTGACAGGTATTTTAAAATCTAATACCCGCCACTGCGCGTCCCGTCCCGCAGCGCTGCTGTGCTGATATCTATGATCATCACCGCCTGGCCAGGTCAGCACTCCACGGCGCCACCAGCTTAGCACTCAGGGACCCTCTGCCCGCCCCACTGCTCCCCCTAATAAGAGCACCGCCGCCCCCTGACCCTCACCGCCCGCCCCCTGCGCCCCGACATGTGATAAATCGCAAGCGATTTATCACATGTCAAATTTGGCTCATCAAGTGCCAAATTGTTTGTGAGCCTCCTGGGCGGCTCACAGGAGAATTGGGTCCAACTTGTCCTAAGGACAAGTCGGCCTTATGTATGGGGGCCTTAAAAATGTTATTCTGAATCTGGTTGACACTTTTTTGGTTGATACCAATGTCTTTTCCGTATTGTACAATACATGTACACAACAGACGTGCGGCAAGGGGAAGCGGTTTCATCATTTGGGTCATATGTGGTTTACAAAACAAGACCCAAAAGTAAGATCGATCTTTTCATCCTACCTGTACCTGTCAACCGTTTTGTACTGTCGGCCTTTTCGATGTTGACCTTGACAACGCTCAGATCTTTATTGGCAGTGGTTTATGGGAACGCTGATCAATCACATTTTCCCGCCGTTCCCTGTGCCAGGGAATTTATACCTTCCCTTGTGTACTTATAGTAATGTCCTGCCTTATAACCCTTTCATCCTTCCTTTCAGTATAAACGTTCCGATCTTTCAGCGGCAACATGAGTACGTAGCGCATTATTTACTGATCACTCGGAGACGGCACACGGGTCACGGCCAAACAGGGGCAGTTTTGTTGCAGACACGAGAATGCTGATGATTTGGGTCCAGCAGGTAGTACAATGAGTGCAGTGACAGATGAGGACTCATCACCGTCCTAGGGGTCTCCGTAACACTGGGAAGGATTCTTCTCGGGCAACAAAGAAAATGATGTAAGACGTATGTCCGTCACCAGCAAGAGCAGAACTACCAGCTAATCTGACTCCTCTTCCCACCAAGCACATCATTATATAGAGGATTAACATGCCAGGACGCTCATGGATTACACTGGTCCTGTGGCTGATTAAACCCAGGTGAACCAGCCCCAGAACCTGTGTAAGAGTGAGGGATTGTGTGATAAGCCCCATTATATAGGAGGGGGTTGTCCTGGCCATTTAATTCTCAGCCGGTTACTTCTAGAGATTTATGTGGAGCCTTACTGCTATAATAATGTAGCAGTTAGTAAATGGATATATTACCATTGTCCGTGGTCTGCTGGTACTACTTTCACTGCTGCAGCAACAACATGTCAGTAAATTTGTACCATATTTTCAGTAACACAACATGTAGAAAGACTGGCAACCGCGACCTGTCAGAAAACGTCACTTTCCAACTTTTTAAGTCGAAACCCTGATTCGACTTATTCAGATTTTTTGATTGAAAACACGTGGGCCAGCGGAATAGCCCCCACTGAGAGGAATGTGTAGTGAATGTCGTAATGGTAAGAGGGCCCTGTATTGTGGCCCAATGTGAACTGGAGGGCCCTGTATTGTGTCATAATCTGATCTGCCCATTTAAATGTTATCTATAAGAAGAACTGGGGCAATGTATTGTGGCACAGTATGGATAGGTGGTGCTGTAATGTGGCATAATATGTTGTGGGAACACTAATGTAGCATCATTTGAACCGAGGGCACTGTTATGTGGCACAGTATGGATAGGTGGCGCTGTAATGTGGCATAATATGTTGTGGGAACACTAATGTAGCATCATTTGAACCGAAGGCACTGTTATGTGGCACAGTATGGATAGGTGGCACTGTAATGTGGCATAATATGTTGTGGGAACACTAATGTAGCATCATTTGAACCGAGGGCACTGTTATGTGGCACAGTATGGATAGGTGGCACTGTAATGTGGCATAATATGTTGTGGGAACACTAATGTAGCATCATTTGAACCAAGTGCACTGTTATGTGTTACAGTATGGATAGGTGGCGCTGTAATGTGGCATAATATGTACTGGGCCACTGTATGTGATACTGTTAATTGGTGGGTACTGTGTGGCATATAATACGTATTGACAGCCCTACAATGTGACATCATGTAGACTAGAGATGGGTTATAAAATAAACTAGGGCACTACTATGGAGCATAACATTAACAGCTGCGGAGAGGGGTCACTGTGCCCAGTGTCGGACGAGGAGCAAATGAGACATGGTGAACTTGGAGGAGGATACCCCCGCCACACCCCCACCCCCATGTGGCGCGCATCGCTTCTTTACTGTAAACTGCCATTTCCCTTTCTTTGTAAATATGGGGCGTGGCCAAGCCTTACAGATTTGGCCCCACCCCCCTCTGTCACCCAGGCCCAAAGTTTGTCAGGAAGACCCTGATCCTACGTCGTGTTGCAACCTATTGGTCATCTCAGATATAATAACTATTTGGGTTCTCTGGGTCCCCTTGTCCTTATCCCTGGATCCGAGAGGGTTAAATAAGTCTGGATTCAGGGTATAAATAATAACTGAGCTGCTTCATCTGACTGGGGCTTATCATAGTCTTACATTGGCAGCTTTCCCCAGACTGACACACTGTCATAGAAATGAATACAATCACAATTACCAGTAAATGAAACCGATCTTTATCATCTACATAAGAGGGCTTCCTGCATATTATATCTTTGCAGTGTTATAGGATGGGGGTCCCCAGGTATCGTTCCATCACCAGGAGGGGGAGACAGTGAGTCCCTGCCAGACTGGAGACATTATACAGGTGATTGATGTCTGCTGTCTGTATCTGGCCAGACTCTCTGTCTTCTTCATGTTACGTCTAACAGTCAGTTTTCAGACCCAGTCCCTCTAAGACTCCAAGACAGTCCATCACGCGGGGGCTTGGAGAAGATTCAGGATTTTTTTTGTTAATATTTCCAGAATTTACTTTTGTAGATTCCAGTAGAAACCTCTTATTCTGGTGGAGACTCAGCGGGGCTGATTGTTATCCTCACAGTTTGTAGCCGAGTTGAGACTGGACATAATTGGAAACGACGCTGTCATTGCCCAAGACCTGCGGCCTATCCATAATTTGGCACCTTTTTTTTCCCTAAAGAAATATTTCTGCTCAGAACTCTATTTTTTGTGTGTGTGTTCCGCTCATAATGGCGCCGCAGGCTATACATCTAGTTCAGACCTGATCACTGGGCTCCGAAGGTTAGCCCCCGCCCCGCCAGAGTGAAATCCCGCCAATATACAAGGCTGCAAATGGCATCGCAGCTTTGCGAATTTCTGAAAATCCATTTGCATCGCCATCGAATGTGTGTGTGCAGAGGTGGATTAGTCCGGGACTTACTCAGCGGCTGCGAGAAAACTGGCTGATCGGGGCCAGCGCTGAAAATGTCTGGTCCCATCTGCGTTTTCCCATGTCCTTTACTGAAAATGGCCACGTGCCACCCCCCAAATGCTGTCCATCTGTCAGTCTGGCGTACGGCCAGCGTTGAAAAGCCGACGCTGGCTTCTATTGCAGGGAGACCTCGCACATGCGCAGTGGTTCGATAATCTCTCGCAGCGCAGCGATCCAGTCTGAATCGGGAGGGCGTGAGTTTTATCCCTGAAACCTCACCACTCTGTGCAACAGACGGCACTGCCACACACAAAGCTTCATTCCACCAAGGCCTGGGATATTGGGGAACAAGCACAGGGAATTTATGCAGGGAAACCCTTATTTTACTGTACGTTCCCTGATTTAGCAGTTTTTGGGCCCCTCGTTACCTAATACATGTCCACAATTCCATTTCCAGCATTTTAGACACAATCTGCACCACCGTATTTACCCAGATGTGGTCTAGTCCCTGTTCTACAATCCTTTACAGGACTTTGTGGAAAATGACATTGTACATTTACTATGAAGGACTGGCTGACTATGTTTATGGGCAGGATGCAGAACCAGGCCCCCTAGGAATACATAGGGGCCTGAAATTGCTGCTGTAGCCTCCTGGGTACTGGGGGGGTTCTTGGGAGGAGCTCCAATGGGGGAGTATGGAAGTTTCCACTGTGTTTTTTTGTATCAACCTATCGACACGCTAGATCTATCAACTGCAACCAGACGTCCATTCTGCGCCATGTAGGAGAACATTTTTCGTGTCCAGTTCCACTGTACATCAAAGTCAATAGGATACAGGATGGGCCTTCTGTATGGGGCCTCGTCAGGAATTCTCTGGTCAGTCTGCTTTCTGTCTCTCCCCCTCTGTCTCCCCTTTATCACATCCATCCCTCGCAGTTCAGGTTATTCCTCCGTCATCACCTCATCCCTCCAGACATGGAGCATAATGACAGCATGGTGTAGCCCCCACCCTGACGAGAGCTGTCACTGGAGATCCCTCAGCTCAATAGACAATGCTTGGTCTGAAGCCAATAGATTGGAAGCACATTCCTGTACGCTGTGGTTTGTCCAATGTACTGCCGACGTCCTGTTGTAATACTGTGTTTCTCTACACTAGTAGTGAGTATAACTGGCTGAGGGGTCTCATGTCGACCGCCTTGCAGGTTCACCTAATGAACTGTACAATGTGCTAGTAAATAAATTGAACCGGGCACCTAAGACATTTCACCTCCCGCCCCATAATACATCCTGTACCCCCCCCTTCCCCATCCCCATCCCCCCCCCCATCCCTGGTACTTTCCTCCTCTTTACCATTACTGTGCACAAGGCACAGCTGCATGGAGGTTATCACGCAAATACATTTCCTGCAGCAGCTCGTATGGAAGTAAGGAAGAAAATGTCGGGATTTCGGCGGTCGGGATTTTGAACGCCGGGATTCCGACCGCCGGGATTCTAACTGCATCCCGTAAGGAATACAGTATTAATATCTAACATTGTAGATGGTCTATACCAGTGGTTCTCAACCTTGGTCCTCAGGGACCCCCAACAGTGCACGTTTTCCAGGTCTCCTCACAGAATCACAGGTGAAATAATTAGCTCTACTTGTGATCTTTTAAAATGTGCCAGTGAGTAATTAGTGCACCTGTGTATCTGTGAGGTGACCTGGAAAACGTGCACCATCGGGGGTCCCTGAGGATAAGGTTGAGAACCACTGGTCTATACTATAGTATTGGCTGTATCACACATTTAAATAAGTGGTCAGGAAAAAGTTAAACATCCCATAATAAACACACAAATATCATAGAACCAGTACTGCACTTTCTAAGCTCACATTCTCCCAACTCATGGTAAGGCTCCTGTCTCTTCTTCCTGGTAGCTGCTCTCTGGTCCAGTTCACTGATTAAAGACTCTGATCTGGACTTGGTAGAAGTAGCTGCTACCACCGGGCATGTGCAGCACTTCCGCTCTGTCCCTCACACTACATGACGCGGTGGCAGCTCTAGAAATCATGCTAATAATTGCTAATAATACAATTTCCAATTGAAATGAGTTTGCATACTGTTGCGCAAGGAGAATTACTGAATGAAAATGCAAATGGATCCTAAACGCAATGTAGCAGCAGTCGGACTGACAGGAAGCCGGCGTTTGGTGGCTGAAACCTGGCGTTTTTGGAGTATGTCTGAAAAACGCAGGTGTGCCCAGGCAGGGTTAAGGAGGATCTTTGTAATGACAGCACCGACCACTTCCAGTTGCAGATTAATGTCACCCTCAGATCTCACATCTGCTCAGACGACAAAGACTCTTCGGTGTTCCCGGATTTGCGTATGGATCTGTCGGAGGAGAGCAATCAGCGAAGCGGTCACAAATTAGCACGTGGCATTTTCTCTTTCTGTCTGCCGGCGTAATGCAAAAGAAATATAGATCAGATTCTCTGTAAAATACAAGTAACAGTACTTCCACGCGATGCCAATATCTTACACACCATTGGACGCCATTCCTACAAGCAGTCCAGTATCCTGCTGTGTGTGTGATGAATATTTTCTGCTCAGATATCTGCGTTGCGCTGCTGACGTAGTGCCCGGCTTTTCTCATCGCCGGCAGGCAATAATCAGGACCAAATGTGCTCAGTGCTTGGAATGATTTCTGTGCAGAATGTATGATAGTAATTGAATTATATAGAAGAAAATACCTTTGCAGCGAATGAATATCATATGTAACCTGTGGCATTGAGGGCTGCATATTATTCTGGAATGTTCCTGCACTGGGATCCTCATGGTATAATCTCAAGCTAAAGGCCCATACACACTGGGCGACTGTGCTGAAAGCAGCTTAGTTTACTTGTTTGAGCTGAAAGCCGCCCAGTGTGTACGGGGCAGTGATGAGAAGAGGGAGCTGATGCCTGTTCCCGCATCATTGCTGCGTCCTGCTATGGGAAGTCGCCCACCACCGGGAAAATCGCTAAAACTGGCGAAAACCGCTCAGTGTGTATTCACTGAGCGTTTTTCAGCCCAGCGACTTTCCCCTTCATTGGTCAACATATGCGCCTAGTGTGTATACTTAAATGTAATGGCACGTCCTGTGTATATGAGTATTCTCATGCATGAACATAAAATATAAATACAGTATATATATAAAATATAAATACAGTATATAGCTTTTTTAGACTTAAAATATCAAGGACTAAGCTGACCTCTTCCCACCCTCCTGCATAAAACCCGACCATCTCTCATCCTAACCTACTGTTTATGCTCACCTCCTTCCCTTCTGTGTCACCCCTGTCTGTCTAACCCTCCCCTTTAGAATGTAAGCTCTCACGGGCAGGGCCCTCTCTCCTCTTGTGCCTTTCTTAGAATATATAAACCTCTGCCACCCTGATAATTGCTTCAGTGTCCTGTCCCCCGATGCAACTATCCATATTAACCATGTACTTGTCCTAAACTGTCTTGTGCTGTAATTCGTTGTGTGTTTTTGCTCATAACTATGCTCTGTACAGCGCTGCGTAATATGTGTGCGCTATATAAGAACCTGTTAATAAATAATAATAATAATATAAGACTATAGGCCCCAATGCAGAATTAGTAGCAACATGGGAGTAAATTAGTAAAAAAAAAGTAATTTCTACATATCTCAAAGGGCGTGCGCCTAGGGTTGGATTAGTCCACCGGCCGAACCCTGGACCCCACCCCCTCCTCACGTGATCAGGTTCCAGACTCTGCACTTTAATTATACATATGTTATATTATACTATAGTGTTCATATTGTATTTTTATTTTCTACACAAAATGATACAAGTTGTCTGTTTTTTTGTTTGTTTTGTATTTAGGGAGATGTCAGGGGTGATAGTGTTAGGGATGTGCACACTCACATAGAACATCCCTAACACTGGCCACACCCATACATAGTTGGTCACACCACACATCATTGGTCACACCCACAAACACTGGACACACCCCCAGCAACACCCACATCGCATACCTCATCCACAATATCGCATTTCCACAATAGACCCTTGATCAGTTTTGGCCCCAGACCCCCGTGGCCCTTAATCTGGCCCTGTCTATCAATTCTGGGAAGAACATTTGCCAGCGGAGCATCTACTGTATTCTCTTATGTGTCATTCCGGTCTGTTAAACCATTGTATATCTGATTCTTAATTAATACTCCGCATAGAATTGCCTATTAAAGAAATGTTTGGTAACACCTCGCTGTGTACTGCACAGTTCAAGAGGCCCGCTGAATCCCAGTAACTTGGGGAAACTGGATATCAGGGACTAAAAACTAAAAAACACTCCATTCCTTGTCGAGGATAATTATAATTAAGCCTCCAGTGAATTATGTATCTTGCTTTGTTTCTCTATTGAACGATGGTGCTATTTTAATGATTATTATGCTAATAAAATAATGTTATAGTAAAATATTAAAATAACAATACTAGTATAAGGTTAACATTACCAATAATATAATAATATTTAGAAATATGATTGATAATAATAATTTAAAAAAAATATTATATTAATTTAATAAAATAATAATATTAACAATTTAATAGAAAAATATTATTATTAATAATATTGTAAAAGAAAATATAATATAGTAATTTGATAAAATAACAATAATAATAATATAATAATAAAAAAAAAACAATATAATCCCAATAACATTATAATAATAATGTAAAAATGTAAATATAGTAATAAGAAAAAAAATAATAATAGTAAAACTGTATAACAAGAATAAAAATAATAATATAGCAATCATGTTATTTTTTAGTGTGGTCTATGCCTCGTCCAGCAGAGGGCGAACCTGCCTATAAGAACGCTTGCTTTGTGGAAATATTGGCCCTTATTCCGTTCCCAGACAACGTTCGTTCGCCCGGGACCGATGTTTTGCGCATGCGCAGCCTCATTTTCTGCACATGTGCATACGCCGTGTGTGTGTGGCCACGGCGAACAGACTGCTCGCCGGGCGCACGCACCTAAGGCTGTGGCCGGGGGGCAGCGGTGGATCGTTGCACCCATGGGACCGCCCAGCATTTAATGGGCGTTCCCATGTAAACACTAGGTGTTCCCATGGTAATTAGGCTGTGACGTCGGTGCCGAGTGCGGACAGATGATATCACCGGATGTCAGCTGCCCGCCCACTTCCTCCCGAGGGTGCACATAAATCTAAGTGACCTGAGAGCGTGTACGTTCCACATCATTCAATCATCGGCGACCATCGAATGATGTGGGAGTTCACCCACAGGCTGCAAATGGATGTTTATGTTAAACATTTATTCGCAGGCCCAGTCACACCGTACCACCATTCGCAGGGCGGGTCCTGGTTGACTCGCAAGGCTGCAAATTCGCATCTGAGTGAATCAACTAGAGCAAGCATGTCCAACGTTGGCCCTCCAGATGTTGTGAAACTACACATCCCAGCATGCTTTGCCACAGTTTTGCTATTAGAGAATGCTAAAACTATTGCAAAGCATGCTGGGATGTGTAGTTTCAAAACATCTGGAGGGCCAACGTTGGACATGCCTGAACTAGAGTAACCCCCATTGTCCCCATGCCCCAGCTACAGACCTGACTTCAATACACATCATTTTACAGTCTAGGAATATGTCGCCCCTGTCTGCCTGGAATATGTCACCACTGTCAGCCAGGAATATGTCGCCACTTTCGGCCAGGAATATGTCGCCACTGTCGGCCAGGAATATGTCGCCACTGTCAGCCAGGAATATGTCGCCACTGTCGGCCAGGAATATGGCGGACGGTTATGTTGGAAATTCTTGGTCACTGCTGTGTTTCAGCTACAAGTAAAGCCAGGTCTGTGGGCGGAGCCTCCACCATTTAGCGGAGCTAATTACTGACATTACGAGCAAAAAGAAAACACAGCACATCTGGTACCGCTTCACCCAATTATTACATTACTTCTGTCCTGACGCGTTTGGGTTACCCACCTCTCTTTGGTTTAATAAACGTCTTATATCCATCTCAGCCATTTGCCGTCAGTAACAGGAAGTGTTTAGTGCAGCAATTAATGGCAAAGAACAAGATTTCCTCTGTTTCTCGGCTGGTGACTTGTACGTACTGCATGCAGTGTGCACTGTATGTGCTCAGACGAGATGAGTGTTACACACCTTTGATGTGGATTTTATTTGACGCTCCCCCCAATGGGGTTCTTGCTGCACATGTATTGGACCCACTCATGCTCAGACCAAGCAGAGTAACGCATACGCAGTAATAGGTATTGGGGACTCCCATGCACACGCAGTAGCAAACTAGTATCAGCTATTTGCACCGAAACAGGTCCATTGCGTCTACGGTGCCGATACAGAGAATGGTCGCCATTATCATCTCCGGCACATGCGTATAAATGATATGTGATCAATACACAATAATACGATCTGAGCTTTCAGGGAATTTGACTTATTGCCTCACTTTTAGATTCGAACTTGACGGGAAGAACCAAGTTGTCTCGCAGCTGACCGTTTTCTTCCATGTATCTGTGATAACAATAAATGCACCTATTCAATAAACTCAGTGGGGTTATATAAAAAATGAATGGAGCAGCAACTATCTCCTGATCAGCTGTTACGTAGGGCACAGAAGGTGAATTTATGTCATTGGACAATGGCGGCAGAAGCTTCTGGTACTGCGACGCCTTATTCTCCAAAGAGGGGAACTCAGCAGGATGGAACACAAACAGAATAAGAAACGGGATGGGTGGGGGCTGATTTATTTACAGATCCCAGCGTATGATAATTGGCGCTCCAGCCAATCAGCTCCCAACTGTCATGTGTTCAGCTTATATACTCATGAGTTTGAAAAATAGCAGTTTGGAGCTGATTGGCTGGAGCGCTATGCTATGAGTTTTTAAACTTGTTTCATACGATAAAACTTGATAAATCAGCCTCTTAGTGATAGGGGCGAGGATTATTAGGTTGGCTGTGTCTAGGTTCAAAGTCATTAGGTCGGCCATTATTGGTTGACACATAAAAAGGTTGACATGTTAATGGTCAACACCGGAAAAGGTTGACAGGTTTTTTTAGGCAGCTTCCTTGGCCTTGCAATGCCTCCTGCAAGTCGACCACACCACAGTTTTAGTAATCACAAATACATCTGTGTTGCTGAGGATCACGTACGCTGAGCTGCTCGCAGCATCTTAGTGTGTGTATATATATATATATATATATATATATATATAAAATTATATATTCCATGCTGAATGTGGGCCTTACATTTTCATTGTTCCTGATTGGTACAGTCTGCACTGACATCAACCCCAAAGGTGATTGGCAGGGAGGTAACGTACAGACCTGAGCAACCTGAGACAAAAATGCCCAGTGCAACACTCAGAATCACGCGTGACAGTTGTGTAATGACCCAGAAACTTTTGCCTTTCAAAGTCACCCCAACTTGACCCCATCGGAAATCCGCTGCTCAACTAGAAAAGTGTCATCCTTGAACCGTGAGCTTGTGCAACCTAACACAGCCAGAGCGAATCAGCCGAGCGGAAAAGGCAAAAAATCACCTCCAGTAATCACTGACTGAATGCAAAAATACCCGCTGTTCATCCTGGCCTTCCACTCATTCTGCCAAAGGCAGTTTCATTTTTTGCAAAAATATAACTGCATCATTTATTAATTAAGAATCAAATATACATTCATTAACATTAGTGGGAGTGGACACGCTTTGCTTTAGACCCCACTGTGGGCAGAAACGTGTCGACGGGACATTTTAAAGATTTGTTGGGTGTACCGGAAAATGTAAAGCGCTTTGTGCTAAATATAAGCGCCAAACTCACGGAGATCCTGATGGCTTTGTAGATATACCTGTATGTGCTGTATTAGCAAGAAATGGCTCCATTACACTATGCCAATTGTAAGGCGCCACAAATTCTGCTGCGCCATGTAAATAACTTAATAAATAATATTAATACGTACTTCAGGAATGATAAGACACACTTATAATAGGGAATACATGCAGTGCACTATGGCTCTAGATGTATTAAGCCAGGTGAAGTGATAAAGTGGAAGGTGATAACATAGCAGCCAATCAACTCCTGTAATTTTTTCAAACCCAGCCTGTAACATGGCAGTCAGGAGCTGATTGGCTGCTGTATTATCACCTTTCACTTTATCACTTCACCAGGCCTAATACATCTGCCCCTATTTTGTGTTTGTGTGAAATCAGTACTCGGTGAAGTGTTACTAGTGCCGATGGCAAGCGCTAGAGCGGTGCATTGTGGGTCTACCAGCCACCTGTGCAGGCCATTGAAGTCGTGTACGCAACCTAGCGACTAGTTTTCTCGCGGTCGCTCCCGAAAACGGCAGAAGACCAGTAACAGTCGATAGTGTAACAAGTAGATCATCCAGTGACCCTCTCACTGCTGGTACCGCTCTGTGGAGACCCGATATGATTAGCTGTTTCACACTATGCCAATAAAGGCTCCGCATGAGTCCTTGCCACCGCTTTATGTGCGTGTTAGATAGGCCACAGTGCGTCCCATCTGCATGAAAAATAAACTCCGGCTCGGCCTTTCAATCCCCTGACCTGAGACAAGGAGCCTTTTCTGCCTGTTTGTGGTGCTGGCGCTGCTCTGCCACAGCTATTGTGTCTCCCACATCATTCTTTGGGGATTAAAGACAAGGACTGACAGCGCCTGGGGACATAACCATAGGGACGTCATCTGGGATACGTGTGGGATAAACCTCTCACTCCTCTCTGAAATCATCAAGACACAAGAAGGAAACTACACACAATAGGTTGTTACCCTGAATCCTCACACGGCATCTACCAGGGGCAGAGAGCTCCATGGGGGGAGAAGAGGCATTTACCAGGGGCAGAGGGCTCCATGGGGGAGAAGAGGCAATAACCAGGGGCAGAGGACTCCATGTGGGAGAAGAGGCATCTACCAGGGGCAGAGAACTCCATGGGGGGAGAAGAGGCATCTACCAGGGGCAGAAGACTCCATGTGGGAGAAGAGGCATCTACCAGGGGCGGAGGACTCCATGGGGGAGAAGAGGCATCTACCAGGGGCGGAGGACTCCATGGGGGAGAAGAGGCATCTACCAGGGGCAGAGAACTCCATGGGGGAGAAGAGGCATCTACCAGGGGCGGAGAACTCCATGGGGGAGAAGAGGCATCTACCAGGGGCGGAGGACTCCAGGGGGGAGAAGAGGCATCTACCAGGAGCGGAGGACTCCATGGGGGAGAAGAGGCATCTACCAGGGGCAGAGGACTCCATGGGGGAGAAGAGGCATCTACCAGGGGCAGAGAACTCCATGGGGGAGAAGAGGCATCTACCAGGGGCAGAGAACTCCATGGGGGAGAAGAGGCATCTACCAGGGGCAGAGAACTCCATGGGGGAGAAGAGGCATCTACCGGGGGCAGAGAAGTCCATGGGGGAGAAGAGGCATCTACCGGGGGCAGAGAAGTCCATGGGGGAGAAGAGGCATCTACCAGGGGCAGAGGACTCTATGGGGGGAGAAGAGGCATCTACCAGGGGATGTGGACTCCATGGGGGGAGAAGAGGCATCTACCAGGGGCAGAGGACTCTATGGGGGGAGAAGAGGCATCTACCAGGGGCAGAGAACTCCATGGGGGGAGATGGGGCATCTACCAGGGAAAGAAAACCCCATGGGGGAGAAGAGGCATCTACCAGGGGATGTGGACTCCATGGGGGGAGAAGAGGCATCTACCAGGGGCAGAGGACCCTATGGGGGGAGAAGAGGCATCTACCAGGAGCAGAGGACTCCATGGGGGAAGATGGGGCATCTACCAGGGGAAGAAGACCCCATGGGGGGAGAAGAGGCATCTACTAGGGGATGCGGACTCTGGTGAGGGGCAGTGATGTCACTCTGCGGGAGCAGTACTAGGCCTTGGGGAGAGATAAAGTACCAGCCAATCAGGAGCTGATTGGCTGGTACTTTATTTCTCCTTACTTTACCTCTCTCCAATGCTTAGCACATCTGTGGCTCTCACTGACACGATTGCAGACTCAGCTGTATCAGGAGCTTCACTTCTGCATTAGGTGATCCAATCCAAGGTCAGGATCCACTGCAAGGTCAGGATAACACTGCGTCCGGCCACTGGGATCTATACAGGATCCAACCCTAATGGAGAATGGTGTGAAGATCCTCGTGGGTGTTGACCATGGCCATGTTGACCTATCAGTCCGTGCAGTCTTCTTTATGATAGAGAGTTCTCTTGTTACGTCAGTATTAGAGAGACAGCGCGATGTTCTTATATTTACCATCCCAATACTGGTGATGGCTTTGTAGTAAATGCGCTGTCTTGTAGTGAACAAACTAACGCATTTCTCCACCTAGGAAGCCGCAGCCCTGTGTCTAGGCGGAGAAACGCGTCAGCGGACGTTTCCTGGTACCGGTTATTTTGTCTACAGCTCCCTGGGGTTTGCCAATCGTCCAGCTGTGCTTTTATTCCTGTCTGGATGGAGTGCTAACCGACTCACCATACTAACTCTTCCACAGCGATCTTTCTGGTTTATGTGTCTATTGGCTTTTGTATGTTTAAATGTGTCATTTAGCAATTTGTTCTTTTATATTTATATTAAATAGTCTTCATTTTAGCTGAGCCTTTGGCATTTCTGTTCTGTCTTCTATGTGGTAAGAGGACCTACATGAGGTTGCTGCACGTGTAAGACGCCCCGTAATCCCTTTCCGCGTAATTGTTTACTTTGACTGTGGATTGAGTTTGCAGTGTTTCACAGTGATCTATAGGTGCACAACCACGTTGGTTGTTTTTCTGGCTTGTGGAAGCACTGCTATAACCGCGCTTGGCCTGAAGATGGCAGCAGCCCTCCCTTCCGCACACTTTAGAGATGAGACGTAGAACACTCTTGAAAATTGTTTACAGAGTGGCCCAGAGGCATAGAGCACAGGTGTACCCCAGTGTTCTGCTCAACAGCACCGTAGCACAGTGTACAGCTCACATAAAGGGGCAAGGGGCCTGCGGCAGCCTCCGCTAACATTGAAATAAATGGTTAAGCTCCTCTGTGGTCACATACTGTATATCCGCGTTGTGAGCCATTGATGTCAAGACCGCGTCGCTTGCGGGTAACACTCGTTTCCAGTGCGCTAGGGAAACGTAATCCGTTCGATGGTTGGATGATCTCATGACATAGGGCCTCATTTATCGATGAGCGATAAAACGCATTGTGAATGGTAACTGGTGCTTCAGCCAATCAGCTTGCAACTCTCATGTTTCATCTCCTAACTGCCACATGCTTAAAAAAATGACAGTTGGCTGGTGCGACATTTACTCTATGCAGCGAGTTTTATCACTTGATTGATAAATGCTTCCCATAACTGTTACGAGCGCCGCCTGGAGGGAGATCTGCCGGTGCGGTCGGAATAATGTAATGGAGAAAAGTGTGATACACATTGGCGCAGTGCGCTATTTCAGATTCCCACAATACACGTCAATCTCACGAGGCACGCCAGGACACCCCCGCGGATTTTATGACGTGTTAAATGGCACATATAGTCGATTATCTATCCCAGCAGGGGGGAGGTGGTGTTTGTGTTGTACATTTACTGCACCAGCCGCGGTCATGGGAGACAGCTCTGCCCCAGGAAAAACGGAGCCAAGAGCTTATCTGAAAGGGAGACAATGCGTTCCTGCCTGTGAATGGGCTTCGCTCTGTTCTGTGTGTCTGCGATCATCACTGACAGTGGCAGAGGAAGAATGTGCACTGGGGGCCCTTGTGTTTAATGAGGTGACTGCAGTTGTAGCTGCAATGGAAGGCGGGGAGGATGGCTGACCTGTGGCCTTTCCTGTCTGTCTTTGCTTTTATCCTTGGATTTTATGAGCTTGCTAAGCAGGGTCTGAGCAGGGACCCACCGCAGCAGCTAGGAGCCCATGACACCCGACTGATGCTTCTATGCGAGGACACGGTTAGAGGACACAGCGGCGGGGCGGCCTACTAGGCCTGGAGTAGGCCTTATTCATGACCACTCATTTGCCAAGTGCGGCTACTTGTAATAAGCACGTTCCACGTCAGTCTGTTTATAACAGAGGTCCTGCAATCTGTGATGGGCAGCCTGGGGGGGCCCTCTAACCTTCAAAGGGGGCCCTGCGTTCAATTCCGTAGGATGGTAGATGAGCACGTTTTAGGGGTGTGTTCATGAAGCAGTAAATAGAGTGGAGAAGTGAGACGGGAGAAGTTGCCTGGGATGACCAATCAGCTGCTGCGTATCATTTCAAAGCAGTCACTTGATTAATGTTACTTTAACCCATTGGGTGGTATGCGCGGACATTCTCCGGACTCAGCTGCGCTGCCGCAGCGGGCTGTCAGAACATTTTCGGGCACACCACTAATATGCAATAGGTGCGCGCCAGTGGTGTCCAGGTGTGCAATACTGGCGCACCACCTCTAGAGCCCTCCCGCCGTCACAACCCCTGCCACTTCCCCAGCCGCCATTCACTTTACAGCGATGACATAGGCGGCATGCTCCGGGGGACTCAGGAGCTCAGGCTCCCGTGCCACAGCGACCATCGACTAGCCTGCCGCCTGTGGTCACTGCTGTGACTAGCGGCTGGGGCAGTGGCGTCCTCCAGCGTACGCTGGAGCGAAGGTGAGGGGGGGCTCCTACAATCTGTGGTGGGTTTTGCTGGGGCAGGACAAACCTGCCCTGGTTGTTTTGTCCTGCCCCAGCAAAACCCACTACTCAAGGGGTTAAAGCTTATTTGTTGCCATGGGCAACTTCTCTACTGGCTCACGTCTCCGCTCTTGTCACTGCTACGTGAATAGAGCCCTTAATCAGTGACACTATGACTAATAGAGAATCTACAACTTCATACATTGATAACACTATTGTGTCTGACACAACATGACACACCTACAAGCAACCTGGCTCCCAGGTAGAGCCACCAATTGGGAAGGGGGTGTGTCTTCGTAACACACCCCCTCGCATGTGTCCGCAGCAGGAAAAAATTTACATGGAAACGCCAGCGTTTTCATGGGGAAGGCACATGAAATGCTGGTGGTTACCATGGCCCAGCGCCACCCCCGTCCTCACCGTGCCCTCCCTCCCCACTGCGAACGGCCCGGCGGCGTTGTAAATCGCAGAGGACATCCGCAGTCGGGGTTTGCATGTGTGCAGAAATTCGCAAACCCCGACCATCGGGGCAGGAGCCGAATTCGGTTCACATTGAGTGAACCAGGATTGGCCCCTGTATGCAGCCCTTTTGCAAACCATGTATCATATGCAATCCTAGCCAGGGCTACGGCTGTGATTAATATTCATGGCAGCCCGTAGGATCTGCGAGTATTTTACAGTGTTAGACAGCAGATGCAAACATGATACCCCTTGTATACAGGGCCCGATTAAAGGATCCAAGTGTCCTAGGCCAGGGCAGGATTGTGATGGAAAACCTGCCCAGAAAATGTCTTGAAGCAGCCCTCATGGATGTGGGGTTCGTTGAAGGGGCGGGGTCTGTTGAGGGGCGGGATCCCACCTCATAGGGCCTGTTTCACAGTTGCAGCCATCCTTTTGTCATTTCCTGCAGTTATGTCTACGACTTTATGCTAATTCCACTGCAGGGCCCTTTCCTGGTGTCATGGGCGGGTTGGGAATTTAAATGGGCCCTGGAAAAAGTTCCCCCTGCACGCCCACATTGCCCCTCTTCCCGATGGCCTCTATATTTTTATTTAGTCAGATTCAGTAAATAAATAGTAATAATGCCCTAGAGCTGGCAGAGATGTGCCGTGCCGTGGCTGGCGGTATTGTCTTCTCACACATATTCAGACAAATGTGCAACTCAACCAGCATCCCCTAAACATACGCACGCGGCTGCATCAGAGCGGGGGGGAGGGGGGGTCACGGTTTCTGAAGCCCCCGGTAACAAGTGGCGGAGATCACCGAGATTCAGCAGCCAGCAGTGAAGAGGCCCCGGCCACTTACTCCTATTAATCAGCGCAGAAAACCTCTGCAGGCGCCATTTACTATTTCTGTCACTTCATAATGAGCTAAGTCACTTGAGGAGCCTAAACAAACATTTTCTTCCAGCAGACAAAGGCTGTGAACCCTTCAGAGCGAGGACAATGTCTATGGCATAGCAAGAGAGGGGGCTGGGACCGGGGCCAATTCTTTGAGTGTGGACGTCCCAGGCAAATGGACAACTGTGACATTCAGGTCTCAATGGCTCTGCTTAGCAACATTGGTAAGAGAGCAAGAAAAACATTTTGCACAAGTGACTGATAGGATAAGGCTGTCTCAGCCATTTGCTGGCCTCGGAGCACTGAGACTTAGCCGGGCCCACACTGGGCGAGGACCACGGGGGGCCTGCCATTCTTTGCTGGCATCTTGCAGGACCCCTCTATTCCATACATGGAGTTAGCGTGAGAAAAGTGCTCTTCTCTATGAATAGCGAGGCTCGGTCCGGCTCCCCTGTGTAATGGGAGAATGACATGAGCTGATTGGAACAGGGGAATGGTGGAGCAGTTGGGAAGGACAAGCCCCTCAACGACGCCGTATCTGTGCTCCATGTCCGTAACTTTTATATCAGCTAATAGTGACTAGTGCCATCTGCGCGTCCTGATCTAGCGCTAAATTATCAACGGGAACCTGTAACTTGGCCAAAGTGAGATTTGCAGGTAGATGCCTGTTACTATTGCAATCACTAGACGTCCCTTGTGGCGTCTGGGGGTCATTCAGGTGCATCACTGCAATTTACTGATTTACTGAACCTGTTCTGAGCGTGCACGAGCGGGTCCTGCGGCATAGGACGCAGGCTGGCATCAGACTGTCATTAATTCACAGCATGGTGCCATTTTGGGGGCCGGGATGGGCTGTGGGTCACCGCCATTGAGAGGGGCCACCAAAAAAGCATAGTCCTCATGAAACCCTCTTCCCCACCAGCCAGATAGCTCGTCCCACAAAGATGAAATCCCCGCTGGCATTTCAATGAATAAACGCATCACCCTGCCTCGTATTTAGCAAGAAGCGCCCTACACAGGAAGGTGGCAGTGCCCCCCGCAATATCTGTATGGTGCGCCCTGTAATATATGGACAATGGTCTATAGCAGGGGTGGCCAACCGGTCAGAGGTAAAGAGCCGAAAAATATTGGTAGTCAAACTAAAGGCGCGTTGTCTATTTTGACCCCTTGGGTGGGTGTGATACAAATATGCCTCCAATAGTGCAGTGCCATATATACATATGCCCTCAATAGTGTCAGATACACATATGCCCCCCACGGTGCCAGGTATGCCCACACGGTGCTGGGTATGCCCCCACAGTGCCACAAACTGCTATGCCCCCACAGTGCCACAAACTGCTATGCCCCCACAGTGCCACAAACTGCTATGCCCCCACAGTGCCACAAACTGCTATGCCCCCACAGTGCCACAATCTGCTATGCCCCCACAGTGCAAATTTCCCAGCAGCAGCACTCACCGTTGTTTCTGCTGCTGACAGGAGGGGAGAGGACAGTCTGGTGTCCCCCTGCAGTCCTGTCATGTCACTGATGGGAGGAGAGCACAGCACACTGTGTGTCTCCTTCCCCCTCACTTCCCTGTGACTGGGCCGCCCACCAATCAAAGCTCACTGGCCGGCTCCTGATTGGCTGCTGGCCCACGAGCTCTGATTGGCGGACGGCCCAGTCACAAGGATGCACAGTAAGGGGTAGGAGAGATGCGCAATGCGCGCTCTCCTCCCCTCAGAAGGAGAATGGATTCAGGGAACCGGCAGCAGGGGGGACTGGGACAGACGGTGGGTGGCGGGCAGCAGGAGCCGCACTTTACAAGGGGGAGAGCCACATGAGGCTCAAGAGCCACAGGTTGGCCACCACTGGTCTATAGTAACTAATCCGCTCATCTCTGGTGCTGATGAGCTGCACATAGACTATAGGGCCGATATAGACAGGGCCATCTTAACGTATGGGCTCAATGGGCAGCTGCCCAAGGGCCCCCCAATTCTAGAGTCCTTTAAGCTAGGGCTGGGTTGTAAGCATCTGTCTGCTGAGCTTCTTGGGAGACAGTAGAGAATGCTGCCTGGTCACCATGATTGTGAACCCCACACCTACAGAGAGCGAGCAGCCAGCATTCCCCTCCTGCCTCCCAGCCTGCAGCCAGACAGTGATTGGTGGATAAGGGGCGTGTTATTTGGTGGATAAGGGGCGTGCTATTTGTTGTTGTTAAAAATGTAGCATGCTTTCATCTCAGCTCGGCATCACACACGCGCATTGCAGCCCATACACATGTATCGATAATCGGCCGCTGTGTGAATTGGCAGCAGCGGGATCAGGTCTGAATTAGCCCGAATGTTCCTAGGGACAGTCCAAGTTTATAGAATCTATGTGATAAGTGTGATCATTGTGCGGTAAATGAGGTCACTGGGAGGTAATGGTATCACTAGTTATACAATGTTTACGATGTTAGTCTGATCCCAGTGAGAGAAGTGTAATAAATGGTATTAGTTATAATTAGTTATACAGCTGCTATGAGGTTAGTGTGATCACTGTGAGATAAGTGGGATCGCTGCTATTAGTGGTAATTAGTTATACAATCACTATTAAGTTACTACGATTGCTGTTATTATTTATAATTAGTTATACAATTGTTATTAGCTTAGTGATCACTATTATTAGTTATAGTTAGTTATACAGCTGCTTTGGGGTTTGTGTGATCACTATTATTAGTTAGAATTAGGTTAGCCTGATCACAATGAGAGAAGTGTGAACACTGCTGTACTAGTTATAATTAGATATACAGCTGCTATGAGGTTAGTATTTATTTATTTACAGTTTCTTATATAGCGCAGCAGATTCCGTTGCGCTTTACAATAGTAGACATTGATAAAAAAAACTGGGTAACAACAGACAGAATTGGGGGTTAGAGGGCCCTGCTGCAAGCTTACAATCTATAGGGATAATATGTGATCACTACTTTACTATATTAGTTGTAGAGCCACTGTGAGCTTAGTGTGATCACTACTATTAGTTATACAGGTTGAGTATCCCGTATCCAAAATGCTCGGGACCAGGAGAATTTTGGATAACGGATTATTCCGTATTTCGGAATATTTTAATATTTCAATGATGTATTTTGAAGTATCTTGCATTTATGCTGTATAAACACATAATATACACACAAATATATTTTATTACCACATAAAATACACACAAACATATTTTAATTGTTCAAAAAACAAGGTTTCAAAACGTGAAACAAAATGTGTGTACTATCTCAGCACTGAATTTGAATGCCAAGCAATCATTGGCCCTTATTCTGGTTGGTGCGGTCGAGCCGCATATGCGGCTCCGACCGCACCAGACGAATCCCCGCCCACCATACGGTTCGCCACGGCCGTCCGTACACGGACGGCTGGCGAACCGCACGAAAATGGTGGAGGCGTACGCCTCCACCATGCTGGGAGCTGCCCCCTGCATTCGATGGTCGACGACCATCGAAGGCAGGACCGCACGCCGCGGCAGCTCCCGCAAGCTGAGACCACACGGACAATCGTCCGTGTGGTAGCTTGTATGGGGGCTGAAAGCTGACATCCGGCGACGTCAGCTTTCCGCCCCCATGAGTGGCGTCATGCCCTCATTACCATGCGTACGCCCCGCGTTTGCATGGGAACGCCCATGAAACGCGGGGCGTACACATAGGGAAATGAGGGGATGAAGCCCCTCACGCCCCTATACGCCCCCTTTGCGGCGTCTAAATTTTTACCACGGAGAATTCCCCTGCACATGCGCAGAGTGACCTCTGCGCATGTGCAGAGAGAAAACATCGGCGGTACGGCCGCACGCGGGCCGTACCGAGCCGATTAGAATAAGGGCCATTGTCTTGCACATATATAGTGCCAGTTACATATCATGTCCCCAGTGATGCTGTTACATATGTCCCCAGTGAGTTTTTAGCAAAAAAAAAATTTTTTTTCACTTTCTGGAATGTCCGTATTTCGGAATAATTCGGATAACGGATATTCGGATACGGGATACTCGACCTGTACAATCACTATGAGGTTAGTGTGATCGATGTGAGATAAGTGTAATCACTACTATTAGTTATAATTAGTTATACAATCACTATGAGGTTAGTGTAATCACTGGGAGATAAAAGTAATCACTACTATTCGTTATAATTAGTTATACAATCACTATGAGGTTAGTGTAATTACGGCGAGATTAATGTAATCACTACTATTAGTTATAATTAGTTATACAATCACTATGAGGTTAGTGTAATTACGGCGAAATTAATGTAATCACTACTATTAGTTATAATTAGTTATACAATCACTACTGTAATCACTACTACTAGTTATAATTAGTAATACAATCACTATGAGGTTAGTGTAATCACTGGGAGATAAATGTAATGACTACTATTAGTTATAATTAGTTATACAATCACTATGAAGTTAGTGTGGCCACTGTTATTAGTTAGAATTAGTGATATAACCACCGAGGAGGGGGCAGGGCTAAAATTACGCAATTGTAATCCCCCCCCCCCTTAAATGCCGCAAATTGCGGTAATTTAACACTGCTGTGGGAGGGTCCGGCGGTATCTGCGGGGTTGTCCGCCTTTCCAGGGGACCATTTCGAGATGGTAGGCCACCCTGGTTATAATTTAATTCTACAGTCACTATGAGGTTATTACGGTCACTGTTATTAGTTATAATTAGTGATATAATCGCTATCACTGTGAGATACGTGTGATCTCTGATGTTAACGGTGCAGTTATACAGTCACTATGAGGTTAGTGTGGTCACTGTTATTAGTTATAATTAGTGATATAATCGCTATCACTGTGAGATTAGTGTGATCTCTGCTGTTAGCGGTGCAGTTATACAGTCACTATGATGTTAGTACGGTCACTGTTATTAGTTATACTTAAGGTGCCCACACACGCACCGATCCTGGCGTGCGTTGTGGGCTTAACTAGCACACATAGCATTGCATCGTATGCCTTGTGCATATGATGTGCATGCGATGCTATGCTAGAAAAAGCTAGTACAAAAAGTATGTGCAGCACATACTTTTTGTACTGTGCAATGGGGTGCCGCGGGAGCGCGCACCCCATCGTATAGCCCCGCCGGGATCGGTGCGTGTGTGGGCACCATTAGTGATATAATTGCTATCACTGTGAGATTAGTGTGATCTCTGCTGTTAGCGGTGCAGTTATACAATCACTATGATGTTAGTGTGGTCACTGTTATTAGTTATAATTAGTGATATAATCGCTATCACTGTGAGATTAGTGTGATCTCTGCTGTTAGCTGTGCAGTTATACAATCACTATGATGTTAGTGTGGTCACTGTTATTAGTTATAATTAGTGATATAATTGCTATCACTGTGAGATTAGTGTGATCTCTGCTGTTAGCGGTGCAGTTAAACAATCACTATGATGTTAGTGTGGTCACTGTTATTAGTTATAATTAGTGATATAATCGCTATCACTGTGAGATAAGTGTGATCTCTGCTGTTAGCGGTGCAGTTATACAGTCACTATGATGTTAGTGTGGTCACTGTTATTAGTTATACTTAGTGATATAATCGCTATCACTGTGAGATACGTGTGATCTCTGCTGTTAGCGGTGCAGTTATACAGTCACTATGATGTTAGTACGGTCACTGTTATTAGTTATACTTAGTGATATAATCACTATCACTGTGAGATACGTGTGATCTCTGCTGTTAGCGGTGCAGTTATACAGTCACTATGATGTTAGTACGGTCACTGTTATTAGTTATACTTAGTGATATAATCGCTATCACTGTGAGATAAGTGTGATCTCTGCTGTTAGCGGTGCAGTTATACAGTCACTATGATGTTAGTACGGTCACTGTTATTAGTTATACTTAGTGATATAATCGCTATCACTGTGAGATAAGTGTGATCTCTGCTGTTAGCGGTGCAGTTATACCGTCACTATGATGTTAGTACGGTCACTGTTATTAGTTATACTTAGTGATATAATCGCTATCACTGTGAGATAAGTGTGATCTCTGCTGTTAGCGGTGCAGTTATACCGTCACTATGATGTTAGTACGGTCACTGTTATTAGTTATACTTAGTGATATAATCGCTATCACTGTGAGATAAGTGTGATCTCTGCTGTTAGCGGTGCAGTTATACCGTCACTATGATGTTAGTACGGTCACTGTTATTAGTTATACTTAGTGATATAATCGCTATCACTGTGAGATAAGTGTGATCTCTGCTGTTAGCGGTGCAGTTATACAGTCACTATGATGTTAGTACGGTCACTGTTATTAGTTATACTTAGTGATATAATCGCTATCACTGTGAGATAAGTGTGATCTCTGCTGTTAGCGGTGCAGTTATACAGTCACTATGATGTTAGTACGGTCACTGTTATTAGTTATACTTAGTGATATAATCGCTATCACTGTGAGATAAGTGTGATCTCTGCTGTTAGCAGTGCAGTTATACAATCACTATGATGTTAGTGTGGTCACTGTTATTAGTTATACTTAGTGATATAATCGCTATCACTGTGAGATACGTGTGATCTCTGCTGTTAGCGGTGCAGTTATACAGTCACTATGATGTTAGTACGGTCACTGTTATTAGTTATACTTAGTGATATAATCGCTATCACTGTGAGATAAGTGTGATCTCTGCTGTTAGCGGTGCAGTTATACCGTCACTATGATGTTAGTACGGTCACTGTTATTAGTTATACTTAGTGATATAATCGCTATCACTGTGAGATAAGTGTGATCTCTGCTGTTAGCGGTGCAGTTATACAGTCACTATGATGTTAGTACGGTCACTGTTATTAGTTATACTTAGTGATATAATCGCTATCACTGTGAGATAAGTGTGATCTCTGCTGTTAGCGGTGCAGTTATACAGTCACTATGATGTTAGTACGGTCACTGTTATTAGTTATACTTAGTGATATAATCGCTATCACTGTGAGATAAGTGTGATCTCTGCTGTTAGCGGTGCAGTTATACAGTCACTATGATGTTAGTACGGTCACTGTTATTAGTTATACTTAGTGATATAATCGCTATCACTGTGAGATAAGTGTGATCTCTGCTGTTAGCAGTGCAGTTATACAATCACTATGATGTTAGTGTGGTCACTGTTATTAGTTATACTTAGTGATATAATCGCTATCACTGTGAGATACGTGTGATCTCTGCTGTTAGCGGTGCAGTTATACAGTCACTATGATGTTAGTACGGTCACTGTTATTAGTTATACTTAGTGATATAATCGCTATCACTGTGAGATAAGTGTGATCTCTGCTGTTAGCGGTGCAGTTATACCGTCACTATGATGTTAGTACGGTCACTGTTATTAGTTATACTTAGTGATATAATCGCTATCACTGTGAGATAAGTGTGATCTCTGCTGTTAGCGGTGCAGTTATACAGTCACTATGATGTTAGTACGGTCACTGTTATTAGTTATACTTAGTGATATAA
The DNA here is from genome assembly GCF_055691185.1 of Crinia signifera. Taxonomy (NCBI): domain Eukaryota; kingdom Metazoa; phylum Chordata; class Amphibia; order Anura; family Myobatrachidae; genus Crinia; species Crinia signifera. Next base: position 141,144,910 of record NC_139226.1, on the reverse strand, counting down.
TCGCTATCACTATGAGATAAGTGTGATCTCTGCTGTTAGCGGTGCAGTTATACCGTCACTATGATGTTAGTACGGTCACTGTTATTAGTTATACTTAATGATATAATCGCTATCACTGTGAGATTAGTGTGATCTCTGCTGTTAGCGGTGCAGTTATACAGTCACTATGATGTTAGTACGGTCACTGTTATTAGTTATACTTAGTGATATAATCGCTATCACTGTGAGATAAGTGTGATCTCTGCTGTTAGCGGTGCAGTTATACAATCACTATGATGTTAGTGTGGTCACTGTTATTAGTTATACTTAGTGATATAATCGCTATCACTGTGAGATAAGTGTGATCTCTGCTGTTAGCGGTGCAGTTATACAATCACTATGATGCTAGTGTGGTCACTGTTATTAGTTATACTTAGTGATATAATCGCTATCACTGTGAGATAAGTGTGATCTCTGCTGTTAGCGGTGCAGTTATACAGTCACTATGATGTTAGTGTGGTCACTGTTATTAGTTATACTTAGTGATATAATCGCTATCACTGTGAGATAAGTGTGATCTCTGCTGTTAGCGGTGCAGTTATACAATCACTATGATGTTAGTGTGGTCACTGTTATTAGTTATACTTAGTGATATAATCGCTATCACTGTGAGATAAGTGTGATCTCTGCTGTTAGCGGTGCAGTTATACAGTCACTATGATGTTAGTATGGTCACTGGTCACTGTCAGGTGCGCGTGTGATTATATATATATATATATATATATATATTTTTTTTTTTTTTTTTTGCTGTGCCCTGAGGAAGAGGCGGCTTGCCTCGAAAGCGCTCGGCGCTAATACAGCTTCGTTTTTGCATATTTAATCCATGTGTGTCCGTGTGCCTCCTTCTTGCTGGACTTTTATATTATTATTTGGGGTGCACCGGGATAGTTACAGAGTGTGGAGTGCCGATATATTGGAGCATATATATATATATATATATATATATATATATATATATATATATATGGTTGCATACTGTACAGGAGTCCACAGTCCACATTGCTGAAACAAAACCACTTTACATTTATGTAACCAGTTTGGAGGGAAAATTACTTTAGTATCAGTGGATGGAATCTGTGCATAGCTGTCAGTCATCTCTGCCTTGCAGGAATTTCCTTTATTGCACGCTGGGCCCTGACACACCCCTGAGTGTGGCAATGAAAGAGTTAACAAGTGACCCCTTTCACAAGCCCAAGGCACATAATGCGCTTCTTTTTGAAAGACCCCGGCCCAGCATCCCCCCTCCCCATTCTCAGCTGCCAGAATGAAAAATGATTGAATCCTGCAGCAGCAGGGGGGGTTGTGTGTTTGGAGGGGGGTTTGTATGTGAAGAATTCCCAGGCTTCCACTACTCTGTAAGAAAAGACAGTGGGATTGTGGGAGAGCAAAAGTGAGCGAGCCTGTTCTCTCTCCCCACCTGGGCCTGACGTGGGCCGTGAAAGTTTTCCTTTGTTAAACAATGTTACATACCACGCTACAGTGTTGCAAATGGCGTGACTTCCATCCGTAGGCATACCCCCATTCCCAGGGTTAGTGTGCTGCGTAACTGTAACTCTAACCCTTATGCTATACACATTCTACACAAGCCAGGCATTTGTGAGATGCCCCCCTGGCACCCTGATGCCTAACTGGGCACCGTTGTGGAGGGGGTGGCAGCAGGGCAACTGCACTGGGAATTCATTTATATTAATTATTATTATCATCACTAACATTCTACCAATGTAGATTTGGGCCTTGTGCCCACTATCTGCATACGGCGGGACTATTATTATCCGTGAAGGATCACGAAACCCACCCTAACAATATTAACAACAGTCTTTGTATTTACTAAAGAAGGACTGTACAACGTGACACGTCTCCCCGTCCGTGGCTTCTGCGACACTGTTTGTACTACACGATGGCAGCATCTGCTCCCCCCCCCCCCACCAAGGCGGGAGTACTGAGTAGTGCTGGAATGTTTAGGGTTAATCACTCTATGGAGATGAACTTGGCAGATGGTTTCTGCTTTCCTGTTACTGACATCTGTGTCCACTTGCCTTAAAAGAGGTCCACAAAGATCTAAGGCTTGGCTTATCTACCCTTATTTTAGCAAAGTCTCCATCAGCTCATACGTAAACAATTTATATTCCTTGCTGGAATGGCAGGACAGCAGACAGGGCTTCTGTGGGTTGCAGGGAAGGGTGGAACGCCACTAACCAGCAGTGCCCCGTGACTAATGGTGTGTCCGCACGGTGCCATTTGCTGTGCAGCACCCAATTCCATCGCGATGCAGCATCGGAAGCGAATGTAGAAATAGACTATTTCTACTGTCTCGGAACAAGGGCCATGCTGCTCAATGCCGCAGACCCCCGCTCCCCGCGCTGCGCCCTCCCTTCCAGCTGATACCTCCGCCGGGTCCCAGCAACCACCGATATTGAATTGATGACAGCGGTCACAGGATCGGCCTGTGTGGATATTACTTTTAAAATGTTAGTGAATTCAGAATGGTTATGGACACCAATCACTAAGTCGACATAGACAAAAGGCTGACATGTGAAAAAGGTCAAAATTAGTTTTTATGATTTATTTCCGTTTTTTTGTACTTTTTCATGCTTTGTGAGCCACGTGGACTCTTAGGGCCTTATTCTGATCGGTGCGGCCCGATCAGAATATGCGGCCGCGACCGTGCAGGCGAATCCCCGCCTTCCATACGGATCGCCACCTGCCGTCCGTACGCGGATATGTGGCGATCCGCATGAAATTGGACGGGGATACGCCTCCTCCGTCTTGGGAGCAGCCCCTGCATTCGATGGTCGCCGACCATCGAATGCAGGGCCGCACGCTCCACCAGCTGCCGCCACCCAAGACCACACGGACACTTGTTCGTGTGAAATCATGTATGGGGGCGGGCAGCTGACATCCGGCGATGTCAGATGCCCGCCCCGTACCCACGCGTCACGGCCTCATTACCATGCATACGCCCCGCGTTTGCATGGGAACGCCCATGAAACGCGGGGCGTATGCATAGGGTAATGAGGCTAAGTAGCCCCTCACGCCCCTCTACGCCCCCTGTGCGGCGTATAAAGAATCCGTGCGGCGAAATCGCCTGCACATGCGCAGAGTGACCTCTGCACATGCGCAGACGATCAACATCGGCGGTCCGTCCGCATGCGGGAATATCCGCACCGATCAGAATAAGGCCCTTAGTGCAGACATGCAGGCTGCTCCTCAATGACAGAAACCGGGTGCTGCAGTGTGACATAAACCTGCAGCACCTGACTCCCGTCTTTGAGAAGGAGCCGGCAGTCGTGATGTAGAATGTTAATAAAATAATAATGATTATTTTTATTAAATTATTGTAGACTGTATGGAAAAAATAACTCAGAGCTTAGCCGCGTCCAGAAGAGGAAGCTACGAGCTGCTGCTATCAACATAATAGTAACGGATAGCTAGCACTGCACTAACTCCCCACTGCACTACGAAAAAAGACATCTGTTTACCCGGACTGAACATTATGTTTCTTTCATTTTTATTTTGGTATTGCAACTTATTTTATACACTGAAGCGCTCTGTTTTCGTTATTTTCTGGGGTAGCATGGGCGGTGTAATGGTTAGCATTACTGCCTCACAGCGCTGAGGTCATGGGTTCTATCCCCACCATGTGTTATATATACGGGGTAGCACGGACGGTGTAGTGGTTACATTACTGCCTCACAGCACTGAGGTCATGGGTTCTATCCCCACCATGTGTTATATATACGGGGCAGTACGGATGGTGTAATGGTTACATTACTGCCTCACAGCGCTGAGGTCATGGGTTCTATCCCCACCATGTGTTATATATACGGGGCAGTACGGATGGTGTAATGGTTACATTACTGCCTCACAGCGCTGAGGTCATGGGTTCTATCCCCACCATGTGTTATATATACGGGGCAGTACGGACGGTGTAATGGTTACATTACTGCCTCACAGCACTGAGGTCCTGGGTTCTATCCCCACCATGTGTTATATATACGGGGCAGTACGGATGGTGTAATGGTTAGCATTACTGCCTTACAGCACTGAGGTCCTGGGTTCTATCCCCACCATGTGTTATATATACGGGGCAGTACGGACGGTGTAATGGTTACATTACTGCCTCACAGCGCTGAGGTCATGGGTTCTATCCCCACCATGTGTTATATATACAGGGCAGTACACAGGGCCGGTGCAAGGCACCGGAGCGCCCCAGGCGAGTCGGGGTGGGGGCGCCCCGGTGCCTGGGGGAGGGAGGGGGGGGTGGTACCTGTGTAAAAAAAAATGCTGCCCCGGCGTCCCTGCAGTGCTGGGGCAATCAGGGGTGTCCGTGCGGCAGTGGTACCTGCGGCGCCGTCATGTGTATAAAGCTGGCTGCGGCCGGCGGGGTACCTGTAGTGAATAGCAAATAACTAGCGCTTCCCGCGCCGCCGCGCGCATAGCGCTAGTTATTTGCTATTCACTACAGGGACCCTGCCGGCCGCAGCCAGCTTTATACACATGACGGCGCCGCAGGTACCTCTACGGCACGGACACCCCTGACCGCCCCAGCACTGCAGGGACGCCGGGGCAGCAATTTTTTTACACAGTTCGCTGGGGGTAAGGGGCGAACTGCCGCCCTCCAGGTGCCGGCGCCCTAGGCAAATGCCTAGAGCTGCCTAGTGGTGGCGCCGGCCCTGGCAGTACAGACAGTGTAATGGTTAGTATTACTGCCTCACAGGGCTGAGATTATGGGTTCTATCCCCACCATGTGTTATATATACGGGGCAGTACGTATGGTGTAATGGTTACATTACTGCCTCACAGCACTAAGGTCATGGGTTCTATCCCCACCATGTGTTATATATACGGGGCAGTACGTATGGGGTAATGGTTACATTACTGCCTCACAGCACTGAGGTCATGGGTTCTATCCTCACCATGTGTTATATATACGGGGCAGTACGGATGGTGTAATGGTTACATTACTGCCTCACAGCGATGAGGTCATGGGTTCTATTCCCACCATATGTTATATATACGGGGCAGTACGGATGGTGTAATGGTTATAGTATTACTGCCTCACAGCGCTGAGGTCATGGGTTCTATTCCCACCATGTGTTATATATACGGGGTAGCACGGAGGGTGTAGTGGTTAGCATTACTGTCTCACAGCACTGAGGTTATGGGTTCTATCCCCACCATTTGTTATATATATGGGGGAAGTACAGACGGTGTAATGGTTAGTATTACTGCCTCACAGCGCTGAGGTCATGGGTTCTATTCCCACCATGTGTTATATATATACGGGGCAGTACGGATGGTGTAATGGTTAGCATTACTGCCTCACAGCGCTGAGGTAATGGGTTCTATCCCCACCATGTGTTATATATACGGGGCAGTACGGACGGTGTCATGGTTATAGCATTACTGCCTCACAGCACTGAGGTCATGGGTTCTATCCCCACCATGTGTTATATATACGTGGCAGTACAGATGGTGTAATGGTTATAGCATTACTGCCTCACAGCGCTGAGTTCATGGGTTCTATCCCCACCATGTGTTATATATACGGGGCAGTACGGATGGTGTAATGGTTAGCATTACTGCCTCACAGTGCTGAGGTCATGGGTTCTATCCCCACCATCTGTTATATATATACGGGGCAGTACGGATGGTGTAATGGTTATAGCATTACTGCCTCACAGCACTGAGGTCATGGGTTCTATCCCCACCATGTGTTATATATACGGGGCAGTACGGACGGTGTAATGGTTACATTACTGCCTCACAGCGCTGAGGTCATGGGTTCTATCCCCACCATGTGTTATATATACGGGGCAGTACGGATGGTGTAATGGTTATAGCATTACTGCCTCACAGCACTGAGGTCATGGGTTCTATCCCCACCATGTGTTATATATACGGGGCAGTACGGATGGTGTAATGGTTACATTACTGCCTCACAGCACTGAGGTCATGGGTTCCATTCCCACCATGTGTTATATATACGGGCAGTACGGATGGTGTAATGGTTAGCATTACTGCCTCACAGCACTGAGGTCATGGGTTCTATCCCCACCATGTGTTATATATACGGGACAGTACGGATGGTGTAATGGTTAGCATTACTGCCTCACAGCACTGAGGTCATGGGTTCTATTCCCACCATGGCTCTAACTGTGCGGAGTTTGTATATTCTCCCCGTGCTTGCGTGGGTTTCCTCCAGGTACTCCGGTTTCCTCCCACAATCCAAAAACATACTGGTAGGATAATTGGCACCCAACAAATTAACCCTAGAATGTCTGTGTGTGCGTGTACATGTGGTAGGGAATATAGATTGTAAGCTCCACTGATGTGAATGGGCAAATACTTTCTGTAAAGCGCTGCGGAATATGTGTGCGCTATATAGGAAACTGATAATAAATAAATCCCGAATTATTGTAGATTCTCAGGGGTAAATTTACTAAGATGGGCGAGATATTGAAGATGGGATGTTGCCCGTAGCAACTAATAAGATTCTACATTTTGTTTATTTAGCACCTTCTAGAAGATAATAAATCGGATCAGTTGATAAGGAATGTACAGTAGATTGTCACTGGGGCAGGGACTGAACTGAATGACTGTCGGTACAGCGCTGCAGAGTCTGTGTGCGCTATAAAAGTAACAAATAATACACAATGCAGTGGATGTGGAATACCACATGGCTAAACACACAGAAGAACTGCACCATGCAGAAAGTCCTTCATTTTCATCTTTTTTAAATGCGCCCCGAAGTGTCCGATTAGTTCCGGTAAATCCTTACGGCGTTCAGCTGTGTTTCCCTGTTAGCAATACGCAGACTGGACGCGGCGAGGGCTTAACTGCGCTGTCATGTAACCTGTGACCTTTGAGGTAATTCTGTGACCAAACACTGGTATTTGTGAACCTGATCCCTGGTGTCTGATGAGAAGAACTGATGTGGACGACGGTTACAGAGCTTCTGCGGGGCTTGGGATGTTAAGCATTGTCGTTACTAGCGGATATTGGGCCCCATTCAGCAGTGATCGCTGAAGTGCAAAAATCACAGGCACAAAGTCTAAAAACTGCGCATTCTAGAAGTATGCAATGGCATTTGGAGGAGGGGGGGTGATGCCCCCCTACAAATGCGATCCCATTGTGGCAGATTGCGCTGGGAATCCGCTATCACGCGAGGGATCTGTTATATATTTCAGCTGTTCTACCTTCCATTGTCTTTTATGTGCTCGTTAGACAGCTGGTTTCCTTGATTTTACAAAATATTCTTATCTGAGGACCTTTTGCCAAATTCCCTTAGCCTTGATACAAAATGTGTCCCTAGCCAGTTCTCTCCCCCATTCATCAATCTACAGTTAATGGGAGCAGATGAGAAATATTTTATCGATAACTAACAAAACGTAAATTAACCGTCCTCTTCCATAGGTGGGACTGATCCGCCGCAACACTTGTAGGCTGGCCATCCTGTAATGAGTGCGGGCCATCACAGAGACCTGGTCATTGCTCTGTGTGAGCATTGCTTATGGAAGGACCAGCATACAGAGCTGTGTCTGCTTCTGTGTGTTTGTGGGTTTATTTGTGTGTGAGGGTCTCTGTTTGTATATATGTGCGAGTCTGCAAGATTGACACCACTGTACCACTGTACCAGAGGCAGAACACTGGGAGGCAATGGAGTCATCTGCCGCCGGGCTCCTGTTCCCAAGGGGGCACCTCTCCCTGGTAATTTAAATAACTTATTTAAAAGCCAACGATATATCTTCTGTGGCTGAGTTCTGAAATATATATATATATATATATATATATATATATATGTTCTATATATCTATCTATATTCTGAACAGAAATATATATATATATTTTATATAAGGTTATATAGGGTTGTGTGTGTATGTGTGTGTGTGTGTGTGGGGGGGGGGAGCACCAATATATATCTTGCCTCCGGGCAACTGTAACGAACTTACGCCACTGCACTGTACTAGTGTCCTGCATGCGTTACACTCCTGTATTGGTGTCCAGCATGTGTTACAATGGTGATCTGCAAGCATTACACCGCTATACTGGTGTCCTGCATGTGTAACACTGCTGCACTGGTATCATTCATGTGTTACAGCACTGTACTGGTGTCCTGCATTCGTTACAGCACTGTACTGGTGTCCTGCATGCGTTACAGCACTGTACTGGTGTCATGCATGCATTACATTGCTGTACTGGTATCCGGATTCAGTATGAAATCCCGGCGGTCGCGATCCCGGCGTTCAAAATCCCAACGCCGGAATCCCGACCGCCGAAATCCCGACAAGGGGGGGACGTGGATCGCCCCCCCTTGCGGGCTCGCTGCGCTCGCCACGCAGCAGGCCCGGTGCCTAGCTACGCTGGGCACGCTAATTTATTCTCCCTCCAGGGGTGTCTTGGACACCCACGGAGGGAGAAAGTGTCGGGATTTCGGCGGTCGGGATTCTGAACGCCGGGATCCCGACCGCCGGGATTTAAACTGCATCCCCTGGTATCCTGCATGCGTTACACTGCTCTACTGGTGTCCTGCATGCGTTACAGCACTGTACTGGTGTCCTGCATGCGTTACAGCGCTGTACTGGTGTCCTGTATGCGTTACAGCACTGTACTGGTGTCCTGCATGCATTACACCTCTGTACTGGTGTCTTGCATAAATTACCACGCTGTACTAGTGACCTGCATGTGCTACACCGCTGTACTGGCATCCTGCATGCATTACAGCGCTGTACTGGCATACCTTCAAACATGACCATCTCCAGGAGGGACACAATGCTCTGCTTCTGGACTTTCCTCTTCATTTATGAATTCCATCACCTGTTTCAAACAGTTTAATTGATAAGAAAGTGAGAAGTCCAGGAACAGATGATTGTGTCCCTCCTGGAGAGGGTCATGTTGGGAGGTATGGTATTGGTGTCCTGCATCCATACTCAATTCTTGAACCATCATATGATTTTTCTGTACAAGTGTGAGTAACTGTGACCCTTTGCATCAGAGACAGGCTGATCGAGGCCAGAGCTGACGTCACAGGACCCCCCTACACACACACACACACACACACACCTGGTCACACCTACGCTTTTTCTAACTCTCCCAGAGAACGGTTACCATCCACAATCGCCAGCTTCCTGTCAGTCAAATCTTGAGGGGATTGCGATTAGATTTTTTTTTTGCTATTTCTGTAGCTATTTTGGCTCGCACAGGTGGGCTACAATCAGTACTAGGGAGTTCAATCCCGGGATTAGGGATTGAAAAATGCTCAATCCCGGGATCCAGGGAATCCTGGGATTGGCCTCCCTAGTAAAAAAAAACATGACCCCGCCCCCAAATATCAATGTAAATGCCACAGCCACCCCGCCTGCCTGCCCGCCAATCTTCCCCATCCCCCCTGCCCTGCACTGTCACTTACAGAGGTAGTGGTGACAGGCAGCAGCAGGACCGACCATCCATCTCCAGCGGCGGGGCGGGCGGGCGATAGCAGCACAGCGGGCATGTGGCTGGGTGTCCAGATCCCTGACAGTGTGCTGCACTGACATGCATGGTGGCGGAGGGGCTGCGCAGCCTGGGTGCCGTCATGCCTGTCATCACAGCACACTGCCCTGAACACAGAACCAGCCGTCCACTGGGGGTCAGCAGCAGTCAGCCGGGCAGCATCTGAGCCAGTAGGTGCTCAGCACTGCCCGGCTTTAGGCACTTGGGTACTAATCCCGAAATCCCGGGATTCAAATCCCGACAATTTTAGGCCAAAATCCCAGGATCCCCCCGATCCCGGGATTGGCCTCCCTGATCAGTACGCATGCGCAGCCATTCAATATTCGAACAGATTGCACACATCAGCGATCAACTCTGAATAACCCCCTATATCCGTAATGATGCTCCCGCGGATAGTTAGTGATCCTCCGTTGTCAGTACATGCAGGACTAGGGAGAACATTGCTGGCGAGGGCCATGCCAAGGGTTTCTTTGGTCTTATATCTGGAATCCAAATGTGTCTGATCCGGATTCCAAGTGACTCCGTTTCCCCGTAAATCCGCCTCGTTCTTGGTATATATACCGACAGATGTCATTCCAGCTCATTAAGGCGGACAAAATATTCCTGTTTAATGTATTAAAAGTCGTCCAGTTCTGTTCCCAGCAGCGGCCCACAGGCGGCTCATCCCCCTCTGGTGCCGCATCTGCCTCCCATTAGGCGCAGGCCTGAAAGCGACTGCAGCTATTTCACAGTTGATGCATCGAGCAGAGTTGGCCTCTTTTGTGCAAATTTAGGCTTAAAATAGCCGGGTTATTTATTCCGCACATGTTGTGTCTTCCAGTCAACACTTGCACTTCACATTTATGTCGTCTGCAGTTTCCTGACCACAAGAAGCAGAACAAAGCGGAAGACAAAGCAGCCATATTGGCAGCGTGCCTCCCTCCTCTGCTCCCTACAACATGCCGCTGCTGGACTGTGCTGATCCACCAACCTCAGTGCGGGCAGAGCTTACATGACAGTGGACGGGGCCATGTCAAAAGTGGGTGGGAAATGGGCGTGTCTGGGTGGATTGAAAGATTGTTTGACACTTCACTCTGGGGGTATATTCGCGCATGCGTAAACCCCAAACATGGTACAAGGTAGTGAATTCGGCCTACACAGAGTGGGTCTGAATCACCCCTTTGATATGGGGGCTCATAGTCATTTAGTGACATTATCCTGTTTTTAAGCCACACTGTTCTTAGCAGTCATACCCTGAGCCTTCAGTCGCATCCTCCTTGATGTAAAGCCCACATTCTGTCATATCCAGAATACAAACACATAACTTTCAATATTGTAGTCAAGCACCTTACTCATTGATTTACTTCTGTATGGAAAGTAAGAGAGTACTGTGAAACGTGTGCCTTAAATAAAAGAGTTTGAGTCTGAATGAGTGTAGGGATGTGAGGAGGAGATGGGGCGGCCGGGTCATACCAAGGGTTCAAGAGTAGAAAGTTGCAAGTGAGATTGATTCAAAAATAAAATTGACATTTGCAGCACAACAGCGCCCCCTGCCTTGCAGTACTCTGCTGGGTGACACATGTCGCACCAGCAGCATAGTACGGCCCTGATTGTCTCCGAAGGATATTGAATGTAAGGTCACTGGCAGACGCTTCCTAAATCTATATTACTGATTACCAACTTTATAATCTTTGTATAACACCTGCGAAGGACCTAAATGACTTCAGACCAATTGCACTAACTTCAGTGACCATGAAAGCATTTGAAAGACTATTACTGAAGCACCTGAGAGAAGAGATCAACTCTCACCTTGACCGCATGCAGTTTGCCTACCGGGCGAACAGAAGTGTAGAGGATGCGGTCAACCTCAGGCTGCACCATATTTTACAACACCTCGACCATCAAGGCACCTATGCAAGAGTCCTATTCATGGACTTCAGCTCAGCATTTATCACTACCGTCCCCAGCATCCTGTAGCCTTAGGAGTCCCAGGATCAACATGCTCATGGATAGTGGACTTTCTAATGGCAAGGGAACAGGTGGTCAAAGCCGGTGCCTTCTCGTCCAGCACACGAACAATCAGTACTGGAGCCCCCAAGGATGCGTCCTCTCCCCTCTGCTCTTCTCTCTCTACATGAATGACTGCACCTCAGCTGAGCAGTCAGTGAAAATCATCAAATTCGCAGATGACACCACTATTATCGGCCTAATCAAGGATAGTGACGAGACCGCGTACAGGCATGCAGTGGAGAAGCTGACACAGTGGTGCAGCAGCAACAACCTCGATCTAAACCCCACCAAAACAGTTGAGATGGTGGTCGACTACAGGAAAAAAACAAATGCACTGGTCCCGCTAACAATAGCCAACGCAGTGGTGTCGCGGGTTGAATCCTTCAAATTCCTAGGAACAACCATGTCCAGCGACCTAAGATGGGGATTAAACACAACCACAAACATCAAAAAGGCCCAACAGCGACTGTTCTTCCTGAGGCCACTCAGAAAATTCAACATCCCACAGGAGCTGCTGTGCGTATTCTACACCGCCATCGTGGAGTCTGTCTTATGTTCCTCGATCACAATCTGGTACGGTGGCGCAAGCGAGAATGACAAACAAAAACTGCAGAGGGTAGTGAAGACTGCGGAAAGGATCCTAGGGACCGACCTCCCCCCGATAAGGGATCTGTTTTCATCCAGGGTAAGGAAACGCACTGAGAAGATCGCAAAGAACAAGCTGCATCCCGGTCACAACCTGTTCGACATCCTACCATCCGGAAGACGGTTCAGGTCCGTCCCCGCCAAGCCGTCCAGATCCGCAAGAAGCTTCTTTCTGTTAGCCGTCCATCACCTGAACAATCCAATCAAAGCGAATGCAATCCCAATATCAACAGCCAAACCACGTGTCCCTACTTGGCGACCTGACCACCATAGTCGTAGCTAGAAATGGAATGCTTGTAATGTCTTTATGTAATATATGTAATGTCTCCCTCCCCCCTTTTCATCCCTGCTTGATGCTGCACTGTAATCCACAAAAAATTCCTAGTGTGCGCAAGCACACATGGCCAATAATGCTGATTCTATTATATATCTATATGAATAAACATAAATGCACTCACCTGACATCGATAGGCAGCAGGAGAATGTTATCCAGTTTAGATGTCTCGTTTCTTACGAAAAGTCTCAGCAGTGTTTGGCCACCTGATCCCCTTTGATACATCGAACCCGGTACTTCTGCATGTGATATATCAAGGGTGGCCAAGTCAGAGGTTGGATGTGCAGGCAGGGGACCGCCTATTGAATCGGATATAATATCAAACACCCAGCGATATGGGCCGATTTCCTCACCCCGTTCATCGGAATCAGGTGAAATCGGCCGATATCGCACAAGTGTGTGTGTGGGCCTTTTCACTTAAATCTTGTTTGGTGAATGTTGGTCCTCATGTCTAATTTACCTACCTATGTGGGTTTATACATTTCGTGAGGTCCCAGCGTGCTAAGCCAGTGGATTGCTGGTATTAGTAGTTCCACAGCAGCTGGTGTACGAAATAAAGTCACGCCTGTAGCGCCTGTTGTTACTCAGCCATTCAACAGTTCTGCTTCTCTATTATCTTTCCCAACCTAATGTAACATTCCATTACACAGTTTTCCTGTAGCTGAACTGCAGTTTAAAACACAGAAGTGTCCTCCGCCTGCAGTAAAATAATCATGTGTCCCCTGTGTCGTTACTCAAATAACTGCTGTTTCCAGCTCTGCCCCTGATGAAGTGTAAACTTCAGTTGTTCATAATATTTGGAGATATATCTTGGAGGACTTTGGCACATTGCAAACTCCATCATGGAAACTATCCAGTTGGTTCATTGATTGTGTTTTTTCAAGGCCTTGATTGACTAGTTAGACCTTAAAGTAAGGAGAACAGTGGTGGAATTAGTGGTGGACCAAGCCCTGACGCTTGAACTGCATAGGGGCGAGAGTGCGACTTAGAATACTGTGTTGCCATTCTAGAGATGCCAGTTTAGGCCTCGCTAAAATAAAATATTACCTAAAAGCCCACCTTTCTCAAGTGCTCCTTGTGCATCCTTCTCTTTATTCAAGAGAGTGTGTCCATCTCAAAACGCGACTTATCAATTTCTCTCTTCTTTCTAACTTGTCTGGATGCAGCCTGGACATTGGCCCTTATTCGGATCTGATCACAGTACAAATTTGTTCTCAAAATGGGCAAAACCATGTGCACTGCAGGTGGGGCAGATGTTCCTCCTACTCTTCGTTTCTCTCTACATATTGTAGTAGGGTGTCCTCCATGGTCCAAAATCATTTGCTCATGATCCTTTCATGGAATAACAAAGAGTTCTTGCCTGGTCTTGGTACTAAACCTTTGGCTCACTGGACTGCTTTCTTTGGGACATCACTCATCTGTGAGTGTTCCTCAGTTCTCCGCCATTCAAGATACATTTGGTTTTGAAAATTTTGATAGGAAATCGTTCCATCAATATCTCTAGATGCCTCATCTATACTGTTTTGGGCTCTCGACTCCTCTGCACTGGCCTAAAATTTGGTACTTGCAGCAGGGCCCTCCTACCTCCAAGTCTGTCTGTTGTTACCCAGTTTGTCTTATCACTGTCTACTATTGTAAAGCGCAACGGAATCTGCTGCGCTATATAAGAAACTGTAAATAAATAAATACTTTGGGGATTTGGTACATCTCTTAATCCTCTCCCTTGTGGGCTCTTTATTTCCACCATGCATTTTATGTTCCCTACTATACCACCCTCCAGGGGCTATTCCCAAACATGATTGAAACTCACGTGATAGATACGTCCAGCTTACTCCCTCCCCTCGTCTTCTTCTCTTTAGAACTGAATTTGGCACACTTACCATTGAGAACACATCACCAGCTACTGTATCTGCATGAGTGGTGGTGAGCTGAAATGTGCGAATTGTCGGCTGTATGGGTGCACAAACAGCACTTTTCCAGTCATGCCCATTCATTCAGTTGGGTTTTTGCTGCTTTACGTGTCTAAACCCTAATTGTGCGATAATGAAAGGGTGTTTAAAACAATTGAATTGGTGCCTAGTAATTAGCACATCTTTAAAATCAGCAAGAGAAAAAAAAAATGTTTAAGTTAATAACAAGGTTATGTCTACACCAGAGCTTTGAGGGATGACCGTATGTATCAGGTACATAGCTTTTCTGGACACTTATTCTCTTTTACCAAACATTTATGTAACATTTTACTATTATTGTAATTAACCTTTTGAGTGCCAACATCTCTGTGAGAGATGTTCAAAATATCCACTAAAAATCCCAGCGTCGCTCACATTTGTTACATGGATTCAAATGTTGTATTAAAAAAAAGTTTATATTTCCTATATAAGGTAACATTACAGGTCATTATCATTGGCAAATGCAGGGGAAGGGGGAGGGTGTTCTGGTTGCCTTGAAACCCCCCTCCTCCTGGCAAGTGCTTTATATTATAACAACAATAGCACTGGTATATAATATGATCAGTAGAGCTGCCACCACACCATGCAGCGGACAAAACATCATTACCCAGCGCCTGATTCTCGTGATATCCGGACCGCTATATAAATAGTGAGCGTCCGGCGCCATTTGTGAGTAAGGAGGGTAAGGGATAGGAGTGTGCATACTGTGCGGAGCTTTGTTAGGTTAGGTAGGTTAGGGACTGGAGCTGTGTTTTTTTGCTGCTGGGGTGACTGCCAGTGCCTACTAGTTCCACTGTCTGCTCTGCTTTCTGGTGGTGTGTGCTCTGCACTGCCAGTGGCTGGCTGCCAGCCCAGTCAGTATTACCTCTACCTGGCCACTTCAATCATGTGTATATGACTGTGCAGTGTGCAATTTACTGCCGTATATATAATATCTCTCTGGTGGTGCCTAATTATTTTACTGCCGTATATATAATACCTCTCTATTGGTGCATCTACTGCCGTATGTACTTGTACTCCAGTGGTGCTGTCCTGTGGTGTAATATATTACATAACTCCACAAAAATTATGGAGATTCAAAATATGGAGAATCAAATAGGGAAAGATGAAGATCCACTTCCTCTTATTTCTGAATCTGCTGCAAATGCAAGTAGTAATGATGACATAGACGATGATATGCCATCAACGTCGTCGGCCAAGGCCGATGTCCATTGTCAAAGTACGGGGCATGTAAAATCCAAAAAGCCAAAGTTGAGTAAAAGGAGAACCAAAAAAAATGAATTCAAATCATTGGAGGAGAAACTTAAAATTGGCAATGTGCCATTTACGACAGGAAGTGGCAAGGAACGGTTAAGGCCCTGGCCTGTATTCATGACTGGTGGTTCAACTACACATGTTATCACAAACCCCCAAGGAAAGTCCAAGGGTGTTGGTGGTTGCGATGCCTGACCTTCCCATCGCTGTACGGGAAGAGGTGGCTCCTTCCACCATTTTCAGCCCTCCCTCTGCATATGCTGGAAGGATCACCCACAGTGCAGTTCCTGATTTAGATCATGAAGGTGTCAATGTTGTAGACCGAGAGGAGGATATTGATGTAGCTGGCGCTGAGGAGGAAGTTGACGAGGAGGATGCTGAGGTGGTTTGCTTAAATTTGGCACCAGTGGGGTAAACAGTTGTTGTCCATGGGATGAAAAAGCCCATCATCATGCCTGGGCAGAGAACCAATAAATCCACCTCTACGGTCTGGAATTTTTTTTATCCAAATCCGGACAACAAATGTATTGCCATATGTAGCTTATGTAAAGCTCCAATAAGCAGGGGTAAGGATCTTGCCCACCTAGGGACATCCTCCCTTATACGTCACCTGAAGACCCTTCATAAATCAGTGTTTAGTTCAGGAACTGTGGCTAGCAGTCCAGGGACAACGACATCCCTTGGTCCATCCTGCAGCGCTTCGCCTACTACTGCTGCTTCTGCTGTGCTGCTGCTGGATCAGAGGGGAAGTCGTAAGACCGCTACGTCTTTCACTAAGCAATTGACCGTCCAACAGTCGTTTTCCATGAGGACGAAATACGACAGCAGTCATCCTATGGCAAAGCGTATAACTGCGGTCTTGACAGCTATGCTGGTGTTATTAGTGCATCCAGTGTCCGCCATCAGTGGAGTGGGATTTATACGGTTGATGGAGGTATTGTGTCCCCGGTACCAAATCCCATCTAGTTTCCACTTCACTAGGCAGGCGATACCCTGGATGTACAGAGACGTCAGAAAAGGTGTCCTCAGTGCCCTGAAAAATGCGGCTGTACCCATTGTCCACTTAACTATGGACAAGTGGATCAGGACAAACTAAGGACTATATGATTGTGACAGCCCACTGGGTAGATGCATCGCCTCCCGCAGCAGCAGCATCTCCTGTACGTCAGCTCCTTCCAAGGCAGGCTACGCTGTGTATCACCGGTTTCAGGAAGAGGCACAAGGCTGACAACCTCTTAGAGAAACTGGGGGAAATCATCTCCCTGTGGCTTACCCCCCTTAGACTCTCCTGGGGATTTGTGGTGTTTGACAACGCCAGTAACATTGTGCGGGCATTACACATGGCCAATTTCCAGCACGTGCCATGTTTTGCCCACACAATAAATTTGGAGATACTTGCGGTGGCCCGCAAAATTTGTGGACACTTTCGGCATTCTGCCATTGCCTACCGAAGGCTGGAGCGGCAGCAAAAACTCCTCAACCTGCTCTGCCATCAGCTTAAATAAGAGGTGGTGATGCGCTGGAACTCCACCCTCTATATGCTGCAGAGAATGGAGGAGCAGCAAAAGGCCATTAAAGCCTACACGGCCACCTACGACATAGGCAGAGGAGCGGGGCTGCACTTGACTCAAGCGCAGTGGAGGTTGATTTCTGTGTTGTGCAAGGTTCTCCAGCCGTTTGAACTAGCCACGCGTGAAGTCAGTTCCGACACTGCCAGCTTGAGTCAGGTGATTCCCCTGATCAGGCTGTTGCAGAAGCAGCTGGAGAAACTGAAGGATGAGCTAAAGCATTACAATTCCACAAAGCATGTCGCTCTGATGAAGCCCTCCATACGCTTTGCCAGGATACGAGGGAGGTCAGTCTGTTAAAGTCAGAGAAATACATTCTGGCCACCGTGTTCGATCCTCGGTTTAAAGTGTATGTGCTGCACCAATCGCCCACTGCTCCTCGGCTGGTCATCACCTGTGGTCAGAAGGTTCCACCCCTTTGCAGCTATTGCATTGCTGCATCAATTGCCCACTGCTCCTCGGCTGGTCGCCGCCTGTGGTCAGAAGGTTCCACCCCTTTGCAGCTATTGGCACCAATCGCCCACTGCTCCTCGGCTGGTCGCCGCCTGTGGTCAGAAGGTTCCACCCCTTTGCAGCTATTGGCACCAATCGCCCACTGCTCCTCGGCTGGTCGCCGCCTGTGGTCAGAAGGTTCCACTCCTTGGCAGCTATTGCATTGCTGCATCAATCGCCCACTGCTCCTCGGCTGGTGGTAAACACCATCAAGCCAGATAGGGGTCTTTTTGGGGCCTGGTTTTTCAAACTGCCATCCTGTCTGCCGCTGCAGTGACACTCCTAGATGAGCCACGTGTTTGTGCCGCACACTTGTGTGGCTTAGCATAGTTATCCAGCTACCTCGGTGCAACCTTTTGCACTAAAAACAATATTGTTAGGTGTGAGGTGTTCAGAATAGACTGGAAATGAGTGGAAATGAAAGTTATTGAGGTTAATATAGCGTAGGAGCAAAAAAAAAAATTCTGCGATTTTAGCAGCTTTAATGCTTTTTTTTTTTTAAATCAGAACCCAAAACGTTTGGGGGTGTTTTGTCAAAACCCATTAGAACCCAAAACCTGAAGGTAATCAGAAATCAAAACCCAAAATGCGAAAAAGTGTCCGGTGCACATCCCTAATATATATATTATGATATGATTAAACATTTCCTGAACATTATCTTATTTAAATGTTTAAAACAGCCGATACTATAGACCATCTGTACTGTTATCAATACTCTATTCCATACAGTATACAGTGCATAAAAAGACCAATTTTCAGGGCTGTTACCGCTCCCCCAGACTCCCGTACTTATTACTACAATGCGCTGCAGAGTGCATACCTCCCAACTTTCAGGGATGAGGGACAGAGGGATGCGCACCACAGGTGCGTAAAAAAAATGTCGGGGCGTGGCCTATACTCGCGGCTCTCCTCCAAAGCCTCACCCCATTTTGACGCTATGGGGGCATGACCCAGAGGCTCTGTGAGCCTCTAGCCATGCCCCCAGCCCCCTGTCCCCCCTGGCTGCTTGCACACAGCATTTATTCCCCGCTGCTTAGCAGCCGACAGGGGGGACTCCCAACAGCCCCCCCCCCCGGCCGCGGGACACTGCCGGCCGCGGTAGGGACGCGGGAATGTCCCCCGAAAACCGGTACATTCCTGCGGTTTTTCGGGACTGTTGGGATGTATGAGAGTGGGAGATTGTGGATTACATTTGGAAACCCCCTCCTATAAAAATCCTGCGTTTGCCACTGATAATGATGACAAAAAATGTTTGCTTGGCAATTTTCACACCTATTTTGACAAATTCACTTGGCACACAACGGGTTAAGAACTGTGCACGTGGAGTAAAGAGTTTGTTATCCAAACATGGTTCACATGGGTTGAATTTAAAAATAATTATGCTTTACAATAATCCTATCACTGTCCAGTATAAAGGAATTAGTTCTGTTTGTTGGTGAATTATCTTTATCTAAAAAGATTAATCTGTTCAACAACAATGGGACATCTGAATTCTATATCCATATCCAATTGTTATTCTGTGTTGGATTTTTGAGTACATTAATTATTTGAGTCAAGTGCTTCAAAGAAGCAGCCGGATCGCTTACTAATTCCTATAGCCGCAAATATACGCAGTCCGGAGGTTTATACAGGAAATGACGGGCGCTCAAGGGGGATTAAAGCTAATTGTTAGTTATATTATAGGTAGAAAGTAAACACGGGGAGATCTCGGGAACGACATCCCTAAAAGGATTTTGTTGTCGAGGAGCTGGAATAGCTTCACCCGGCATATACAGAGTTTGCTTTGAAATGACCTGAACTGAGAACCTTGTAACTTGTTTAATCTGATATAAGCCTACAGCAAGGCCAGAAGTAGTCCAAGGCAGCTGCAGGAAATGTTTGGAGGCCGTGTGTGTTCTGCCAGCGGAAGTGTTGACAAATATTGACCGATGGTGTCATCAAGTCATTCAAAACTAGTACAGAAATATGCTCTAAGAATAATCTGTCATGCCAATACGTACAGAAAGGGCACGTAAAAAATTGGTTGTCCCGTGTTTTCTTTTCCCAAGTCCTCACCCTTTTGTCTGCCGTCCCCAGGGCACTGGGTTATTGAGCTGTTCTACCTGTCACTCAGCTTCCCCCTGTCCTTTCTGTTTTAACCTTTTATGCCTCAAACTGTTTGCATAGCAATGTGATTTTCAGGAGCTCGCTTTGGATACTTGGTGTCACTTTATAGATAAATGTCTTCTGAAAGCATATGTACTGGACAGGAATCATACAGATGACCGTTGGTTGAGATGCCGGCATTCAGAACACTTACCCTCCCCTGCGCCCCCCCCCCCCCCTAATCCTCCCTTCCCGCACCATATCCCTAACCCCCGCCCGCGTAACCTAGCCCTCCTTTCTGAATGCCTACCCCTGTCCCACCCCCCTTCCCAGGCCTAACCTGCCCTGACATACTCTGGTGATAAAAGAGAAGGGAAGGGAAATAATGGCATCTTTACTGCACAGTGAGATCTGTGAGCATGCCAGGGTGACATACGGATATTTATATACTTTCATATATTTACCTTAGACAACTTCAAATTAAAACAGAAAAAATATCTGCTTAGAGCCCCTTAAATATACACATTTGAGAGGTACTCATCGTATTACACCGGTTCAAATATGTTTTACTGACAACCCTACGGCTGCTGAAGAAGTACAGTAGGCCTTATTTTTACTGACACATTTTTTCTGGCAGGTGAACATGTTCCTTCATTCTTACTAACAGTTGCTGTCGGCCCCTGACATAAGGAGGCAGGAGGTCTGTGTGGCGGGACATGCCAGGTCTGATAAATATACATGCACTTGCTATTATATCCAAATGAAACCACACAGGTTCTCCTTGCAGCCTCGGCTTCTCTTAACTCCTTCACTCTGGAATGGAAGAGTTGGAAGCTGCTAGCGGCGCTCCGTGGCCCGGTCCAGCAACAGGCAGGTTAAGGAATCCTGAGACGTGGATCAATGTGTGTGGGCCGTCTTCAGTGAATTGTAAATAGTCCCAAGGCTCGGCACTGTAGGAGGTGCGGAGACCGGGCCAAAAGTTTTCTGACAGCAGTTAGCTAATTTATTTAATTTTCCTGTTTTTTTTTTTATACCGCTGAGTGTTGGTTTCTTCTCCCTGATCCAGGATGAAATGGTCTCTGGTTCTTATGGTGTGACTTGTACATACATCACGCCTTGGTTATGTGCCTCATTATACTGTACACTGATGCGCACAATTGCCTTTATTATACTAACAAGACGAACCCATGACACCTGACGCAAGGATATAATTGTGTCCGGGGTTTTGCTCAGTATTTGGGTTGTTATTTAGTTTTTTCTTACACGCTTGTCTTTCACGGACGTCTGTGTAAGGTGATAACAGCTGAGTGGATCATTAACCGGACCTCATCATGAAAGTGTCCCCCCACAGAGTTGCATACACCATCACCCCATAGTGACCATACCCCCCCACAACCAAGCCCTGACAGAAGTTTCGCCAGCCCTGCCTGTAGCCATCAGCTCTTCGGAACTGCAGCACAGATTATTTCAGGAGATGAGCAAGTTGATCTTGCCGGAGACTTTAGAGCAGGTGTGGCCAACCCGCGGCTCGCGAGCCGCATGCAGCTCTTCCCTTCACAATCTGCGGCCCGTCGTTCAAATCGTCCCAGGCCAGCGTTGCCGGGACATGGTAGTTAGAGCACAAGGCCGGCGTATGTGCTGTGGTGCTAGGAGGAAGTCTTCCATTAGCCTGTAGTTGTCGCTGGAAGATGCTGCTGCCAGCGTCCTCCTAGCGCGACAGCCGGGAACTTCTTGTGCTCCCACTGCCATGTCCCGGCGGCTCTGCAACGATTTGAACGCCATTTCCGGCTCCTGCTGCTGTACCACCGCAACGGCGTGAGCTGTGAGGCAGCATTGACAGCAAGTTCAAGGGTCAGCACACAGTTCCTGCTGCATGGTGATACAGGCAGCGTATTGATGTGCTATCAATACGAATACGAATTGCCGTATTTTCGGGATAGTAAATGTCAAAAATAAGTGTATTTCTGGATACAAATACACCTATTTTTTACAAATTTCCTTTAGTAAATTTCCCCCTATGTGTCTAGACGGTGATTAATAAGATGCAGATTCTAATTGGTTGCCTATAGCAATATCCCACATGAAATAGAACTCCCATCTCAGTAAATTCCCCTATGTCTTTGCCTCGGAAGAAAACAATAAGGGGAATGGGGGTGTTTCAGGTTACTAACAAGTCCCCCCTGTGTGCCACAGTATATAAGATTCCTGCCTCTTCTGTGATCCCTACAAGTCTGAGACTAGACGGTAAAGCACAGTCCCTGATATTCGGGGTACAGTCATGATAACTTACCTCAGCCCCTCTGCTCCATGCAGAATGTTGGTATGTTTCCACTCTACACCTGCTGACGTGTTCAACAACGTCAACAACATTCATAACTGTCGACATTAGGAATGTTGACATTGTAAATATCAACAATGCATCTATATCTCAAAGTTATTGTTAATGGTCTATTCCATTTTTTTTTTTAAACTGGAGATGTGACACCTGCACGATGCACTAGAGCCCCCTTATATCTTTCTCCCTCTCAACAAGCAGCGATGTGACCCGGTTACGCAAGAGATGACATGCGTTGCACTGTAAAGGATAATGAGGAAAACTGGGACATATTTTCACCCTGATACAACCTCGGCAAATGAGGTCAGTCCCTTTGATTGGTCTGCGGGTTTAAAAAAAAAAATATTCAGTCAAACTCAATTTTCTAATTATTTTTCTAAGCTTAATGAGCAGGGAGCTGTCAGGAGTCATTAGGGGAGAAGGGGAGTTAACGACACAGGGGTGACTAGCTTGTCACTAAGGCTTTTCATTGCCGGCTTGAAGCTGACCCTCATTTCGGATTCGTGGTGCAGGCACCCCTCTTTGCATAAGCACACACAAGAAACGCAGATTATTACGGACAATTGCTTTAACAAGATTATCGGAGAGTATGGCCGGTGTATAATTCTTTGTGTACGTTTTTAAAGCCTTCTCCTTATAGACTGTAAGTGTAAAAAGATCAACATGACGTTTGTATCAATGTGAATAGTATCAAATATATTTATGGCAATTGGCTTGTGATCAGCAGAAATTTCGCCAGGGTTCAGCTACTTACGTTCCACTGTTGCAGAGCTCCCTGGCCGGCATTGGCGAACTTGTTGATACTTTAACTTAAATTTGTAACCACTGCTAGTTTTAAACTTAACCTGTACTATCTGTTTACTGTGTAATCCCAGCCAATGTTGCTTTGTTTAGTTTATAGCCCCGCCCATGAGGAACACAAACTGGAGAATGCAGATGTGCAGAAGCAGAGGAAATGCTGCTGTTTGCCAGATATGGGAACAGGGGCACATTATAGATAGTGGGAACCAGTGCTATTTTTTAGCAGGCTCCAGCAGGAACTGAGGGCCTTATTCTAGTTCACTCTTTCTGACAAAATCCTTCTTAGATGGACAAAACCATGAGCACTGCAGGGGGGGGGGGGCAGATTTAAAATGTGCAGAGAGAATTAGATTTGAGTGAGTCATTTTGTTTCTGTGCAGGGTAAATACTGGCTGCTTTATTTTTACACTGCAATATAGATCTCACTTTGAAGTAAAACCCCACCTAAATCTAATTCTCTCTGCACATGTAACATCTGCCTCACCTGCAGTGCGCATGGTTTTGTCCATCTAAGAAGGATTTTGTCAGAAAGAGTGAACTAGAATAAGGGCCTCAGTTACTGCTGGAGCCTGCTGAAAAATAGCACTGGTGGGAACACAGGGTTGTCTCTCCCAGTCTCTTATGCTTTCTGTGCAGAATAATGTAGAGTCACGTTAAAGACAGGTTTAATTCCTCACATATCCCTGCACCCAAAAAACAGCTGCTAATGTTAGTAAGTACGGCTGCAGCCCAGGAATGAAAAGAGGTGCCCACCCGAGGCATTGCAGAACAACAAGGAACATCGAGGTTAGGGGTAGCCTTATGGCTACGCAGACTAGACACAGCAGAAGCGTCCCTGGTGCTATCTTTCTCTGCATACATGACCATAGCTCAGGGTAGATACACCAAAAATGGCAATGACACACCACTCCCCGGTACCCTCCTGTCAAAGACTTTGGGAGCACATCCCTTCTGTGGGCACGATCGCCAAGTCATGTTCATATCCTTCGATCTCTTCATGTAATCCCAAACAGACTCAATGATGATCAGGGCTCTGTGGGGGAGATATAATCACTTCCAGGATTCCTTCTTCTTATTGATATTGGCTGTATTTTTGGGGCCGTTGTCCTAATAAGAACCTGCCCATGTTCCTTAACATTGAGGACACCATTAATCCTAAACAAATCCCCAACTCTGCTGAAATGCAGCCTCAAACTTGCAAGGAACCTCCACCATGCCTCATTGTTGCCTGCAGACCCTTATCACTGTACCAGTCTCCAGCCCTTCTGGAACAAACCACCTTCTGTTACAGCCAAATATCTCAGATTTTGGCCAGTCAGTCCATAGCACCTGCTGCGATTTTCCTGCACCCCAGTTCCTATGTTTTTGTGCATATTTGAGTCAAATTTAACAAGGACAATGCACATTGCAGACTCAAAAGTTCCATAGCTTTTGAATTCTGTACAAATGCGTCTTTACATGGTCAAAGGAGCAGAGACTGCAAACCATGATGGTTCCCCACTGATTGTTAAAAGCCGTCCATCAGTGACATTGGTGTCCCCAGGAGATATGGTACACCCCAACATGGTGCATCTACATCCCCACCCCCAGCATGACCATACCTCCTGGGACACATCCTCTGCCCACTTGACATGCACCCAACAAAACTGGATGGTAGGCAAACACCGTACATATAGGTCCAGATCATATCTATGTAAGGTGGTGCTGGAAAGACCCCTTTAAGTCATGACTGCTCATTCGGCAAGCAGTAGGTAAGGTCATGGAAACTCTTCTGCGATTATTTCTTATAGGACATATTTGTGGTTGGACAATCTGGGCTTCAGTCATTTATGAGTTTTGCCCGGAGAACGTCTCTGCGTTCATCTTGTTTGGCGACAATGTGAGCTTCATCTGTTCCAACAGGTTCATTCCAACTAAACCTTCCTCCAACAAAGTACAAAATGGCGAAAGGAGTTAAAACAAATTCTGACTATACTGTAGGTTAAATTCCTTTTACTTATTACAACCAGATTAATTTGTTCCCAATAAGTTTTCCTGCCAGATACACAACGTCTAGGGAGTCGGATGCCTGCGTTTCTAGGCGGATTCCAAGCGGACCTTTAATTAAAATTTAGTTTTAGGGAGGGGAAATTTGCCGGGGAGGGCTGTAGCTGGAAATGCCTTTGAGAACCAATTACTGCATCCCCCTTTTTGGCATTTTTAATTGAATATTTGTATTTGAAAAAAGAAGAAGGAGCCGGAGAGCTGATTAAGAGATCCGGGAAACAATACTTAGCGACGTGCTTTTCACTGAGGATTAGGTTCTTAATTGTCCTAGAGATCAGAGATTGTGCTCTCATATAATTGGGTGTAGAGTCTGTTACTTCTGTCCCAGGTCCACTGCTTAGAAGTGGGCACCGTACCTACCCTCCTATTGCCAACTTTCCGAGGCAAATCATTCCCTATTCCTGGTAGTGCTGTTTATTTGCCTGTAGAATAATATAACACACTGTACACATAGAGCTCGGCAGACAGAGCGCACCAGTATGTGGCAGCTAGAACGCCGGCTCTCGC
Source organism: Crinia signifera (assembly GCF_055691185.1). Lineage (NCBI taxonomy): Eukaryota > Metazoa > Chordata > Amphibia > Anura > Myobatrachidae > Crinia > Crinia signifera. The sequence goes on along the minus strand of NC_139226.1, from coordinate 141,119,374 downwards.
ATCGCTACAAAGTTTAGATAAAGTTGTTGGAGACTTTTTGGGCTGTCCCCCACAGCCATTGAAGAGTGGCCGGCTGTCCCGCATCCCTCCTGCTTACTAGTGAGGTGGGTAGGAAGAGGTCACCATATATGGACTATTGTCTCCATAGGGCTAATTTAGCTATGCCCCGGGTGAAGCGGCATTTTGATGTGGCAGGGGCGGAGCTTAGTGATGTGGCTCTACCCCATGAAGTGGCCAATAGAGTCTCCTGTACGGAGTTTCTCCTCGAGAGAAGAACTTAGAAGTACTGCATGCAAGGTAAATACTGGCTGCTTCTGCATGTAGCCCACACATGACAGACAGCTTTAGTCTTACACTGAAACCTCACACCCCCGCACTTTTTGCACTCTTGACTCAAGGTCCTGCCATGCCTTTGATTCAGCTGTAATGGGGATGGGACCAAGGGTGGTGTGGGTGTGGCCTTGGGTAGAGGGGCGTGGCCTAAGTTTTGTCATTTGGGGGGCATACCATTTAGGGGGCATACCTACAATTTGTGGGATTTACCATCACCGGACGCGGAAGCCTCAGCTGCCTCTCCTGGAAAGGGGTATTAATGTGTCGGCAAGTATGTTGTATTGGGGACAGTCTGCTCTGGTAACGACCTGTAAGTCGACTGCAATAGTCAATACTGGAGTGGATGAGGGCATCCAGTGTGAGGGGCGGGGTTTATTGCCATGGTTTCAACAGCGATATCAGGGAGTTCACTCCTGAAACCTACAGTAACAGACATGTTACATTTATAAGTAACAAATGTAAGTCTCATAGCGAACATATTGCAAAGTCGCGCAACGCCACATAAGAAGGGTCTAACGGACATGCTTCATTTGCGCCTGCTTTCGGCTGACTTAACCGGACATCAGCTGCCCGCCCAGTTCTCGGAGCAGGACGCAGCGGATCTAAGTCAGCAGAGATCACTACAAAAATCATTCGATGGTTTGGCGACCATCAAATGATTTCGGGCCCGCGATGTTTTTGCAAAGCATCCATTCACAGTGTGGCGGCTACATTCACTACGCAGTGGTGGGGCGGACGTCCGCACACCCTGCAGGAGGCGTTACAAGGCTCACCAAGCAGCGAACTAGCACTGCCAACCAGAATGACCTCCAGAGTCCCGTGCTGTACTGGGTGAGATTTGCAGCATGAGCCCCAGCACTGCTCTGCAATGTGTAATATGTCTGGATAGTATAATAATCGGGCACAGACTGTATTAGCTCGCAGTAATATGGGAAACATATTCCTAATAATCGGACCACTGCCATATTGTTTTAATGGAATCATTGTCCTATTACCTGTGTTTACATTCCGGAATGTCGAGCAATAAAAACGAGCATTGAATGTAACATTCGGGCACAAGGTAGAGCGAAACTTACACTAATGCGTAATGAAAGCAGAAAGTAACACAATTAACCTGCGTATTCCTTGTGCGCTATTCCCAGGCTGCATCGTTGCCGTGTGCCTGACATCTCACCGCCTAAAATTGAGACCATGTGATATCTTTGGAGTCGTGTTTTAAAATCCCGTCCAAAAAGTTTAAATTAAATTTTATGCCTGCGAATATGTGCATTATGTCACCATCCCGTCCAGGAATTGGCGCTGTGCCTTCACTTAAACAATTTCATTCTCTGGGGGATAAGTGAGATGATTTAAGTGAGGGGAGAGTCAGCCCTGCCTGGATTCCGTACAAGATCTGCAGGCCCAATGTGTAGCAGCTGCTCACGCTGACAATGATTATTGTCTCTGAGTGACGCTGTGCTGGGCAATTTACACGCTTTTATCTAGTTTTTTCAATAGCATTTGTGTCTATGAGATAAATAGACTTTAATTTTCTAATGCGTCCTCTCTCTCTTGAACACTCACATCAATCTCTGCCCCAGTGGAGTTTACAATCTATATTCCCTATCACATGTACACACACACGGACATTCTAGGGTTAACATTTTTTGTTGGAAGCCAATGAACCTACCAGTATATTCCATAGTTACCTCCCCTCCTGCATTCTACAGGAGACTCCCTGACATAGCAGCAATCTCCCTCTCTCCCTCATTTGTCTAGCAATCTCCCTCATGTCACCTAGCCCACATTACACTGTCACATCATAGTTACCTCCCCACCTGCATTCTGCAGGAGACTCCCTGACATAGCAGCAATCTCCCTCTCTCCCTTATTTGTCTAGCAATCTCCCTCATGTCACCTAGCCCACGTTACACTGTTACACCATAGTCATACCTCCCAACTTTGCCAGTCTATGAGGTGGGTCGTTGCTGCTGCGCGCCGTAGGCGCCCCCGAAACTGTCGGGGCGTGGCCTAATTTGGGGCGTGGCCTATACTCGCGGCTCCCGCGAGGCCACGCCCCCATTTGCCGCTAGGGGGGCATGACCCAGAGGCTCTGTGAGCCTCTAGCCATGCCCCCAGCCACCTGGCTGCGGGAATAGACGCTGTGCGCATGCGCACAGCGTTTATTCCCCGCTGCTTAGCAGCTGACAGGGGGGACTCCCAACAGCCCGCCCGCGGGTGGGACAGCGGGACAGGCCCTGATAATCGGGACTGTCCCGCTAAAATCGGGACTGTTGGGAGGTATGCATAGTTATCTCCCCTCCTGCATTCTGCAGGAGACTCCCTGACATAGCAGCAATCTCCCTCTCTCCCTCATTAGTCTACCAATCTCAATCATGTCACCTAGCCCACATTACACTGTTACATCATAGTTACCTCCCCTCCTGCATTCTGCAGGAGACTCCCTGACATTGCAGCAATCTCCCTCTCTCCCTCATTAGTCTAGCAATCTCCCTCATGTCACCTAGCCCACATTACACTGTTACATCATAGTTACCTCCCCTCCTGCATTCTGCAGGAGCCTCCCTGACATAGCAACATTCTCCCTCTCTCCCTCATTAGTCTAGCAATCTCCCTCATGTCACCTAGCCCACATTACACTGTTACATCATAATGACCTCCCCTCCTGCATTCTGCAGGAGACTCCCTGACAAAGCAGCAATCTCCCTCTCTCCCTCATTAGTCTAGCAATCTCCCTCATGTCACCTAGCTCACATTACACTGTTACATCATAGTTACCTCCCCTCCTGCAGTCTGCAGGAGACTCTCTGAAATAGCAGCAATCTCCCTCTCTCCCTCATTAGTCTAGCAATCTCCCTCATGTCACCTAGCCCACATTACACTGTTACATCATAGTTACCTCCCCTCCTACATTCTGCAGGAGACTCCCTGACATAGCAGCAATCTCCCTCTCTCCCTCATTAGTCTAGCAATCTCCCTCATGTCACCTAGCCCACATTACACTGTTACATTTTGGGGGAAAAAAGGAATGAGAGACAGATACATTTACATTGAATCAATAGCGCCATTTCCCAGCACATTACCAAGTATAGTAGCTCTTACTAACTGCTTTGGGGCTCATCTACATTTCGATATAAGTCATTTTAAATTACATACCCACGCTTCTAGGTGCCACGTTCACAATCTCTTTTTACAATCACTCCATTTATGGGGCGCTGTGCAAAATTCTATTACCAACTATAATCTCCCTGAAACTAGTTTTTAAAAGTGGGCAAGTATGGTATATTTTTGAAATGTGGGAGGAAACCGGAGTACACGGAGGAAACCCACACAGGAATAGGCGAATATACAAACTCCACACAGTTAGGGCCATGGTGGGACTCGCTGTGAGGCAGTAGTGCTAACCATTACACCGTCTGTGCTGCCCTATATATATGGGATGCAGTAAGTTTACTGTCAAAATATTGACGGCCAAAATACCGACTTTTAAAATTCTGACATTCGCTATGCAGTCAAAGGGGGAAATTTACTAAGTAAAATTCGTAAAAAAAAAAAATCATATTTTCATACGAAAATACGATTTATTTTTTTTGGCCGGATACGTATTTTTGGCATTTACTATGCCAAAAATGCTGGAACTTGTGGTTCTCCACAATTTTCTGGGAGTGTCAGAGATAATGCAGGCGTGGCCAGGTGTATGAGAGGAATTCATGTGACATCAGCTCCGCCCCCAATCAGCCTGATTCTATCACAGCCGCTGAGTAAGTCCTGGGCTACTCACAGACTGCACACACTGGGGAATCATTACATGGTGAGCGGCTGTTATCTGGGAGTGTTGGGGAATACGCAAGCGTGGCCAGGTGTTACAGAGGAAGTCATGTGATGTCAGATCCGCCCCCAATCAGCCTGATTCTATCGCAGCCGCTGTGTAAGTCCTGGACTACGCACACACTGCACACACTGGGGAATCATTACATGGGGAGCGGCTGTTATCTGGGAGTGTCAGGTAATACGCAGGCGTGGCCAGGTGTGTGAGGGGAAGTCATGTGACGTCAGCTCCGCCCCCGATAAGCCTGATTCTATCACAGCCGCTGAGTAAGTCCTGGGCTACGCACACACTGGGGAATCATTACATGGGGAGCGGCTGTTATCTGGGAGTGTCAGGTAATTCGCAGGCGTGGCCAGGTGTGTGAGGGGAAGTCATGTGACATCAGCTCCGCCCCCGATCAGTCTGATTCTATCACAGCCGCTGAGTAAGTCCTGGGCTACACACACACTGCACACACTGGGGAATCATTACATGGTGAGCGGCTGTTATCTGGGAGAGTCAGGTAATACGCAGGCGTGGCCAGGTGTGTGAGGGGAAGTCATGTGACGTCAGCTCCGCCCCCGATCAGCCTGATTCTATCACAGCCGCCGAGAAAGTCCTGGGCTATGCACAGACTGCACACACTGGGGAATCATTACATGGTGAGCGGCTGTTATCTGGGAGTGTCAGGTAATACGCAGGCGTGGCCAGGTGTGTGAGGGGAAGTCATGTGACGTCAGCTCCGCCCCCGATCAGCCTGATTCTATCACAGCCGCCGAGTAAGTCCTGGACTGCGCACAGACTGCACACACTGGGGAATCATTACATGGGGAGCGGCTGTTATCTGGGAGTGTCAGGTAATACGCAGGCGTGGCCAGGTGTGTGAGGGGAAGTCATGTGACGTCAGCTCCGCCCCCGATCAGCCTGATTCTATCACAGCCGCCGAGTAAGTCCTGGACTGCGCACAGACTGCACACACTGGGGAATCATTACATGGTGAGCGGCTGTTATCTGGGAGTGTCAGGTAATACGCAGGCGTGGCCAGGTATGTGAGGGGAAGTCATGTGACGTCAGCTCCGCCCCCGATCAGCCTGATTCTATCACAGCCGCTGAGTAAGTCCTGGGCTACGCACACATTGCACACACTGGGGAATCATTACATGGGGAGCAGCTTGCATATGGATTTGTGCTTAGCAATTCGCAGGCTTGTATGGGGCAGGATTTCACTCTGGCGGGGGCGGCGTATACCTGTTTCCAAACACAGGTGACAGGAACAGGAGGTGACACCGGGCGTCTTCATCTTAAATGATGCCATATTTCTGGCTGTGTCCCAGGTCTCTGTTCCGCAGGTATCGGATTGAAATGTAAAGTAAATGTAGGCATTCATGATGGAAGCCACAGAGTACAGTGAATTCGGATGAAGTCGCTAAGTTCAGCTGCATCCCAGGCAAGAAGGGGTTAATGATGCCGGCGGTTGATGATACCTGACAGCAATGGTTCTGCTGCTGGACCTGGCCGCAGCCAGATCTGATAATAGGATTAAGTTGTCTGCCCCGTCCGTCCGCTGAGGGAGTCGTTACATGGGGAAGTTTGGGGGCTGGGGGTGGGGGGGTGAAGGGCTCAGATTTTTGTTCATCATTATTTCAATCAGCGTTACGAGCATGAGAGCCGTAATCGCCTGGACGTGTCCACAGACCTCCTGACCCCTTCCCCGTGCACCCTCCCATCATCTGACACAAGGGTGACATAACCCAACGACCTCGGCGGAACTAACGTCTTATACTCCGCAGAGAGCAGCGTCTGGGACATGACGTTATAGATGGGGCCCGGCGCAATGTTCTGTCCGTGCAGCCAGCGCTGTTACTACAACAAGCCAGGATTTCTGTGTCCCTGGGAGTCATGCTGGGGCGGCACTGACACCAAGAAGCCCATGTTGACTTTTTCATATGTCGGCCTTTTGAGTGTGTTGACCTTTTGGTGTCGGCGGGCCCATTGACTGTCTGCCTAGACACTGTCTACCCTTTGATCATAACTGGCGGGAAGAGGGTCCTAAACAATCTCACCTTCCAGATTCTTACCCACCCAGACTTATGGCGTTACTGTGAGGAGGAGTGACACCATTAGGTCGACATGGGTCTAGGTCGACATGGGAAAAAGTCGACTTGGTTCTCGGTTGAAAGGTCATTCGTTCGACAGGTCATTAGTTCGACTGTCTATGTCGACAGTCAAAAGGTCGACATGGGGTTTTTCACTGTTTGTTTTACCTGAATGTGGACACAGTTTCAAGTGCACTGCATCCCCTCGCTGCACTCGGCACACTATTCAATTCTCCCACCACACCCTAGTGGAGGGTATGGCATGAAACACCACCTGTCGGCTCAGAAAAGAACTAATGACCTGTCGAACTAATGACCTTTCGACCTAGACCCATGTCGACCTAATGGTGTCGACCATCAGGCTGTAGACCAAATGACCGCATCCTGATATCTGTACCACATGACAGTATACAGGAGGACAGGACAGCGCAGCAAGGCTGTATACGATATCTGTACCACATGACAGTATACAGGAGCACAGGGCAGCGCAATAAAGGTATATACAATATCTTTATAGATGCTGTATATGACAATGTAAAGCGATAGAGTATTTTAGAATAAGGTAAAATCACAAATATCAGCACCCCCCTCATGTCTGTGACCCCCCCTCCCTCCGCAATGAGATGGAACTGGAACATTGCCATCATTTTGCAGCAGTGTGACCTGTAGATGTGATGTCACAGGTTGGCCTGTGACATCACATCTAGGGGGCAGCTCCACAGGCTGCAGGGTGACTGCCCAGAGCATACTGATAATGCACTAAGCGAAACAGTATTTCCTTTCTCTGCTTTGTCCCAACCCTGACGTTCATCATAAATACCTGTATTCCCAGTATACAGCCATTTTTCATAATTACCTGTATTCCCAGTATACAGCCATTCCTCATAATTACCTGTATTCCCAGTATACAGCCATTCCTCATAATAACCTGTATTCCCAGTATACAGCCATTCCCCATCTGCACTGAACGTCATCTACCCCTATCTCCTGAGACCCTCTTATCAGTCCCCTAATCCTTCTGCATTCATGACCCACATTGCCCAGTTCCTGTACATTACTCATATATAACTGTCTGTAGTTCACCAATAGCTCAGATTGTACAATAATCACGCACAGATGTAGTCACACTCATCAGATGTAGCCAATCCCCACGTGTGAGTGGCCGATTTGTGGCAGCAACGAGCGTGGCTACATCTGTATACATATAATGTCCCAGGGCGAGGAAGTTTCCCATCATCTCAGACCGGGGGAACTATTCTTACAGACACACATTTAGCACTGACTTCAGAGCAGCGCCTCTGGGCTGCGCAGACATGGGTGGCCCTGCGATAGGGGTCTTATGTTGCCCGCAGAAATATTTACAGTGTAAAATAAGCTGTGTTCCCTCTCCCCCGTCAGCGGTGCTGGCACCAGAGATGTTTAGTGAGTGTCTGACATGCGCCCCTTCTACCCAAATTCCCAGCGGTGCATAGGAACGATGAGGCGTACAGATAACGGCATGCGAACAGCCGCAGTCTTATGTATAGGAAGCTCCCAGATTAATGTTCCTGCCCTGACACTCGCAGCCTATACTTAGCTTTATAGGCAAGCCTTTACAAATATGTATGTGCCCTAATGACGTCTTATGCCGAATATAGAGGGTGTATAAAGGGAAAGTGCATTAGTTAGGATGACATATGTGCATTATACCTACGCGTTGTATGGCTTATATGCAGATAATATATACATTAGATGGGGGTAACACGCACTGCCGAAACCCCCACACAAACCTTCTCTATTGTATCTTCCCTAAGCTCTTGTATTTATTATCTGTATATTTCAGGTGATCGCTCATTCCACCTAAATGCAATGCTATTAAAGGGGGTTTTACCTGGAATGTGTCTTCCTACAGTCTGTGTTTATAAAGTACTGTAGTTCCTATGTAGATATTAATGTCAGAAATTGTCCCCAGGCTCTCTATGATGAGGGTCTGCTTCACCTACACAACACATTTCCTGGTAAGAAGATGCAAGGAATCTACCTGGCATAATGTGGACTGTACCTGGCATAATGTGTATCAGGGGCTCTACCTGGCATAATGTGTATCAGGGGCTCTACCTCGCATAATGTGATTTGTTCTTACTTCTCCATCCATGTCGTCATGTCGTCATGTCGTGATAGAGTGAGTTTATAATAACGAAGAATGTGATTTTCTTAGAATATATCTCTGCCACTCTGATAATTGCATCAGTGTCTGGATGGAACTCACCTTACTTACCATGTACTTGTCCTTAATTGCTTTGTGCTATAATTCCTTATTTGTTCTTTTGCTCATTTATGTATAGTTAGGCGCTGCGGAACCCTTGTGGTGCCATACAAATAACCAATATTAATGATAATGAGAAGATGGCAAGGTGCATTTCTTGTGGCTAGGCACTGTGGGCACGTGCGCTGATGTAGACCCCCACAGATTTTTTATGCATTTCGCCTTCCCCATAGAGAGGTCCGACCAGCAGTATTTCAGGAGGAAAACCAAGGTTTTGTAGCACTCACGTGACTGGCGGAGCATTGTGCGCCCCAAGCTGATTTGCGCTGCGCAGCTTATGCATTGCACCGGCCTCCTCTGTGTCCAGGTGACTGCTCCGCTTTGATGGACCTTTGTTTCTAATGACACTAGAAAGAGATTAAGTGCGGTTTAGGATCCCTTGTCACTCATTCTGCACGGTGGAAAATACCTGCCAAGAGCCCAAACAGGATTAGCAGCACCTGCTGTTCCCACTATTCGGAGGATATTGAAGCGCGGCTAGCAGCGGCACCACCCTCTGCTCCCTTTAATTACAGCGGTGAGAAAAGATGAATGATACAGGGCTGCAGAGAGCCGCTTGGGGTAGTTATTCTGTATCCCATCAGTGGGACACAAACATTCCTCTGTTCCTGCAGAGGTGCGGAATGTGGCTTCCCAATAATTCTGTTCACGCTTTCTGGGGCCGTAGTTATGGCAAATTCTTCCTAATTCTATGGGATAACTGCCCCTCCAAGTCTTTTCATCTGCATGTGCGTTACACATGTTAGTACTATAATCGTAATGAAGTGAATGAAGTCTTTTCATTGGGATTAATGTGCTACTCACATCATTCCTTTACCATGTCTTATAATTAAAGTAATAATGTGTTTTGTTCTTTTGCACCCCGGTCATGTTAACATGAAGCTGGATGAAAGGCCGCTCGTAATGCCTGTATAGTTCTACTAAATGCAGCCTTTTGCTGTATCAGACCAGCAGTGGTTTATACTACAGTGTTATACTGTCGTGTGTGTGTGTGTACAATCTACAAATGCACATAGTAAGTGTACGTGGTGCGTAAGCTCAATAGGCCTAATATAGTTTGCAGAACAAATTTGTTCTAAAAAATGGACGAAACCATGCTGGTGGGGCAGATGTAAGTGTAGAAAGATTTGGGTGAGTTATTTAGTTTCAGTGCAGGGTAAATACTGGCTGCTTTATTCTTACACTGCAATATAGATATCATTTTGAACACACCAAATGTAACTCTCTCAGCACATGGGGGGTCATTTGGGTTGAGTCACACAGGGGAGCGATGTTTTTAATCTGTGCATGCTCAGCGCTGTGTGACATCACACAGATGCCGGCCCTCCCCTCAAGAGGAGCAGACACGCCTGCGTTGTCTGGACTGCTTTCACAAAACAATCAGTGCCCCCCCCCCCTCCAGCAGTCCAACGCCCTGTCGCAGCCCTCTGCCAGCTGTAACAATGCTGGGAGGGGAGCCAGGGTTGCCCAGCTGTTCAGTGATGGGCGTGTGCCCACAATGACGACAAACGGGGGTCGTGCAACACGATCACGCCCCTCCACACGAGGCCCTGCCCCCTCACCCCAAGGCACCAGGTCTCGTGTTGCTAACTGCTGAAGTTGGGGCTATGCATATATACCCAGACATTCCATACGGGAACAATGGCCCCACCCTCGTGTGACATCATGCGTGTAGGCGGGAGTAATCCCTGTAGTAATAGAATGAATGCCAGCAACCAGTTCACATCAGGGTCCCCGGGAAGGAACGGATTTCCTCATGTCATAGAAAGCAATATAGTCTATTACTGTGTAATCTAAGCAATTACCCACAATATTCCTCCCATTGTCCAGCTCTACAGCCGCTACCGCCTGATCTCTGTCTAGTGGAGTCATCTTTATTTATCCCCTAAATTCATTAGGATGAAGTAGTGTAAACAGGCGGGATATCCACAGGGCCCTCCGCCGCCAATGTAAACATGTTTGTCAGGCTGGAAGAAGACTTTGCTAATACAGTTTGGGGAAGACACTCCAAGTTCCCCCACAGTAGCCACGGAAGATCAGCGTTATTTATTTATCACTCACAAAGCCATTTATTGCATCCAGAGATGAGCGGAAATGTAACATGATTAGTTACTGGCGGCTGTGGAGCCAATGTTCACGCAAATGGTCGATGTTTCTGGAATGCTGGCGCGTATAAGATGCTATAAAGTCGCTGTAAAGTGGCATCCTGCGTGTGTGCGCACACTGCTATGCGCAGACATTGATGCAAATGGGGGTGATGTGTAAAGCCACGCCTCCTTTGCTGAGCCTTCACCGCACAGGGGTCCCACTTCTTGGGGTCTTTATGTTGACGATCATTGACCTCAAAGGACCTCATTTCTGCTCTGAGCACAACTGAACTGAGGCATTAATTTGGCTCCACTCCGTTATCCGCTGGTTAATACATCTGCCCCATAGGTCCTTATTTATATACATATATTTTCAAACCGATATATTCAAAAATAGTCATTCGGGGATCTTAGGGGTGAAAGGGGGTGTGGCCTCTACCAAATAGGTGTGGCTTCACTGGGCCATCGGTGGTCGCGAGCCACGCCTCCCGCTGTCATCCCTATGGGGCCATGCACCCAACATCTATTCACCGCCCCTCAGGAGGGATAGTGGGTCAGCCCCCAAAAAAAGGGTCTGTCTAGCAAAAGTTGGGACAGTTGGTAGGAATGTATATTATTTGTAGGGCAACACAAGGGTCCCATAGCGCGGTACTAAAGCTGAAGGATGTCACACATACATAATTACAACAATGTACATATAGCATAATGAAGTATCAGGGGGGAGGGCCATATCCACAAGAGCTTACATTCTAATCAAGTAAATGGTGAGTCAGGAATCAATGAAAGCTTGTTTGATAATAAATACACAAGACATCTAAGCCGTCATGCAGAGAGAGAGTGTGTGATCTGTGACAAGCCCGCAGGGGAATCCTCCACTAATAACCTGACTGTATCAGCAAACTGTCACTAATCTGCCTGTTGTAACACAATGATTCACATCACTGCGGCTCTTCTGCTTCCAGGGCACATTCCAGCCAGCAGCGCAAAGTACCCCTACCTGTAACACCAGAAACATGGCATGTCTAATTTGGGGGGTTCATAAATACAGCTATCTGCAACCTTTAGCATTAGACAATGCATGTACAGGCTCTTTGTCAGTGTACATACATAGCAGGGCTGCTGAATAACACTGGGACCATGAGTTACATTCCAACCAGGGACCTGTCTGTGTAGAGTTTACATGTTCTCTCTTTTTTCATGTCCTTCCTGTATTTGCTCTGGACAAAAACAATATAATTCACCTCATTGAGGTGAGGAGTAGTTGGCCTTTTATATATTTATTGTGATGTTAGTTTGGGTATTATTGTTAGCCACACATTGAGCTTATTACCGCTTATGTGGCTCTGTCTTATGTGATGCGACATTGTATCAGCAAACCTTACATGCAGCTCTTTCAGCAGTACAATGTCCTGCGCTCATACCTAGATCCCAGCCTGTGTCTCAGTGAGAGTGCTGCATCGCCTATCACCAGCCAACCACAGCCCCTGCACCTCTTCTGCTCCGCAGCTTTTATATAAACCACACGGATAGTGCTAAAATCTGCGGCTGGCACCACATCAAGGGGAACGTGCCCACAGCCCGAGCCCGACAGCTGTACATAGAACGTTGGGATCTTTTGATGATCCTTTAACATTGGCAGATGTGGACACAGTGATCCATACAATACTGCTATCAGCTCTGTGCAAGCCATTATATGACATATGTGCAAACACTGGGGGAGATGTAGAGCTCAGGTAGTGTACAAGCCATTATATGACATATGTGCAAACACCGGGGGAGATGTAGAGCTCAGGTAGTGTACGAACCATTATATGAGATATGGGCAAACACTGGGGGAGATGTAGAGCCCAGGTAGTGTACAAGCCATTATATGACATATGTGCAAACACTGGGGGAGATGTAGAGCTCAGGTAGTGTACAGGCCATTATATGAGATATGTGCAAAAACTGTGGGAGATGTAGAGCTCAGGTAGTGTACAAGCCATTATATGAGATATGGGCAAACACTGGAGGAGATGTAGAGCTCAGGTAGTGTACAAGCCATACAGTATATTACATATGTGCAAACACTGGGGGAGATGTAGAGCTCAGGTTGTGTACAAGCCATTATATGACATATGTGCAAACACTGGGGGAGATGTAGAGCTCAGGTAGTGTACAAGCCATTATATGACATATGTGCAAACACTGGGGGAGATGTAGAGCTCAGGTAGTGTACAAGCCATTATATGACATATGTGCAAACACTGGGGGAGATGTAGAGCTCAGGTAGTGTACAAGCCATTATATGACATATGTGCAAACACCGGGGGAGATGTAGAGCTCAGGTAGTGTACGAACCATTATATGAGATATGGGCAAACACTGGGGGAGATGTAGAGCTCAGGTAGTGTACAAACCATTATATGAGATATGTGCAAAAACTGTGGGAGATGTAGAGCTCAGGTAGTGTACAAGCCATTATATGAGATATGGGCAAACACTGGAGGAGATGTAGAGCTCAGGTAGTGTACAAGCCATACAGTATATGACATATGTGCAAACACTGGGGGAGATGTAGAGCTCAGGTAGTGTACAAGCCATTATATGACATATGTGCAAACACTGGGGGAGATGTAGAGCTCAGGTAGTGTACAAGCCATTATATGACATATGTGCAAACACTGGGGGAGATGTAGAGCTCAGGTAGTGTACAAGCCATTATATGACATATGTGCAAACACTGGGGGAGATGTAGAGCTCAGGTAGTGTACAAGCCTTTATATGACATATGTGCAAACACTGGGGGAGATGTAGAGCTCAGGTAGTGTACAAACCATTATATGAGATATGGGCAAACACTGGAGGAGATGTAGAGCTCAGGTAGTGTACAAGCCATACAGTATATGACATATGCGCAAACACTGGGGGAGATGTAGAGCTCAGGTAGTGTACAAACCATTATATGACATATGTGCAAACACTGGGGGAGATGTAGAGCCCAGGTAGTGTACAAGCCATTATATGACATATGCGCAAACACTGGGGGAGATGTAGAGCTCAGGTAGTGTACAAACCATTATATGACATATGCGCAAACACTGGGGGAGATGTAGAGCTCAGGTAGTGTACGAACCACTATATGAGATATGTGCAAACACTGGGGGAGATGTAGAGCTCAGGTAGTGTACGAACCATTATATGACATATGTGCAAACACTGGGGGAGATGTAGAGCTCAGGTAGTGTACAAGCCTTTATATGACATATGTGCAAACACTGGGGGAGATGTAGAGCCCAGGTAGTGTACAAACCATTATATGAGATATGGGCAAACACTGGAGGAGATGTAGAGCTCAGGTAGTGTACAAGCCATACAGTATATGACATATGCGCAAACACTGGGGGAGATGTAGAGCTCAGGTAGTGTACAACCCATTATATGACATATGTGCAAACACTGGGGGAGATGTAGAGCCCAGGTAGTGTACAAGCCATTATATGACATATGCGCAAACACTGGGGGAGATGTAGAGCTCATGTAGTGTACGAACCATTATATGACATATGCGCAAACACTTGGGGAGATGTAGAGCTCAGGTAGTGTACGAACCACTATATGAGATATGTGCAAACACTGGGGGAGATGTAGAGCTCAGGTAGTGTACAAGCCAATATATGACATATGCGCAAACACTGGGGGAGATGTAGAGCTCAGGTAGTGTACAAGCCACTATATGACATATGTGCAAACACTGGGGGAGATGTAGAGCCCAGGTAGTGTACAAGCCAATATATGACATATGCGCAAACACTGGGGGAGATGTAGAGCTCAGGTAGTGTACAAGCCACTATATGACATATGTGCAAACACTGGGGGAGATGTAGAGCTCAGGTAGTGTACAAGCCATTATATGACATATGTGCAAACACTAGGGGAGATGTAGAGCCCAGGTAGTGTACAAGCCATTATATGACATATGTGCAAACACTGGGGGAGATGTAGAGCCCAGGTAGTGTACAAGCCATTATATGACATATGCGCAAACACCAGGGGAGATGTAGAGCTCAGGTAGTGTACGAACCATTATATGACATATGTGCAAACACCGGGGGAGATGTAGAGCTCAGGTAGTGTACGAACCATTATATGACATATGTGCAAACACTGGGGGAGATGTAGAGCCCAGGTAGTGTACAAGCCAATATATGACATATGCGCAAACACTGGGGGAGATGTAGAGCTCAGGTAGTGTACAAGCCACTATATGACATATGCGCAAACACTGGGGGAGATGTAGAGCTCAGGTAGTGTACAAGCCATTATATGACATATGTGCAAACACTGGGGGAGATGTAGAGCCCAGGTAGTGTACAAGCCATTATATGACATATGTGCAAACACTGGGGGAGATGTAGAGCCCAGGTAGTGTACAAGCCATTATATGACATATGTGCAAACACTGGGGGAGATGTAGAGCCCAGGTAGTGTACAAGCCATTATATGACATATGCGCAAACACCGGGGGAGATGTAGAGCTCAGGTAGTGTACGAACCATTATATGACATATGTGCAAACACTGGGGGAGATGTAGAGCTCAGGTAGTGTACGAACCATTATATGACATATGTGCAAACACTGGGGGAGATGTAGAGCCCAGGTAGTGTACAAGCCATTATATGACATATGTACAAACACTGGGGGAGATGTAGAGCCCAGGTAGTGTACAAGCCATTATATGACATATGCGCAAACACCGGGGGGAGATGTAGAGCTCAGGTAGTGTACGAACCATTATATGACATATGTGCAAACACTGGGGGAGATGTAGAGCTCAGGTAGTGTACGAACCATTATATGACATATGTGCAAACACTGGGGGAGATGTAGAGCTCAGGTAGTGTACAAGCCACTATATGACATATGTGCAAACACTGGGGGAGATGTAGAGCTCAGGTAGTGTACAAGCCATACAGTATATGATATATGTGCAAACACTGGGGGAGATGTAGAGCTGAGGTAGTGTACAAGCCACTATATGACATATGTGCAAACACTGGGGGAGATGTAGAGCCCAGGTAGTGTACAAGCCAATATATGACATATGCGCAAACACTGGGGGAGATGTAGAGCTCAGGTAGTGTACAAGCCACTATATGACATATGTGCAAACACTGGGGGAGATGTAGAGCTCAGGTAGTGTACAAGCCATTATATGACATATGTGCAAACACTAGGGGAGATGTAGAGCCCAGGTAGTGTACAAGCCATTATATGACATATGTGCAAACACTGGGGGAGATGTAGAGCCCAGGTAGTGTACAAGCCATTATATGACATATGCGCAAACACCAGGGGAGATGTAGAGCTCAGGTAGTGTACGAACCATTATATGACATATGTGCAAACACCGGGGGAGATGTAGAGCTCAGGTAGTGTACGAACCATTATATGACATATGTGCAAACACTGGGGGAGATGTAGAGCCCAGGTAGTGTACAAGCCAATATATGACATATGCGCAAACACTGGGGGAGATGTAGAGCTCAGGTAGTGTACAAGCCACTATATGACATATGCGCAAACACTGGGGGAGATGTAGAGCTCAGGTAGTGTACAAGCCATTATATGACATATGTGCAAACACTGGGGGAGATGTAGAGCCCAGGTAGTGTACAAGCCATTATATGACATATGTGCAAACACTGGGGGAGATGTAGAGCCCAGGTAGTGTACAAGCCATTATATGACATATGTGCAAACACTGGGGGAGATGTAGAGCCCAGGTAGTGTACAAGCCATTATATGACATATGCGCAAACACCGGGGGAGATGTAGAGCTCAGGTAGTGTACGAACCATTATATGACATATGTGCAAACACTGGGGGAGATGTAGAGCTCAGGTAGTGTACGAACCATTATATGACATATGTGCAAACACTGGGGGAGATGTAGAGCCCAGGTAGTGTACAAGCCATTATATGACATATGTACAAACACTGGGGGAGATGTAGATCCCAGGTAGTGTACAAGCCATTATATGACATATGCGCAAACACCGGGGGGGGATGTAGAGCTCAGGTAGTGTACGAACCATTATATGACATATGTGCAAACACTGGGGGAGATGTAGAGCTCAGGTAGTGTACGAACCATTATATGACATATGTGCAAACACTGGGGGAGATGTAGAGCTCAGGTAGTGTACAAGCCACTATATGACATATGTGCAAACACTGGGGGAGATGTAGAGCTCAGGTAGTGTACAAGCCATACAGTATATGATATATGTGCAAACACTGGGGGAGATGTAGAGCTGAGGTAGTGTACAAGCCACTATATGACATATGTGCAAACACTGGGGGAGATGTAGAGCTCAGGTAGTGTACAAGCCATTATATGACATATGTGCAAACACTGGGGGAGATGTAGAGCTCAGGTAGTGTACAAGCCACTATATGACATATGTGCAAACACTGGGGGAGATGTAGAGCTCAGGTAGTGTACAAGCCATTATATGACATATGTGCAAACACTGGGGGAGATGTAGAGCCCAGGTAGTGTACAAGCCATTATATGACATATGTGCAAACGCTGGGGGAGATGTAGAGCCCAGGTAGTGTACAAGCCATTATATGACATATGTGCAAACACTGGGGGAGATGTAGAGCCCAGGTAGTGTACAAGCCATTATATGACATATGCGCAAACACCGGGGGAGATGTAGAGCTCAGGTAGTGTACGAACCATTATATGACATATGTGCAAACACTGGGGGAGATGTAGAGCTCAGGTAGTGTACGAATCATTATATGACATATGTGCAAACACTGGGGGAGATGTAGAGCTCAGGTAGTGTACAAGCCACTATATGACATATGTGCAAACACTGGGGGAGATGTAGAGCTCAGGTAGTGTACAAGCCATACAGTATATGATATATGTGCAAACACTGGGGGAGATGTAGAGCTGAGGTAGTGTACAAGCCACTATATGACATATGTGCAAACACTGGGGGAGATGTAGAGCTCAGGTAGTGTACAAGCCATTATATGACATATGTGCAAACACTGGGGGAGATGTAGAGCTCAGGTAGTGTACAAGCCACTATATGACATATGTGCAAACATTGGGGGAGATGTAGAGCTCAGGTAGTGTACAAGCCATACAGTATATGATATATGCGCGAACACTGGGGGATGGGGGGGGGGAGGGGGGCAGTGATTGCCTGCATTTAAAAACATAGGCGTGTCACCACCGTTTAGGAGGAGGGTATAAACCAGGCATATCTGTCGCTATATCCCCCCTATTATTTCCTATTATTAATTCACTTTAAAATGTTTTTTGAATGAATGTAAACGATGCTAATTAGTAGGTGAACAGATGTTAATTTTATGTAAAGTAAAAGCGCTGATTGTACCACCGTGCGTATAGGAAGGAGCGAGCCTCATTCAGCTGTCACTGGATCTCATTTATGACCCCTTGTTGGAAACTAATGGTGGCACCCATGTAGAAAGGGTCCGGTTCTAGCACTTCCTAAGGGTTAGGGTGTCACCAGCCAATGGTGCATGACACACTCTCTGGACCACGTGTTGGTGCATTGGGCACTCATTTAGTGAGGTGAATCGGACCCACCTCCCAATATGCCTGGACAGTTCTCCAGATTTGTGACATTGGAGAGGTAGGGGTGTATAGCAACCTCCAGTCTGACTGTTCTGTGTTTTAGCAGTTTATGAAGATGTAAGGAACCAGGAAAGTCCTGACTGACCCCTGGAGAAATGTCACTTCCGGGGACACCGTATACTAGAAGCTGTCCGCCAGGCCCCTCTGCAATTCTCTGGCTCTTGTTTGGCAGTGAAAGGGTGACATTCCTCCTGGAATACGTCCAACTTCAGCCAATAGTCTGAGCCAGACATGGATGCGATGGTTTAATAGGATTTAGTTTACATCTGGGCAGGTTCCAGCCAGCTCCAAATCCCCAGAAAAGATTCTCTCAGATCTTCTCATTTTCTCATGAATAAAACCTTATGATAGACAGTTGGTCAACTGAGCTGGCTAATATCTATCATTGTAATCCCTGCAAAAATTCCCTGCCTCCAGTGTCTCTTGTATTCTCGCTGGCTGTCATGTGCCCATGCTGCGGCGAGGGAGGGCATTCTCGGGAAGGGGAGACGGCACCATGCAGAATGTACCATTTACCATCTGGTTCCCGTGGCAACACATACTATACTAACCTCTGTGCCAGGGATATTGTACAGTTCATACATTATACATTTGCTTTCCTCCTTTTACATAAATAGGGACTAATGGAAACTTAAAATAGCAGCGTGTGCCAGATTACTGGTTACTCATACTAAGGGGAATAGCGCACCATTGCTCTACAGTATAAGGATGATAGAAGTCTCCATGGGATTCCATGACTGGGATATATATGGAGGATGACTGATGGTGGCAGGAATTCCACACAGGTTTAAGTAAGTGTACTTACCCTCCCTCTGTCCACCCTCTAATCTTAAACCCCCTCTTAAACCCTAACCCAGCTGCCAACCCACAGCCTAACCCTAACCTTCCCTCCCCACAGCCTAAGCCTCCCTCCCCACAGTCTAATATTCCCTCCCCATAGCCTATCCCTTTCTCCCCACAGCCTAAACCTCCCTTCCCACAGCCTAACCCTCCCTCCTCACAGCCTAAACCTCCCTTCCCACAGTCTAATCTTCCCTCCCCATAGCCTATCCCTTCCTCCCCACAGCCTAAACCTCCCTCCCCACAGCCTAAACCTCCCTTCCCACAGTCTAATCTTCCCTCCCCACAGCCTAACCCTCCCAACCCACAGCCTAACCCTAAACCCTCCCAAACCACAGCCTAACCCTAACCTTCCCTCCCCACAGCCTAACCCTCCCTCCCCACAGCCTAAACCTCCCTTCTCACAGCCTAATCCTCCCTCCCCATAGCCTAACCCTTCCTCCCCACAGCCTAAACCTCCCTTCCCACAGTCTAATCTTCCCTCCCCATAGCCTAACCATCCCTCCCCACAGCCTAACCCTCACTTCCCACAGCCTAACCCTCCTTCCCCATAGCATAACCCTTCCTCCCCACAGCCTAACTCTAACACTCTCTTCCCACAGCCTAAGCCCCTTCCCACAGCCTAACTCGAACCCTCCTTTCCCACAGCCTAACCCTCCCTCCTTGCAGCCTAAACCTCCCTTCCCACAGTCTAATCTTCCCTCCCCACAGCCTAACCCTCCCTCCCCACAGCCTAACCCTCACTTCCCACAGCCTAACCCTCCTTCCCCATAGCATAACCCTTCCTCCCCACAGCCTAACTCTAACCCTCCTTTCCCACAGCCTAACCCTCCCTTCCCACAGCCTAAGCCCCTTCCCACAGCCTAACTCCAACCCTCCTTTCCCACAGCCTAACCCTCCCTTCCCAGAGCCTTACCCTCCCTCCCCACAGCCTAACCCTCCCTCCCCACAGCCTAACCCTCCCTCCCCACCGCCTATCCATCCCTTCACACAGCCTAACCCTCCCTCCCCACTGCCTGGCCACCCTTCCCCACAGCCTATCCATCCCTTCCCCACAGCCTAACCCTCCCTCCCCACAGCCTATCCATCCCTTCCCACAGCCTAACCCTCCCTCTCCACAGCCTGAATAAATCCAGGCATGCCCAGGCGTTTTTGAGGAGGGTCTGATGTCAGCACCAGCCCCGATCAGCCTGTTACAGTTGCAGAATCTTCAGACCTACTCACATTTACACAGATGGCAAAAACCTTTTGATGGTTCGGGAATTACGGATTTGTGAGTGAGTGGCGTTTAGCAATTCGGCAAGTGTCATCTTCTCTTTCTGTCCAGGCGGCGGATTTCACCTCGCAGCCCACTATGTATTCTCACATTAGTGGTATGTCTGATTCAGGCCCTGGACGGAATGTTATCGCCCCAGCAAGCATTGCAGGATTCGCATACATTACATAGGCAGATGTCAGTGCCAAGGACAGGGGCTCTAACGCAATGTACGATGTGTTTGGAGTAACAGCGGGACTAGGGATGCCAATCCCGGGGCATTTTTTAAATCCCGGGAATCGGGATTGAAAAATGCTCAATCCCGGGATTCCTGGGATCCCGGGATTGGCATCCCGCCCCTGTCCCCCACTTACTTTAGTGCGGTGGAGCGGGGCTGGCAGCGGCTGTCCCCCATGAATGGTGGAGCGGGGCTTGCGGCTGCTGTCCCCCATGAGTGGTGGAGCGGGGCAGGTGGTGGCTCGGACGCCGGACGGAGAGGAATGCTGTCACTGTGTGTGGCCGTGAGCGTGTTCTGGTGCCGGAGGTGCAGCGCTGCGGCCTGCGCAGCGTGACCCATGCTGCACAGGCCACAGCGCTGTACCTCCGGCGCTGAAACCCGCTCGCCACCCCTCCCCTCCAGTCAGTGTCACGGAACAAGTGAGTTCAGAAGTGTCAGGGCAAAATGACCGGAATCCTCTCCCCGTCTGACCTCACTCGGCCGTATCCCGCGTCGGTAACAGCCGGGCAGCGTCTGAGCGTGTGCTCAGACGCTGCCCGGCAATAGACTGTACAATCCCGAAATCCCGGGATTGGATAGTCCAATCCCGGGATTGAAATCCCGGACATTTTGGGGCCAAATCCCGGGATCCCGCCGATCCCGATCCCGGGATTGGCCACCCTAAGCGGGACCCATGCGGATATGCAGCCGCCATTTCTGGAGAGTGGCTAGCCCTCCGACAGCATTGAAGGCGAGTTCCAACAAAACAGATCTGTCTTTAAAACAAGTCGGATCTGTTTTGTTGGAAACTGCCGTGGATTGTCGAATTCACAGCCGTTTCTTGACAATCCACGAACGTTTTCACCGGCACGCCAACTTTTCGCCACCCGGCAGGAGGAGCATTGAATTCCGTCTGTCGAGTTGCCGGCGAGCTCACCGAAAACGGAGCAGGATTCTGACTGTCGGGACATTATGGCTACCCTCCTGAATCTGTAGGGTTTACCCCATAGGGCTAATGCCATCTGCAGGGTGTTTTGGGGCATTAAATATAAATGAGCCCCTTAGATGATAAATGGGCCCCTTAGAGAGGAAACAGCTGCTGTAAGATTCCTCTGTCCTACCACAGATTCCACTGACATATCATTTCTCCATAACCCCAGCAGGACACCGGGTTCCACCTTTTGTTTTTAGTTGAGGGAATAAAATGCAGTCAGATCATTTAGCGATGAGCCTGTCAGATATATCACCTCTCTGGTATTTCTCCGCTGCAACCTCCCCTGGGGCTGGGGGCTGGGTGGGGAATCCAGAGACAGAATATCAGCAGTAAAACTAAAACATATGCAAACATTGTAGGGAAAGAAACCAGAATTTACCTCAAAGTAAAAAAAATCTGATACTTGAGCACATTTAGATTTAGTTATTTACAGTACTTGGGAATCTGGGCGAGAGCCAGTGATTGAAACGACATCTGTCCTCAGATGTACTGTTATATAATATATACAATGGAACACGCTGCACAGTAACTCTCTGCCGAGTCTTTGTGTTGTACATTTGTCTTTCTGCACCTTTCCCAACCTGTGCATTCCCTGCATTCTACTATCCACATTATTGGTAAGATAAAGGAGCAATTAGTGTACAGGAGCCGCCTTCGCTGGAGGTCCTTGTACAAGCTCGGCAGCGCACACCCACCTTTGTCCCCTACATTGTTCCTAGAATTGATTGGGTTTTTGAGAAAAGGTGTGTGCGCACGGTAACAGCAAAGGTGTGCTCAGGTAGAGTTTGGGGGAGTTCCCATAGAAGTAGGGAGCATGCAACACCTATATGGTGAAAAAATACCCCCCAACTCACCAACAACAAAAAAATCTACCCCATAAAATGTAACCACCAGGGCACTGGCTGCTGTTGGTCACTGTGAGCTTGACCCCCCCCCCCCCCCCCTCCTCTGCAACATTTCATTCAGATAACTATTTTATGTACAGTAGGACAGACATTATTATTGTTTTCCCCAGCACCCTCTTCATATATATAATTTGGTTTGTTCTAGAAACAATAATACAAATATTTAAGAGAAATCATTGACTGATATTTAAGCAATTCTGAGGGTTTCAGGTATCCTTCCTCCTGGTACTTAGCAGCCTTCACAGGGAATATTGTATTCACGATGAGGTGACAGAACCTGGCTGATCAGATTCCCCACACGCGCTTTATACAACAAATTCCCTTGCGCAATAATAATCAGAATCAGCTTTATTGGCCAGGTATACTTGCGTGTACTAGGAATTTGTTTTCGGTTTGCTGTGCAGCAGCCGGGTGGGTAACAAGTAAACAGCATACAGTATAACCAGGTGGGGGAACATGTACAGTCATATAGAAGGTTATTCCGAGGGGACACCATGTTCGATTATGTGCAAAGGGTTATGGCGCGACTAGACAGTGAGGTGTTCATGAGTTCACGTGTCAACAGGTGAACCGCTTGAGGGAAGAAACTTTTTAGGCTTCTGGTGGACCTGGTGGGAATAGCCCTGTAGCGTCTGCCTGATGGCAGCAGGTTAAACAAGCCATGGCCAGGATGTAGTTGGTCCTTGACTATCTTCATTGCCCGCTTTTTTTCTCTGGACAGGTACAGGTCCTGGACAGAGGGAAGGTCTGTCCCGATTATCTTCTTCGCAGTTTGGAGTCTGCATTTGTCTCTCTCGCTGGCGGAGCCGCACCAGACCAGTATTGAGGAGCACAGTACAGACTCCACAATTGCGGAGTAGAAGAGGAGCAGAAGCTTCTGTGGGATGTTGAACTTACTCAGTTGCCTAAGGAAGAATAGCCTCTGCTGCACTTTTCCAACAATAGTATCAGTGTTGGTCCCCCATTTAAGGTCCCGGGAGATTGTGGTTCCTAGGAACTTGAAGGAGTCCACTAGCGAAACCACACTGTCAGCAATTGTTAGCGGAGGAACACCAACAGCCTTCTTCCTAAAGTCCACTACCATCTCAACGGTTTTTAGTGGGTTGAGCTCTAGATGGTTGCTGCTGCACCACCGGGCCAATCAGTCCACTTCTTATCTGTAGGCCGATTCGTCCCCGTCCTTGATAAGACCAATGACGGTAGTGTCATAATGAATATAATAATGCATTCTTCCTGTGACACAAACCTAGACGCACCAACTACAGCAGCATTTCAGCAAAATCTGGTTTGTCGCTGCCACATGTGAGAATGATAATTATATTTTACAGCATTGGTGCCTAGAAGCTTGAAGTTATTCATTTCTGAAGAGCTGCAAGGTTTCATGTATCTCTTCTTTCACATTCGACTCTTCCTACTGTCTGTCTCTCTCTCTCTCTGTCTGTCTAAATCTGCGGCTTCCTCTCCACACCATATATTGTTCATAGTTTGTAACGGGTTTAGTTTTGGGAAAATTTCAAAACCAAAATGGTCCCGGCACTCCTCCATTGTCCAGACCACACCTACGCAATGCTTCATTACCACCCACGCAACACCGAGTCCACTCCCCTGTCTACTTGCCCCAATGTGACTGCGTTCCGCCATTTTTAAACTTTGCCAAATAGCGATGTTTGCAAATCTGCAAACCAAGCTGAATAACCCCCAGCGTCACTGAGGCACGTATAATGTCATGATGGGAACCTCTCCAGTATTCTTTATATCTTCACACACAGGAATCCTGCTAAGGTTTGGGAAAGTATAAACTAGCATTGACCCCCCCAAACCTAACCTTTACCCCACCAACCCCCATCACACCTATCCTATCCCCAAGGCCAAGCAAATCTCTCTCACTTCTTACACCAAAGCTTCCACTTTTCCTGCCTCCATACACTTTCTCCAACCCACGTGCTAATAACTTTTTCCTATTTCGAAACTTCAAATATCTGCAACAGCTGAATCCTGATCCCAACCCAACACAAACTTACACATATGTAGCCACACTGAAGCCAGCACGCATGCCCCATAGTCTGATGCCAGGCTGGTAAAGGACCTGGCACATATCTGTCTTGTAAATGCTTTTTTTGGGGGCAAATTCACCAATGGCACCTGGAGCACGTGAAGCTGACATTGTCCAATCTGGTCTTCTATGGGACCAATGAGCATATTAGGACTATGCGTGCCTATCTAAGAAGAGACCGAGGGGGAAGAATTAATGCCCTCAGTGAGAAGGAAAATAATTGTAATGCCAACAAAAAGAATCCAGGGTTACAACTAACCACTTTAACTGCCATTTTTTCTAAATACTTCTCAAAAATTGCCATTTTCAGTTATTTATTATTATTGAAATATTGAATTTAACAATTATACCTGTTTTTTTTTTAAACATTTGTAACATATCCCCCTCCCCAAACAACGTAACATCGTAACCATTGCCATCAGGCTATCGGGACTTTGATTCCCCCAAAGGTTGAACTCTGGGGAACCGAGGGAGGGGTCACATTATGTTTTCTTGGGATGGCTGAACAAATCACATGACATAAAGAAACAATTCTGCATAAAGGGAAAAAGTGAGGAGGAAAGACAGTGAATAGACATGAAACCTGACCTGAGTCCGTCCTCCCCCCCCCCCCCCCCCCTGAATCCGCCACTGTAGATATATGAACCAGTGTACAAGGCCAGGGTATGACTGAATTGCAATGTCTTTAACTACTTGCCTGGCATGATGCCATTTGTGACAAGTCAGAAACACAGAGTGGATGGTTGCTGGAAGATAATCTTCTAGAAGCCACCAATCACGGAGGGACCTCCCAGCTCCCTGCATCCCTGCATGCTCCCCTAGTGTCACTGCTGATCTGTAAGAACAGAAGGATACCCCTATAGCCCCGCCCAACCTGGTGCCTGTACAGATACAAGGGGGTATATGCCATTTCATTTTCCATCCCTTTCGTGACAGAATGGTCTGGATTGTAAACTAAAGTAGCCCAACAACTAGGAAATGTAAGTTCATGGACAGTGGTTGCTAGAACCGTTGTTGCTAGAACCGTTGTTGCCGTTGGTTAAATCCTGAGCACATTTTTAAAGACTCCTCCTACGTTTCTGCACAGTGTCACTTACTGGATCTGTTTTGAGGGAGAGGGATTAAACAATACCTCTCCTGCCCGAATAATTACGGATGGTGTAATGGTTAGCATTACTGCCTCACAGCACGGAGGTCATAGGTTCGACTCCCACCATGTGTTATATATACGGGGCAGTACGGACGGTGTAATGGTTACATTACTGCATCACAGCGCTGAGGTCATGGGTTCTATCCCCACCATGTGTTATATATACGGGGCAGTACGGACGGTGTAATGGTTAGCATTACTGCCTCACAGCACGGAGGTCATAGGTTCGACTCCCACCATGTGTTATATATACGGGGCAGTACGGACGGTGTATTGGTTACATTACTGCCTCACAGCGCTGAGGTCATGGGTTCTATCCCCACCATGTGTTATATATACAGGGCAGTACGGACGGTGTAATGGTTACATTACTGCATCACAGCGCTGAGGTCATGGGTTCTATCCCCACCATGTGTTATATATACGGGGCAGTACGGACGGTGTAATGGTTACATTACTGCCTCACAGCGCTGAGGTCATGGGTTCTATTCCCACCATGTGTTATATATACTGGGCAGTACGGATGGTGTAATGGTTAGCATTACTGCCTCACAACACTGAGGTCATGGGTTCTATCCCCACCATGTGTTATATATACGGGGGAGTACGGACGGTGTAATGGTTACATTACTGCCTCACAGCACTGAGGTCATGGGTTCTATCCCCACCATGTGTTATATATACAGGGCAGTACGGACGGTGTAATGGTTACATTACTGCCTCACAGCACTGAGGTCATGGGTTCTATCCCCACCATGTGTTATATATACACGGGGCAGTACGGATGGTGTAATGGTTATAGCATTACTGCCTCACAGCGCTGAGGTCATGGGTTCTATCCCCACCATGTGTTATATATACGGGGCAGTACGGATGGTGTAATGGTTACATTACTGCCTCACAGCGCTGAGGTCATGGGTTCTATTCCCACCATGTGTTATATATACTGGGCAGTACGGATGGTGTAATGGTTAGCATTACTGCCTCACAACACTGAGGTCATGGGTTCTATCCCCACCATGTGTTATATATACGGGGGAGTACGGACGGTGTAATGGTTACATTACTGCCTCACAGCACTGAGGTCATGGGTTCTATCCCCACCATGTGTTATATATACAGGGCAGTACGGACGGTGTAATGGTTAGCATTACTGCCTCACAGCACGGAGGTCATGGGTTCGACTCCCACCATGTGTTATATATACGGGGCAGTACGGATGGTGTATTGGTTACATTACTGCCTCACAGCGCTGAGGTCATGGGTTCTATCCCCACCATGTGTTATATATACGGGGCAGTACGGATGGTGTAATGGTTACATTACTGCCTCACAGCGCTGAGGTCATGGGTTCTATCCCCACCATGTGTTATATATACAGGGCAGTACGGACGGTGTAATGGTTAGCATTACTGCCTCACAGCACGGAGGTCATGGGTTCGACTCCCACCATGTGTTATATATACGGGGCAGTACGGACGGTGTATTGGTTACATTACTGCCTCACAGCGCTGAGGTCATGGGTTCTATCCCCACCATGTGTTATATATACAGGGCAGTACGGATGGTGTAATGGTTAGCATTACTGCCTCACAGCGCTGAGATCATGGGTTCTATCCCCACCATGTGTTATATATAGGGGGCAGTACGGATGGTGTAATGGTTACATTACTGCCTCACATCACTGAGGTCATGGGTTCTATTCCCACCATGTGTTATATATACGGGGCAGTACAGATGGTGTAATGGTTACATTACTGCCTCACAGCACTGAGGTCATGGGTTCTATCCCCACCATGTGTTATATATACGGGGCAGTACGGATGGTGTAATGGTTACATTACTGCCTCACAGCACTGAGGTCATGGGTTCTATCCCCACCATGTGTTATATATACGGGGCAGTACGGAGGGTGTAATGGTTAGCATTACCGCCTCACAGCACGGAGGTCATGGGTTCTATCCCCACCATGTGTTATATATACGGGGCAGTACGGACGGTGTATTGGTTACATTACTGCCTCACAGCGCTGAGGTCATGGGTTCTATCCCCACCATGTGTTATATATACAGGGCAGTACGGACGGTGTAATGGTTACATTACTGCATCACAGCGCTGAGGTCATGGGTTCTATCCCCACCATGTGTTATATATACGGGGCAGTACGGACGGTGTAATGGTTAGCATTACTGCCTCACAGCGCTGAGGTCATGGGTTCTATCCCCACCATGTGTTATATATACGGGGCAGTACGGATGGTGTAATGGTTACATTACTGCCTCACAGCGCTGAGGTCATGGGTTCTATTCCCACCATGTGTTATATATACTGGGCAGTACGGATGGTGTAATGGTTAGCATTACTGCCTCACAACACTGAGGTCATGGGTTCTATCCCCACCATGTGTTATATATACGGGGGAGTACGGACGGTGTAATGGTTACATTACTGCCTCACAGCACTGAGGTCATGGGTTCTATCCCCACCATGTGTTATATATACAGGGCAGTACGGACGGTGTAATGGTTAGCATTACTGCCTCACAGCACGGAGGCCATGGGTTCGACTCCCACCATGTGTTATATATACGGGGCAGTACGGATGGTGTATTGGTTACATTACTGCCTCACAGCGCTGAGGTCATGGGTTCTATCCCCACCATGTGTTATATATACGGGGCAGTACGGATGGTGTAATGGTTACATTACTGCCTCACAGCGCTGAGGTCATGGGTTCTATCCCCACCATGTGTTATATATACAGGGCAGTACGGACGGTGTAATGGTTAGCATTACTGCCTCACAGCACGGAGGTCATGGGTTCGACTCCCACCATGTGTTATATATACGGGGCAGTACGGACGGTGTATTGGTTACATTACTGCCTCACAGCGCTGAGGTCATGGGTTCTATCCCCACCATGTGTTATATATACAGGGCAGTACGGATGGTGTAATGGTTAGCATTACTGCCTCACAGCGCTGAGATCATGGGTTCTATCCCCACCATGTGTTATATATAGGGGGCAGTACGGATGGTGTAATGGTTACATTACTGCCTCACATCACTGAGGTCATGGGTTCTATTCCCACCATGTGTTATATATACGGGGCAGTACAGATGGTGTAATGGTTACATTACTGCCTCACAGCACTGAGGTCATGGGTTCTATCCCCACCATGTGTTATATATACGGGGCAGTACGGATGGTGTAATGGTTACATTACTGCCTCACAGCACTGAGGTCATGGGTTCTATCCCCACCATGTGTTATATATACGGGGCAGTACGGACGGTGTAATGATTAGCATTACTGCCTCACAGCACTGAGGTCATGGGTTCTATCCCCACCATGTGTTATATATACAGGGCAGTACAGATGGTGTAATGGTTATAGCATTACTGCCTCACAGCACTGAGGTCATGGGTTCTATCCCCACCATGTGTTATATATACGGGGCAGTACGGATGGTGTAATGGTTACATTACTGCCTCACAGTAATGAGGCATGGGTTCTATACCCACCATGTGTTATATATACGGGGCAGTACGGAGGGTGTAATGGTTAGCATTACCGCCTCACAGCACGGAGGTCATGGGTTCTATCCCCACCATGTGTTATATATACGGGGCAGTACGGACGGTGTAATGGTTAGCATTACGGCCTCACAGCACTGAGGTCATGGGTTCTATCCCCACCATGTGTTATATATACGGGGCAGTACAGATGGTGTAATGGTTACATTACTGCCTCACAGCGCTGAGGTCATGGGTTCTATTCCCACCATGTGTTATATATATACAGGGCAGTACGGACGGTGTAATGGTTACATTACTGCCTCACAGCACTGAGGTCATGGGTTCTATCCCCACCATGTGTTATATATACGGGGCAGTACGGACGGTGTAATGATTAGCATTACTGCCTCACAGCACTGAGGTCATGGGTTCTATCCCCACCATGTGTTATATATACAGGGCAGTACAGATGGTGTAATGGTTATAGCATTACTGCCTCACAGCACTGAGGTCATGGGTTCTATCCCCACCATGTGTTATATATACGGGGCAGTACGGATGGTGTAATGGTTACATTACTGCCTCACAGTAATGAGGCATGGGTTCTATACCCACCATGTGTTATATATACGGGGCAGTACGGATGGTGTAATGGTTAGTATTACTACCTCACAGAGCTGAGGTCATGGGTTCTATCCCCACCATGTGTTATATATACGGGGCAGTACCAGGGCCGGCGCCACCACTAGGCAAATCTAGGCATTTGCCTAGGGCGCCGGCCACTGGAGGGCGGCATTTTGTGCCGCCCGGGTACCTGTCCTACGGCGCTGTCTATTTAAATCTGGCGGCGGAGGCAGCGGGGGTCCCTGCAGTCCATTAAAAATCACGAGCGCTATCCGCCGAGCTATGCGGAAGCGCTTTTAGTGTGAAAACTCTGGCAGCACGGCGCACGCTGATCTCAGCCAATCAGCGTGCTGCCAGTGTTTTCACACTAGAAGCGCTTCCGCATAGCCCGGCGGATAGCGCTCGTGATTTTTAATGGACTGCAGGGACCCCCGCTGCCTCCGCCGACAGATTTAAATAGACAGCGCCGAACGACAGGTACCCCCCCCCCCCCCCGGCACCGGGGCGCCCCCAGCCCGACTCGCCTGGGGCGCTCCGGTGCCTTGCACCGGCCCTGGGCAGTACGGACCATGTGTTATATATATACGGGGCAGTACGGACGGTGTAATGGTTACATTACTGCCTCACAGCGCTGAGGTCATGGGTTCCCCACCATGTGTTATATATACGGGGCAGTACGGACGGTGTAATGGTTAGCATTACTGCCTCACAGCGATGAGGTCATGGGTTCTATCCCCACCATGTGTTATATATACAGGGCAGTACGGATGGTGTAATGGTTATATTACTGCCTCACAGCACTGAGGTCATCGGTTCTATTCCCACCATGTGTTATATATACGGGGCAGTACGGATGGTGTAATGGTTATAGCATTACTGCCTCACAGCACTGAGGTCAGGGGTTCTATCCCCACCATGTGTTATATATACCGGGCAGTACGGATGGTGTAATGGTTACATTACTGCCTCACAGCGCTGAGGTCATGGGTTCCCCACCATGTGTTATATATACGGGGCAGTAAGGACAGTGTAATGGTTAGCATTACTGCCTCACAGCGCTGAGGTCATGGGTTCCCCACCATGTGTTATATATACGGGGCAGTACGGATGGTGTAATGGTTAGCATTACTGCCTCACAGCACTGAGGTCATGGGTTCTATCCCCACCATGTGTTATATATACGGGGCAGTACGGACGGTGTAATGGTTACATTACTGCCTCACAGCGCTGAGGTCATGGGTTCTATCCCCACCATGTGTTATATATATACGGGGCAGTGCGGATGGTGTAATGGTTACATTACTGCGTCACAGCACTGAGGTCATGGGTTCTATCCCCACCATGTGTTATATATATACGGGGCAGTGCGGATGGTGTAATGGTTACATTACTGCGTCACAGCACTGAGGTCATGGGTTCTATCCCCACCATGTGTTATATATACGTGAGGCAGTACGGATGGTGTAATGGTTAGTATTACTGCCTCACAGCGCTGAGGTCATGGGTTCGACTGCCACCATGACCCTCACTGTGCGGAGTTTGTACATTCTCCCTGTGCTTGCGTGGGTGTCCTCCAGGTGCTCCGGTTTCCTCCAACAATCCAAATATATACAGTACTGGTAGGTTAAATTGGCTGCCAACAAATGAACCCTAGACTGTCTGTGTGTGCGTGTACATGTGGTAGGGAATATAGATTGTAAGCTCTTCTGGTGCAGGGACTGATGTGAATGTATGCTCACTGTTATCATGAATATCTTTATTTGCATAATGTGGCATATATTCGATAACTATTATTCTGTATTCATTCTCTAATTAGTGTAGAGGTGTGCTGTGTTCCCCCCTGTGTGGAGACTTGCTGGAGCCTAATAAATAGAAGGTATCACTAATAATATTTTCCATAGTGTAGAGTTCCCTTCAGAAAGGAATAGTAAGAGAGGGGCAGTAAGCTGATAGTTCAGAGAGGGATGGTATTTGGATTGTGAAGGATAGTAAATCACACCGACTTCTTAAAGTCCACTTTGAACGTCCATTAACTGTAATAGTCCGAAGCAGGCATATTTGCCCATACAGAATGGCACCTCTGACCTTTAGTTTAAAGATGCAGCAGAGGTTGTCCCCATGGGGTGTAACAGATACTGCTGTGCAGCCCGGGGACAGAGACTCCCTCATCAACTGCATTCAGTTATTAACTATGTGCAGCAGGGACCAGTAATGGCTCCAACCAGGTGACTGGAGCAACGGTGACGATATTATACGAGCAAGGAGGCTCATGGGCCAGATTCAGTAATGCAAAAAAGGCAATTATCTTTGTATCTGGAACATACTGTACCATGCTTCCATGTAAGGGGGGAGCGAATACATTCATAGTGCATGTCTCCAAACTGTCCTTTTTTCCGTGGGACAAAAACGGGGGCATGGTTCGTGATAGCAGCTACCCCCCCCCCCCCACCCACTTTTTGGAGCTCACGGAAATCCCGCTCACCTAGTTTGGAGGTATGCAAATTGCTACTGTGCAGGGTAAATACTGGCTGCTTTTGCATGTAGCCCAGCTTTATTTTTACGATACAATTTAGATTTCAGTTTGAGCACACCCCACCCAAATATAATGCCCCGTATACGATATAGGGAACCACCAATATTGTTAAGGATATCAGCGGTGAACACTGAATGATATGGGGACTCCTGGCGAACATGCAGTCACTGTCGATATTGATAGATCTTACTGCATGTTCAGGCGATAAGGCATCGCTAGCGATGTAGTGGGTACACACTGATCGATATGCATGGCAATATCGTTAACTATATGGTTATCGTTCATATCGTTACTGCAAATCGTACAGTGTATACCAGGCATTACTCTCTCTGCACTGGTTACATCTGTCCCCCTGCAGTGCAGCATGGTGTTACCCATTTGCTTGCTTTTTTTTTTATTTGCTTTGCTTATGTTCCTCGCTGTATATCTCCTGCAGTGAATGATAGAAGATGTAGATCTCTGCCAAGGTCACAAAAGTAATTCTGCATTTCATTTAATATAAATAAACCCCAGAACACTGAGATTGACAGACAATTTACTAAGATGGAATGTTGCTATGGGCAACCAATCAGATACGATCTATTATCTTCTAGGATGTGCTTAATAAATAAGAAGTAGATTCTAATTGGTTACCCATAGCAACATCCCATGTGAGCTAGATCTCCTGTTATTATAAATTTTACCCTCCGTGTGGACACGTGATAAAATCTACAAATTGTCACCAAAAATCGTATCGTCCATTTCCATGTCAACCTTTTGCTTGTGTCCAACCTGTGTATGTCGACCATTTGGTGTAACTGGACAGACACTACCAGAAACCATTGCGGGGCCCGGAGAAGTTTCCATGCGCGGAGAGATTGCTGTGACTCGCCTCTCGGGCTGTGAATCACTCCATAAAGGCTCCGAGTCACTGAGCCCCGTGCACAATTTATGATGCTGTGCTATTGCCTTGTACCAAGCAATGACACAATGTAGCACATCATAAATCGTAGGTGGGGGCGGCGGAGACGAAATTGCGTATCTGTCGGGTTTCTGTTCCCCCGGTGCCTGCAGGATTTAGCTCTGAGCAGCCACATGGACAGGTGGGTTCCAACACTTCGGAACACCTGGAATATTTGTTACGGGAATCTTGTTAATTAATGCAACGTTTGCTTTTTCTGGCACAGCGATCTTCATGACATCAATGCTTTTAGGCCCAGGGAAACACTGGCGTTATGTCACGGCCTCTCATTGTCAGGGAAACCGCCGGCAGGTGAAGCTCTGCAATATTTATACAGCGCCCCAGAGACCTCGAGCTCAATGCAAGTCGTTTATGAGATTCTGCCATGAAGTCAGTGTGGAATTAATGAAAGACTTTATTTACTAAGCCTAGCTCGGGACCAGATTATTCCTGGGGCCAGGACACCGGCCTGTGGCAGTTCTATCAGGTCACGGTGCAACAAGTGGCAGGGGGCAGTGTTATAGCTTTGGGGGAGGGGTGCCGACTAATTCATTTCATGCACACACGGTATCAGGGGTGACCTAGTTCTGTGGTTTATAGGTGGACCCCTTTCTCCAGTCCTCTGCCTCCCTGGCACGGGGGAGGACAGCAACTGCCACCAACTGTCATTTCAAACTGACTCACTGGCGGTTGGTCTGGCCTCCCTATTTGAATTTTTGACTGTGCTGCAGCTTCACCTCTGGAGCCGCCACTGTAGAGGTAGAGTAGTCCGGCAAGTGCTGAGGACACCAAGGCCCTTGTTCTGGTTCACTCGCAAAAACAAATTCTCTCTCTAATGGACAAAACCATGCTGCACTGCAGGGGGGCAGATGTAACATGTGCAGAGAGAGTTAGATTTGGGTGAGTTATGTTGTTTCTGTGCAGGGTAACTACTGGCTGCATTATTTTTACACTGCAATATAGATCTCACTTTGAAGTAAACCCAGACTCAAATCTACATCTGCCTTCCCTGCAGTGCACATGGGTTTGTCCATTTGAGAAGGAATTTGCCTTTGCGAGTGAACCAGAATAAGGGCCCATGTTCTTACCAGGTATGCCAGGGGTTCGAGAAGAGAAGGCACTCATTTATAATATTAATAATAATATAATAGTAAAAGGTAGCTTTTTATCTGGCACCAGTAAGAGACTGATACCTTGATACCATTATATCCAGGGAACTCCATGAGAATTCCATTAGGCCAAATCCATGCTATTGTGTGAGAAAGGTTCAATTCTACAAGTTATTACCACTGCAGTGATTTATGGGTAGATTTTTAAACCACAGTATTCAGTAGATTATGACAAGCTGTACAGTATATTAAATGTTATTTATCATACAGTATTAAATGAATGATATTTTCTCACACAGGAAAGCTGTAATCCAACCACAAATGTTGATTAGCAAACCTTGTTGTACTGTAGTTTCTACAAACCAAGCCAAGCACCCATGTTCCTGCCATAACAGGTTACTGATTGGATAGGATACTAGGAGAGCAGGGGAGTTTCTTGGTGGGACCCAAGATTAAGCGAGGGTTGCCTAAGCCAGAGAGTACTTAAGAGGCTTACATATTTTGGGTTGGCAGGAAAGAGTTAATGACTGCTAGTTATTTAAAGTTAGTTTCAGTTTTGTGGTTAGCCTTTGGGTGAATTTAGGGGCGTGAGCTTAGGAGAGGGGTATATAGGCAGGTCCTTACAGGAAATACTTCCTCTCGCAGAAGTTCTTTCGGCCCCACCCACCCGCCCTTGGCATCTCAATTTATAGTCAATTCATTGGTACTTTTACCATTATTAGAACTGGGGCGGTAGGGCGTCACGGTCAAGGCGTCACTTGTGGCATGAGAGGGCGCTGGGAGTCACTGCCCCTTGGAATACGGCTGGGTGTCCTGCCTTTGCGGGGGGCGCTGTGGGCACGTCAGCGGAGTGTCCACACCGGCCAGAGAAGGGGTGGTGAGACTTCTCAGCGTTAGGTTGTGCCTTAGTCGGATGGGGCGTCTCATCCGTTCCCATCTTAATATTAGTTAAGCTAGATTAAAGTGTGTGTTATAATTCAAGCCAAATAAGTGTATAGACGCCTTAAGCTGGGTACACATATGTACAATCTCATTTTTCTTGCGACCGTTCGATCGACCATATACACGTTCGACCGTCCAAAAGCCACGACCGATCTGTGCGTACACACCTGTCCAATTTTACTTGCGACGTCCGATGTACTCCCGTCCAAACAATCGCAAGAAAAAGATTGTACCACCGTACACACTCTCCCGATCTGGCTATTCACACGAGAAAAATGCACACAAAATTATCATAATGGGCTGGATTAAAAGAGCATACCAAAACAAGGCGTGATCACAGAACAAAGAATCGTTCGTGTAGTACAGTGAATAGAGCCGTGACTATTCAGATCATTGCTAGCTGTACAGGTATACGTACGTACGTTCGTCTATCGGTGCATTTGGCCCTTTTTACAAACAATTTCATTATGAGCTTGAGGAGAAGGAAGGCTCGTGCGTGCATTTTTGCTGCTATGGCCACTAGATTGCAGGCTATTAAAAAAAGAAAAAGGATCAAGAATCGGAGCTGCTGGACCAGGGACTGGCTTCTGAGGAGAGACACCTTCTCCCACATGCCATTGCTACAGGTTTACATGCTGCGCTGTTGGAGGGATGACGCAACTAGTCTACGCCCAGATGGGCGTTCAGGTTTTGGTAGTATGATCGCAGGAACGGCCTGCATATCGATCGAACGTGCGTACACACGGCACTTTTGTTCCGATATGTAGCCGTCCTGTCGGGTGATTTTTAAGCAGCAAAGAACCTTCGACCGACCAACCGTGGACGGCCAAGAGCGTTTTTGGCCGTTTATCGATCTCACAGAAGGAATCGGGACTGCGTACATACATATACAATCGAACGGCCGTTCGTCCCCGGAATGGAAGAACGGCCCGACGATTGTACATATGTGTACCCAGCTTAATAGATGAAGGCCCCACTCTCTGTTCTGAATGAGATACAACATACAAACAACAATGTATCATTCCAATGCATGGTCTGGACATTCAGAGCAGAGGGTGGGGCCTTCATCCACCCACCAGGAATTTCCCTGGCTGCTCTCCTATGGCGGGATGTACTAAAGGGAAAATGCGGTAAAACCCCCGTTTTACCGCATTTTCCTATGTACTATCACCGGTTCGCCCCGTTTTCGCAGGCCAGGGTATCGCCACCCAGAGGGTGGCGATACCCTATAGAAGCCTATGGGCTTCTTTCGCCGCCCGACGTACGCCGTCCGCGCGCCGCCCCCCCTCCCGTCCTCCTTTAACCTCCTCCTCCCCCTGGTGTGACAGCCGGGAGGACATCCGGCTTCAGGGGGGAGGAGGAGACGCAGGGGGACGCTGGCAGCCGCCGGGAGGTGACGGAGACCCCCGCAGCCAACATCACAGGTATCGCGGGGGTCTCCGTTACCGCAGCCCGATGCTGGCCGCATATGTTAGTACATATGCGGTAGCATCGCGGCGGCTGCTGTGCGAAGGGCGCGGATGTATGTTGATACATCCCGCCATTATTGTCCAATCCAACCCTGGACAGTACTGATAGTTTGGTTTTGTTGATATCACTTTCCGTTCTCTCCCCGCTTCTTCATCTTATCTGTTGCCTCAAGAATATATGTTCTATACAATGTAAGCCCTCAGACCCCTCAGTGAATGTGTCATGGATTGCTGGCTCGGATGCCTGTACTTGGGGACCCCTCTGTGATTGTATGAAGGATCTGATGTTTCCCTTCTTCCACCCATTGAAGCAGCTTCCTCAGGGCTTTTGGACGCACACCCCTCACTGGCTCTCACAGCTCTGCCTACCATTGGCCAGTGGAGAGTCTAAGCTCACAGTTTGAGATTTATGGAGAGGCTGATATGAGAGCATTATATAGAGGCTTGGGATTTATGTGGTGCCAGTCACTTACTTAAAGTCCCCCCCCCCCCCCCCTCCAATTAATGATATTTTTGGAAAAAATATGTGCTGGGCTGTTTGAACTATAAACAAGCTGTTACTGAGGTCAGAGTGCAGCATCCAGCTGGCTGCGAGTCACAGTTTCCGAGCACAGTAAATCAGGAGAGGCTAAATAGTAACATGGAGAAGGTATATACTAGGGGTTATACTGCAGCAGCGCTATGTGCAATGCAGGGGCTACCCAGCGTGAGCCAGAGAACCGCCTCATGTTCCAGATAACATTCCCTCACACTGCCCAGGAACATGTCTGTGTGTCTTCACATCAGTACGGTAGTACTAGGTAGGACAGTGTATGGACCTTATTCTAGTTCACTTGCAAAGGCAAATTCCTTCTCAAATGGACAAAACCATGTGCACTGCAGGTGGGGAAGACATAACTTGTGCAGAGAGAGTTAGATTTGGGTGGGGTTTTACTGTACTTCAAAGTGAGATCTATATTGCAGTGTAAAAATAAAGCAGCCAGTATTTTCCCTGCACAGAAACAAAATAACTCACCCAAATCTAATTCTCTCTGCACATGTTACATCTGCCCCACCTGCAGTGCACATGGTTTTGGCCATTTTGAGAACAAATTTGTACTGAGCTCAGATCTGAATAAGGGCCCGTGTGTACATTGAATGGGGCTAATTCTGATTGGATCATTAATGCTAAAATTCGCAGAGGACTTTGAGGAGAAATGTGTCTCACACAGAAAGAGAAATTGCCCCTAAATTTGCAACCGAATTGTAAATACTGTAGATCGATAATCGCTGTCCACGAATCCATGGACTATGGGCCTTATAATGCACAGGTAGAGTGACTGTGGCAGATGTATTCATACGCCATGGTCGTAATATTGCAAAAAATGAATATATACGGTACACATTACATTAAATGCTGCTGAGCACTTTCAGCGTCAATTGGTCACCACCTCTGTCATGTACTGTAAGAAGAACCACCTCTGTCATGTACTGTAAGAACCACCTCTGTCATGTACTGTAAGAAGAACCACCTCTGTCATGTACTGTAAGAACCACCTCTGTCATGTACTGTAAGAAGAACCACCTCTGTCATGTACTGTAAGAACCACCTCTGTCATGTACTGTAAGAAGAACCACCTCTGTCATGTACTGTAAGAAGAACCACCTCTGTCATGTACTGTAAGAACCACCTCTGTCATGTACTGTAAGAAGAACCACCTCTGTCATGTACTGTAAGACAGGGTTGCCGACTTTCTTCTTCTCCTCTCCGGGAGAAGCCCGGAGAGGAGAGATTCAGTAGCCGCTCAGGGGGCGGGGCTTAAGCGTGACATCACTAAGCCCCGCCCCCATGCAGTTAAACAAGCTAATTCAGTGATCTCCGTGGAGGGGGCGGGGCTAAAATGACGCGATTGTGTCATTTTAGCCCCGCCCCCTCCTCTGAGACCCGAGGATTGCGGCATTTTAATGCCGCGATCCGGGGGACAGCGGGGGTCCCCCCTGAATCCGGGAGGGTTGCCCACCCTTCCGGGGGGCCGGGAGGGAGCCCCGATTTTCGGGAGACTCCCGGAAATTCCGGGAGGGTCGGCAACCCTGCTGTAAGAAGAACCACCTCTGTCATGTTCTGTAAGAAGAACCACCTCTGTCATGTACTGTTAGAACCACCTCTGTCATGTACTGTAAGAAGAACCACCTCTGTCATGTACTGTAAGAACCACCTCTGTCATGTACTGTAAGAACCACCTCTGTCATGTACTGTAAGAACCACCTCTGTCATGTACTGTAAGAAGAACCACCTCTGTCATGTACTGTAAGAACCACCTCTGTCATGTACTGTAAGAAGAACCACCTCTGTCATGTACTGTAAGAAGAACCACCTCTGTCATGTACTGTAAGAAGAACCACCTCTGTCATGTACTGTAAGAACCACCTCTGTCATGTACTGTAAGAGGAACCACCTCTGTCATGTACTGTAAGAAGAACCACCTCTGTCATGTACTGTAAGAAGAACCACCTCTGTCATGTACTGTAAGCAAAACATCATCTAGGGGCCCATTTATCAGTGATCGCATTTACAGTGTGATCTGGGCGGAATATTACTGGTAAAATGTGATACTACCGGTGGTATGTATCATCCCCCGCTCGTAGGGACAGGTTCGGAGCCCTTCCCTGTGATGCGCTCAGGCGGAAACAGGGGGGCCTGGGCATGCGCGGTTAGCACTGACACACACAGACCCCCGCTGACTGCACTGCGCTGGCGGCAGTGCGATCAGGAGCCCATAGGCTACAATGGGCTATCGCCGTCTCAGAATGTCCAGGGATGGGAAGCCGGGCTGCCGATGTTGATACATTGGGAAGCTTCACATCCCCGATAGAAACCTATGGGGGAGGCGGCCAGGGGAAGTACAGGAGGGTTCGCAGCATGGATTGGACATTCCTGCTGCGGTCCCTCCTACATACATTCGGGGGATACGGGTGTTTGGGGGATTTAGCCGCAAAAATAGCACGATAAACGCCGGGCCCCATAGTCTGTTGTAGCCAAAAACCAGGTTATGACATACAAAGACACACAGGATAGGAGATCTATGTCACATGGGATGTTGCTATAGGCAACCAATCAGATACTATCTATTATCTTCTAGACGGTGCTAAATAAATAGGAAGTAGATTCTGATAGGTTGCCCATAGCAACATCCCATGTGAAATAGAACAACTATCTTAATACAATTCCCCCATGTGACGTCATTGTGTCATCTCTGTGATGCGATTGCCCATGTGACGTAATTGTGTCATCTCTGTGATGCGATTGCCCATGTGACGTCATTGTGTCATCTCTGTGATGCGATTGCCCATGTGATGTCATTACGTCATCTCTGTGATGCGATTGCCCATGTGACATCATTACGTCATCTCTGTGATGCGGTTGCCCATGTGACGTCATTGTGTCATCTCTGTGATGCGATTGCCCATGTGACGTCATTGTGTCATCTCTGTGATGCGATTGCCCATGTGATGTCATTACGTCATCTCTGTGATGCGATTGCCCATGTGACATCATTACGTCATCTCTGTGATGCGGTTGCCCATGTGACGTCATTGTGTCATCTCTGTGATGCGATTGCCCTTGTGACGTCATTGTGTCATCTCTGTGATGCGATTGCCCATGTGACGTCATTATGTCATCTCTGTGATGCGATTGCCCATGTG
Source organism: Crinia signifera (assembly GCF_055691185.1). Taxonomy (NCBI): domain Eukaryota; kingdom Metazoa; phylum Chordata; class Amphibia; order Anura; family Myobatrachidae; genus Crinia; species Crinia signifera. Next base: position 141,078,848 of record NC_139226.1, on the reverse strand, counting down.
ACGTCATTGTGTCATCTCTGTGATGGGATTGCCCATGTGACGTCATTATGTCATCTCTGTGATGCGATTGCCCATGTGACGTCATTGTGTCATCTCTGTGATGCGATTGCCCATGTGACGTCATTACGTCATCTCTGTGATGCGATTGCCCATGTGACGTCATTGTGTCATCTCTGTGATGTGGTTGCCCATGTGACATCATTACGTCATCTCTGTGATGCGATTGCCCATGTGACGTCATTGTGTCATCTCTGTGATGCGATTACCCATGTGACGTCATTGTGTCATCTCTGTGATGCGATTGCCCATGTGACCTCATTGTGTCATCTCTGTGATGCGGTTGCCCATGTGACATCATTGCGTCATTTCTGTGATGTGATTGCCCATGTGATGTCATTATGCGACGTCTGTGATGTGGTTGCCCATGTGATGTCATTATGTCATCTCTGTGATGCGCTTGCCCATGTGATGTCATTACGTCATCTCTGTGATGCGATTGCCCATGTGACGTCATTATGCGACGTCTGTGATGCGGTTGCCCATGTGATGTCATTACGTCATCTCTGTGATGCGGTTGCCCATGTGATGTCATTACGTCATCTCTATGATGCGATTGCCCATGTGACATCATTATGTGACGTCTGTGAAGCGGGTGCCAATAAGTTGCAATAACATCGCGGTTAGGGACCCGGCGTACTGGGCGGCCTTGCCCTGTGCGGGGCGTCATCGTCTGCTCACCCCGCATGCTGGAGAAACCAGTTGTAGGGATAGCAATCAACTCTATTGCCATCGATGGTTGCCATCGATGGCCATTCCATAACCAGGTGTAGTTTTGCGTCTTTTCGCAAAGCTATCTCTGAGGCTGAGTTAGGCCCGATAATACAAAGATGTGGCGTAGAATAATGCGATTGTCTCTCGTGACCCCGCACGGCCGCAGAAAGCCATTTCTGCCCAGTCACTAAGACAGGAATCAGCTCTGGATTCCCAGTTCCTCGTCTGTGTAAACCTCGTAAAGCAAATGATTTAACCAGATCAAGCCAGCAGAAAAGGAAATTTGTTTTGGGAGATTTCCACCAGGCCTGTAACTGTTACTCTACAAGGTCTCGGGGTTTTTTTCTTCCGTCCTCCACATGTGAAAACAATTGTACTTACCAGATAATGTAAGCAGCCACTCTTGTTTATTGTACTTGTAAACAGTGAGATGAAGCTACTGTGCGATAAATTCTGCGCAACACATTTCATTCCAGTCATGTTTCACTCCGTGATCTCCGCTGACGGAGCCGAGACATGACCCAGATTTTCTGCCCTGAATAATTACAAATATAATGGAGTGTAAGGCGGAGAGAGGGGAGGTGTGACAGCAAGTGGATTGCGTGGCAGGAACTAAATGTGATGCCAATAAATTTGTCGTACAGGCCATATTTACATCATTTGCATAATTACATGACCATAAGGCAGGGGTAGCCAAACCCCAGAACATGTTTTATTATTTCATTTCTTTATATAGCGCAGCAGATTCCGTTGGAAAGAATGCAACACACTGAAAATGTGACAGTTTGTAATGACTACACCTGTCCACCAGCTGCTGTGTACCAGCTAGGTGGCCTGGAAAATGTGAGTTAGTAATGACTACACATGTGCACCAGCTAGGTGGCCTGGAAAATGTGAGTTAGTAATGACTACACCTGTGCACCAGCTAGGTGGTCTGGGAATGTGACAGTAATGACTGCACCTGTGCACCAGCTTGGTGGCCTGGAAAATGTGAGTTAGTAATGACCACACCTGTGCACCAGCGAGGTGGCCTGAAAATGTGAGTTAGTAATGACTACACATGTGCACCAGCTAGGTGGCCTGGAAAATGTGAGTTAGTAATGACTACACCTGTGCACCAGCTAGGTGGTCTGGGAATGTGACAGTAATGACTGCACCTGTGCACCAGCTTGGTGGCCTGGAAAATGTGAGTTAGTAATGACCACACCTGTGCACCAGCGAGGTGGCCTGGAAAATGTGAGTTAGTAATGACTACATCTGTGCACCAACAAGGTGGTCTGAGATATGTAACATATAGTAGGGGGTCTAAGAAATTTGAGATATAGTAATGACTACACCTGTGCACCGGTTAGGTGGTCTGGGAAATGTAATAAATAGTAATGACTGCACCTGTGCACCAGCTTGGTGGTCTGGGAAATGTGACATAGTAACGACTACACCTGTGCACCAGCAAGGTGGCCTGGAAAATGTGACTTAGTAATGACTACATCTGTGCACCAGCTAGGTGGTCTGAGATATGTAAAATATAGTAATGACTGCACCTGTGCACCAGCTAGGTGGTCTGGGAATGTGACAGTAATGACTACTCCTGTGCACCAGTTGGTGGCCAGGAAAACGTGACATTGACTACATCTGTACATTTACATGTACAATTTCGGGCTCATTCCCTTTGTCAGATTGTGAATTTCGGGCTCATTTCCTGTGTCAGAATGTGAATTTCAGCTCATTCCCTGTGTCAAAAGGAATTTCGGCTCATTCCCTGTGTCAGAATGTGAATTTTGGCTCATTCCCTGCGTCAGAATGTGAATTTCGGGCACATTCCCTGTGTCAGAATGTGAATTTCGGGCTCATTCCCTGTGTCAGAATGTGAATTTCGGACACATTCCCTGTGTCAGAATGTGAATTTCGGGCTCATTCCGTGTCAGAATGTGAATTTCGGGCACATTCCCTGTGTCAGAATGTGAATTTCGGGCACATTCCCTGTGTCAGAATGTGAATTTCGGGCACATTCCCTGTGTCAGAATGTGAATTTCGGGCACATTCCCTGTGTCAGAATGTGAATTTCGGGCACATTCCCTGTGTCAGAATGTGAATTTCGGGCACATTCCCTGTGTCAGAATGTGAATTTCGGCTCATTCCCTGTGTCAGAATGGGAATTTCAGGCTCATTTCCTGCGTCAGAATGTGAATTTGCGGTACATTCCCTGTGGCAGAATGTGAATTTCGGGATCATTCCCTGCGTCAGAATGTGAATTTCCGGTACATTCCCTGTGTCAGAATGTGAATTTCGGGCTCATTCCCTGTGTCAGAATGTGAATTTCGGGCACATTCCCTGTGTCAGAATGTGAATTTCGGGCTCATTTCCTGCGTCAGAATGTGAATTTCCGGTACATTCCCTGTGGCAGAATGTGAATTTCGGGCTCATTCCCTGCGTCAGAATGTGAATTTCAGGTAAATTCCCTGTGTCAGAATGTGAATTTTGGTTCATTCCCTGTGTCAGAATGTGAATTTCGGGCTCATTCCCTGTGTCAGAATGTGAACTTCCGGTACATTCCCTGTGGCAGAATGTGAATTTCAGGCTCATTCCCTGCGTCAGAATGTGAATTTCGGGCTCATTTCCTGTGTCAAAAGGAATTTCGGCTCATTCCCTGTGTCAGAATGTGAATTTTGGCTCATTCCCTGCGTCAGAATGTGAATTTCGGGCACATTCCCTGTGTCAGAATGTGAATTTCGGGCTCATTCCCTGTGTCAGAATGTGAATTTCGGGCACATTCCCTGTGTCAGAATGTGAATTTCGGGCTCATTCCGTGTCAGAATGTGAATTTCGGGCACATTCCCTGTGTCAGAATGTGAATTTCGGGCACATTCCCTGTGTCAGAATGTGAATTTCGGGCACATTCCCTGTGTCAGAATGTGAATTTCGGGCACATTCCCTGTGTCAGAATTATAAATTTCGTATCATTCCCTGTGTCAGAATGGGAATTTCAGGCTCATTCCCTGCGTCAGAATGTGAATTTGCGGTACATTCCCTGTGGCAGAATGTGAATTTCGGGATCATTCCCTGCGTCAGAATGTGAATTTCCGGTACATTCCCTGTGTCAGAATGTGAATTTCGGGCTCATTCCCTGTGTCAGAATGTGAATTTCGGGCACATTCCCTGTGTCAGAATGTGAATTTCGGGCTCATTCCCTGCGTCAGAATGTGAATTTCCGGTACATTCCCTGTGGCAGAATGTGAATTTCGGGCTCATTCCCTGCGTCAGAATGTGAATTTCCGGTAAATTCCCTGTGTCAGAATGTGAATTTTGGTTCATTCCCTGTGTCAGAATGTGAATTTCGGGCTCATTCCCTGTGTCAGAATGTGAACTTCCGGTACATTCCCTGTGGCAGAATGTGAATTTCGGGCTCATTCCCTGCATCAGAATGTGAATTTCGGGCTCATTCCCTGTGTCAGAATGTGAATTTCGGGCTCATTCCCTGTCTCAGAATGTGAATTTCGGGCACATTCCCTGTGTCAGAATGTGAATTTCGGCTCATTCCCTGTGTCAGAATGTGAATTTCGGGCACATTCCCTGTGTCAGAATGTGAATTTCGGGCTCATTCCCTGTGTCAGAATGTGAATTTTGGGAACATTCCCTGTGTCAGAATGTGAATTTCGGGCACATTTCTTGTGTCAGAATGTGAATTTCAGGGTCATTTCCTGTGTCAGAATGTGAATTTCGGGCTCATTCCCTATGTCAGAATGTGAATTTTGGGCACATTTCCTGCGTCAGAATGTGAATTTCAGGCTTATTCCCTGTGTCAGAATGTGAACTTCCGGTACATTCCCTGTGGCAGAATGTGAATTTCGGGCTCATTCCCTGCGTCAGAATGTGAATTTCGGGCTCATTTCCTGTGTCAAAAGGAATTTCGGCTCATTCCCTGTGTCAGAATGTGAATTTTGGCTCATTCCCTGCGTCAGAATGTGAATTTCGGGCACATTCCCTGTGTCAGAATGTGAATTTCGGGCTCATTCCCTGTGTCAGAATGTGAATTTCGGGCACATTCCCTGTGTCAGAATGTGAATTTCGGGCTCATTCCGTGTCAGAATGTGAATTTCGGGCACATTCCCTGTGTCAGAATGTGAATTTCGGGCACATTCCCTGTGTCAGAATGTGAATTTCGGGCACATTCCCTGTGTCAGAATGTGAATTTCGGGCACATTCCCTGTGTCAGAATTATGAATTTCGTATCATTCCCTGTGTCAGAATGGGAATTTCAGGCTCATTCCCTGCGTCAGAATGTGAATTTGCGGTACCTTCCCTGTGGCAGAATGTGAATTTCGGGATCATTCCCTGCGTCAGAATGTGAATTTCCGGTACATTCCCTGTGTCAGAATGTGAATTTCGGGCTCATTCCCTGTGTCAGAATGTGAATTTCTGGCACATTCCCTGTGTCAGAATGTGAATTTCGGGCTCATTCCCTGCGTCAGAATGTGAATTTCCGGTACATTCCCTGTGGCAGAATGTGAATTTCGGGCTCATTCCCTGCGTCAGAATGTGAATTTCCGGTAAATTCCCTGTGTCAGAATGTGAATTTTGGTTCATTCCCTGTGTCAAAATGTGAATTTCGGGCTCATTCCCTGTGTCAGAATGTGAACTTCCGGTACATTCCCTGTGGCAGAATGTGAATTTCGGGCTCATTCCCTGCGTCAGAATGTGAATTTCGGGCTCATTCCCTGTGTCAGAATGTGAATTTCGGGCTCATTCCCTGTCTCAGAATGTGAATTTCGGGCACATTCCCTGTGTCAGAATGTGAATTTCGGCTCATTCCCTGTGTCAGAATGTGAATTTCGGGCACATTCCCTGTGTCAGAATGTGAATTTCGGGCTCATTCCCTGTGTCAGAATGTGAATTTTGGGAACATTCCCTGTGTCAGAATGTGAATTTTGGGCACATTTCTTGTGTCAGAATGTGAATTTCAGGGTAATTTCCTGTGTCAGAATGTGAATTTCGGGCTCATTCCCTATGTCAGAATGTGAATTTTGGGCACATTTCCTGCGTCAGAATGTGAATTTCAGGCTTATTCCCTGTGTCAGAATGTGAATTTCGGGCACATTCCCTGTGTCAGATTGTGAATTTCGGGGTCATTCCCTGTGTCAGAATGTGAATTTCGGGCTCATTCCCTGTGTCAGAATGTGAATTTCGGGAACATTCCCTGTGTCAGAATGTGAATTCCGGGAACATTCCCTGTGTCAAAATGTGAATTTTGGGCACATTTTTTGTGTCAGAATGTGAATTTCAGGGTCATTCCCTGTGTCAGAATGTGAATTTCGGGCTCATTCCCTATGTCAGAATGTGAATTTTGGGCACATTTCCTGTGTCAGAATGTGAATTTCAGGCTTATTCCCTGTGTCAGAATGTGAATTTCGGGCACATTCCCTGTGTCAGATTGTGAATTTCGGGCTCATTCCCTGTGTCAGAATGTGAATTTCGGGCTCATTCCCTGCGTCAGAATGTGAATTTCGGGCACATTCCCTGTGTCAGAATGTGAATTTTAGCGTCATTCCCTGTGTCAGAATGTGAATTTCGGGCACATTCCCTGTGTCAGAATGTGAATTTCGGCACATTCCCTGTGTCAGAATGTGAATTTTGGGCACATTTCTTGTGTCAGAATGTGAATTTGGGGCTCATTACTGTGTCAGAATGTGAATTTCGGGCTCATTTCCTGTGTCAGAATGTCAATTTTGGGCTCATTCCCTGTGTCAGAATGTGAATTTCAGGGTCAATCCCTGTGTCAGAATGTGAATTTCGGGCTCATTCCGTGTCAGAATGTGAATTTCGGGCACATTCCCTGTGTCAGAATGTGAATTTCGGGCACATTCCCTGTGTCAGATTGTGAATTTCAGCGTCATTCCCTGTGTCAGAATGTGAATTTCGGGCACATTCCCTGTGTCAGAATGTGAATTTCGGGCACATTCCCTGTGTCAGAATGTGAACTTTGGGCACATTTCTTGTGTCAGAATGTGAATTTGGGGCTCATTACTGTGTCAGAATGTGAATTTCGGGCTCATTTCCTGTGTCAGAATGTAAATTTCCGGTACATTCCCTTTGTCAGAATGTGAATTTCGGGCTCATTCCCTGTGTCAGAATGTGATTTTGGGCACATTCCCTGTGTCAGAATGTGAATTTCGGGTTCATTCCCTGCGTCAGAATGTGAATTTCCGGTACATTCCCTGTGGCAGAATGTGAATTTCGGGCTCATTCCCTGCGTCAGAATGTGAATTTCCGGTAAATTCCCTGTGTCAGAATGTGAATTTTGGTTCATTCCCTGTGTCAGAATGTGAATTTCGGGCTCATTCCCTGTGTCAGAATGTGAACTTCCGGTACATTCCCTGTGGCAGAATGTGAATTTCGGGCTCATTCCCTGCATCAGAATGTGAATTTCGGGCTCATTCCCTGTGTCAGAATGTGAATTTCGGGCACATTCCCTGCATCAGAATGTGAATTTCGGGCTCATTCCCTGTGTCAGAATGTGAATTTCGGGCTCATTCCCTGTGTCAGAATGTGAATTTCGGGCACATTCCCTGTGTCAGAATGTGAATTTCGGCTCATTCCCTGTGTCAGAATGTGAATTTCGGGCTCATTCCCTGCGTCAGAATGTGAATTTCGGGTACATTCCCTGCGTCAGAATGTGAATTTCGGGCTCATTCCCTGCGTCAGAATGTGAATTTCGGGTACATTCCCTGCGTCAGAATGTGAATTTCGGGTACATTCCCTGTGTCAGATTGTGAATTTCAGCGTCATTCCCTGTGTCAGAATGTGAATTTCGGGCACATTCCCTGTGTCAGAATGTGAATTTCGGGCACATTCCCTGTGTCAGAATGTGAATTTTGGCCACATTTCTTGTGTCAGAATGTGAATTTGGGGCTCATTCCCTGTGTCAGAATGTGAATTTCGGGCTCATTTCGTGTGTTAGAATGTGAATTTCGGGCTCATTCCGTGTCAGAATGTGAATTTCGGGCACATTCCCTGTGTCAGAATGTGAATTTCGGGCTCATTCCCTGTGTCAGAATGTGAATTTCGGGCTCATTCCCTGTGTCAGAATGTGAATTTCGGGCTCATTCCCTGTGTCAGAATGTGAATTTTGGGCACATTTCTTGTGTCGGAATGTGAATTTTGGCTCATTCCCTGTGTCAGAATGTAAATTTCGGGCTCATTCCCTGTGTCAGAATGTAAATTTCGGGCACATTCCCTGTGTCAGAATGTGAATTTCGGGCTCATTCCCTGCGTCAGAATGTGAATTTCCGGTACATTCCCTGTGGCAGAATGTGAATTTCGGGCTCATTCCCTGCGTCAGAATGTGAATTTCCGGTAAATTCCCTGTGTCAGAATGTGAATTTTGGTTCATTCCCTGTGTCAGAATGTGAATTTCGGGCTCATTCCCTGTGTCAGAATGTGAACTTCCGGTACATTCCCTGTGGCAGAATGTGAATTTCGGGCTCATTCCCTGCATCAGAATGTGAATTTCGGGCTCATTTCCTGTGTCAGAATGTGAATTTCGGGCTCATTCCCTGTCTCAGAATGTGAAATTCGGGCACATTCCCTGTGTCAGAATGTGAATTTCGGCTCATTCCCTGTGTCAGAATGTGAATTTCGGGCACATTCCCTGTGTCAGAATGTGAATTTCGGGCTCATTCCCTGTGTCAGAATGTGAATTTTGGGAACATTCCCTGTGTCAGAATGTGAATTTTGGGCACATTTCTTGTGTCAGAATGTGAATTTCAGGGTCATTTCCTGTGTCAGAATGTGAATTTCGGGCTCATTCCCTATGTCAGAATGTGAATTTTGGGCACATTTCCTGCGTCAGAATGTGAATTTCAGGCTTATTCCCTGTGTCAGAATGTGAATTTCGGGCACATTCCCTGTGTCAGATTGTGAATTTCGGGGTCATTCCCTGTGTCAGAATGTGAATTTCGGGCTCATTCCCTGTGTCAGAATGTGAATTTCGGGGCACATTCCCTGTGTCAAAATGTGAATTTTGGGCACATTTTTTGTGTCAGAATGTGAATTTCAGGGTCATTCCCTGTGTCAGAATGTGAATTTCGGGCTCATTCCCTATGTCAGAATGTGAATTTTGGGCACATTTCCTGTGTCAGAATGTGAATTTCAGGCTTATTCCCTGTGTCAGAATGTGAATTTCGGGCACATTCCCTGTGTCAGATTGTGAATTTCGGGCTCATTCCCTGTGTCAGAATGTGAATTTCGGGCTCATTCCCTGCGTCAGAATGTGAATTTCGGGCACATTCCCTGTGTCAGATTGTGAATTTCAGCGTCATTCCCTGTGTCAGAATGTGAATTTCGGGCACATTCCCTGTGTCAGAATGTGAATTTCGGGCACATTCCCTGTGTCAGAATGTGAATTTTGGGCACATTTCTTGTGTCAGAATGTGAATTTGGGGCTCATTACTGTGTCAGAATGTGAATTTCGGGCTCATTTCCTGTGTCAGAATGTCAATTTCGGGCTCATTCCCTGTGTCAGAATGTGAATTTCAGGGTCAATCCCTGTGTCAGAATGTGAATTTCGGGCTCATTCCGTGTCAGAATGTGAATTTCGGGCACATTCCCTGTGTCAGAATGTGAATTTCGGGCACATTCCCTGTGTCAGATTGTGAATTTCAGCGTCATTCCCTGTGTCAGAATGTGAATTTCGGGCACATTCCCTGTGTCAGAATGTGAATTTCGGGCACATTCCCTGTGTCAGAATGTGAACTTTGGGCACATTTCTTGTGTCAGAATGTGAATTTGGGGCTCATTACTGTGTCAGAATGTGAATTTCGGGCTCATTTCCTGTGTCAGAATGTAAATTTCCGGTACATTCCCTTTGTCAGAATGTGAATTTCGGGCTCATTCCCTGTGTCAGAATGTGAATTTTGGGCACATTCCCTGTGTCAGAATGTGAATTTCGGGCTCATTCCCTGCGTCAGAATGTGAATTTCCGGTACATTCCCTGTGGCAGAATGTGAATTTCGGGCTCAGTCCCTGCATCAGAATGTGAATTTTCCGGTAAATTCCCTGTGTCAGAATGTGAATTTTGGTTCATTCCCTGTGTCAGAATGTGAATTTCGGGCTCATTCCCTGTGTCAGAATGTGAACTTCCGGTACATTCCCTGTGGCAGAATGTGAATTTCGGGCTCATTCCCTGCATCAGAATGTGAATTTCGGGCTCATTCCCTGTGTCAGAATGTGAATTTCGGGCACATTCCCTGCATCAGAATGTGAATTTCGGGCTCATTCCCTGTGTCAGAATGTGAATTTTGGGCTCATTCCCTGTGTCAGAATGTGAATTTCGGGCACATTCCCTGTGTCAGAATGTGAATTTCGGCTCATTCCCTGTGTCAGAATGTGAATTTCGGGCTCATTCCCTGCGTCAGAATGTGAATTTCGGGTACATTCCCTGCGTCAGAATGTGAATTTCGGGCTCATTCCCTGCGTCAGAATGTGAATTTCGGGTACATTCCCTGCGTCAGAATGTGAATTTCGGGTACATTCACTGTGTCAGATTGTGAATTTCAGCGTCATTCCCTGTGTCAGAATGTGAATTTCGGGCACATTCCCTGTGTCAGAATGTGAATTTCGGGCACATTCCCTGTGTCAGAATGTGAATTTTGGCCACATTTCTTGTGTCAGAATGTGAATTTGGGGCTCATTCCCTGTGTCAGAATGTGAATTTCGGGCTCATTTCGTGTGTTAGAATGTAAATTTTGGGCTCATTTCCTGTGTCAGAATGTGAATTTCAGGGTCAATCCCTGTGTCAGAATGTGAATTTCGGGCTCATTCCCTGTGTCAGAATGTGAATTTCGGGCACATTCCCTGTGTCAGAATGTGAATTTTGGGCACATTTCTTGTGTCGGAATGTGAATTTTGGCTCATTCCCTGTGTCAGAATGTAAATTTCGGGCTCATTCCCTGTGTCAGAATGTAAATTTTGGGCTCATTCCCTATGTCAGAATGAGAATTTCAGGGTCATTCCCTGTGTCAGAATGTGAATTTCGGGCTCATTCACTGTGTCAGAATGTGAATTTCAGGCTCATTCCCTGTGTCAAAATGTGAATTTCGGGCTCATTCCCTGTGTCAGAATGTGAATTTCGGGCTCATTCCCTGTGTCATGTGTGTCATACTGTAGTGTGAAGTTTCTCTCATTCCGTGTTGCATAAGGTGTAGGGAACGTGTTGCATTTGGAGGGGTATACTTTATACAGGGGGAGATGCCGGTAGATCCCCGGTAAGTAAGTGTACAACAAGTAGATCCCGGGTTGTAAAAGTCCAGCCACCCCTGCCATAAAGCATACTAAAGGTTGAGACTGGCCCAGAAGAAATCCTTAATACAAGAACAACAACAAGACCAAAGGTACAGAGGTGAAAGGAAGACGCACAGGAGAGTTACAGATAGACTGGCCAGCAGTATCCAATGACCGGCAGTATCCAATGACCGGCAGTATCCAATGGCCAGCAGTAACCAATGGCCAGCAGTATCCAATGACCGGCAGTAACCAATGACCAGCAGTAACTAATGACCAGCAGTAACCAATGACCAGCACTATCCAATGGCCAGCAGTATCCAATGACCAGCAGTATCCAATGGCCAGCAGTAACTAATGACCAGCAGTAACCAATGACCAGCAGTATCCAATGGCCAGCAGTAACCAATGACCAGCAGTAACCAATGACCAGCAGTAACCAATTTCCAGCAGTATCCAATGGCCAGCAGTATCCAATGACCAGCAGCATCCAATGATCAGTAGTATCCAATGACCAGCAGTAACCAATGGCCAGCAGTATCCAATGGCCAGCAGTATCCAATGGCCAGCAGTAACCAATGGCCAGCAGTAACCAATGACCAGCACTATCCAATGGCCAGCAGTAACCAATGACCAGCAGTAACCAATGACCAGCAGTATCCAATGGCCAGCAGTAACCAATGACCAGCAGTAACCAATGACCAGCAGTAACCAATTTCCAGCAGTATCCAATGGCCAGCAGTATCCAATGACCAGCAGCATCCAATGATCAGTAGTATCCAATGACCAGCAGTAACCAATGGCCAGCAGTAACCAATGACCAGCAGTATCCAATGGCCAGCAGTATCCAATGGCCAGCAGTAACCAATGGCCAGCAGTAACCAATGACCAGCACTATCCAATGGCCAGCAGTATCCAATGACCAGCAGTACTCCCACCCAGCCCCCCCCCCCCGCCGCATGATCTGAGGTGGTACCTGGGTGCTCCCCCCCCCCGCATGATCTGAGGTGGTACCTAGGTACTCCCCCCCTCCCCCCGCATGCACCATTAGAAGTAGGAGATGCCTGTAGGAGCTTACATACAGATGGGGTGGATGAGCAGTAGGTGGTACATGGGGGGAAAGGAGTGAGTATAGAGTTACAATGGGGGCTGGAGTGTTATGAGGGGGGCTGTATGCTCTAGAAGTAATACACACTACCGGTGTATTCTAAGCTGGGCAGGCTGGTAGAGAGTCTGACTGGGTTAGGGAATGGCTTTCACAGGATGGGGGTCCAGACCTATAATGTCACATACAGAATAACTGCAGCCAAGAGAAGGTCATTAAATGTCACATTCAGTAGAGACCTGATTGGTCGGGGGGGATACTGTGGGGAAACGCGCAGGTGCCGTAACATATTTATAATACACCAGATACACATAGACCATGAGTTTATTACAGCATCAGACACAGCATGTATATAGCTTATTATACCGTTACACAGTGCTAGTTGGGTTACCCCAATACCCCAACCCAAGCTTCATACCCCAGGGAACAAGGACCATCTCCTTATTTCCAGGCAGATGTATTCCATATAGAAGACTTTGCTGCTGGGCTGGCGAGATGTTCGGCGTTGGCCTCTGGTTGCCAGCTGAGATCATACTTGGAGCCCCCGGCTGGAGCCAGCTTCTCCCCCCCTTGTTCATGTTTTGGGATGAACCCGCTGGTGGTGATGTGTGTAGGTGTTTCTGGCAGCCTCCTGGGTGACCTCAGCCTCCGAGCCGGTCCAATGTAAAGACTCCCTGACACTCTGTCCACATCTCCTGATGGGTCCAACCCTTTCCAGCCGGGAACAGATGATTCATCTATAATAAAGGAAAACATGGCACATCGTAATGTGTCTGTGCAAATAGGTCTCACAGCGACATTACTCTGCCCTGACCGCAGGATGCGCTCCGGGTATATCGGGGCTCGTCTCGGCCCTCCCAAACAAAATGCTGCATTATTTGCCTTGGAGCCGGGCGCTGAGTAATACCCAAAGCTTAAAGTGATTGCACCGATAATTGTAGCAAAATCTCTTATATATATAGCCAGATCTGTCACTCAACCCCTGTGGAGAAGGTTCCTGTGTAGAACAGTTTCACTTTCATGTGTCTGACGTTCCACCCCCTTGACATCACCTCCCCCCGCCCAGCCAGGGCTACAGTACACGCCCACCATCCACCATTACTCCACAGCCACCATCCACCATTACTCCTGCACATCCCTACCCTCTGCCAGGACCCCCGCGACCCCCCTCCCGCGATTCGCGGGACCCCCCCGCGACCCCCCCTCCCGCGATTTGCGGGACCCCCCCGCGACCCCCCCTCCCGCGGGACCCCCCCTCCGCGAATCGCGGGACCCCCGCGACCCCCCCCTCCCGCGAATCGCGGGACCCCCGCGACCCCCCTCCCGCGATTTGCGGAACCCCCGTGACCCCCCCTCCCGCCATTCGCAGGACCCCGCACCCCCCTCCCGCGATTTGCGGAACCCCCGTGACCCCCCCTCCCGCCATTCGCAGGACCCCGCAACCCCCCTCCCGCGATTCGCGGGACCCCCGCTTTCGACCCTCCCGCAAGTCGCGGGACCCCCGCGACCCCCCCCTCCCGTGATTCGCGGGACCCCCGCGAACCCCCCCTCCCACGATTCGCGGGACCCCCGCGACCCCCCTCCCGCGATTCGCGGGACCCCCGCGACCACCCCGGTATCCGGACTATTGTTAGACAGCACTTACATCGACAGCCATTACATCGACACCATTAGTTCGACACCTCAATAGGTCGACATGGTTTTAGGTCGACATACCATTAGGTCGACATGTCATTATGTCGACAGCTCATTAGGTCGACAGCTCATTAGGTCGACATGTTTTTAGGTCGACACTGCCATTAGGTCGACAGTGTCTATGTCGACAGTCAAAAGGTCGACATGGGTTTTTTCACTGTTTATTGAGCCGACATGTGCCGACAGGCGGTATTTCATGCCCTACTATCCACTAGGGCGTGGTGGAGAATAAAATAGTGTGCCGAGCGCAGCGAGGCACCGTGCCCGAAGCATAGCGAGCGGCTGCGGTACACGTCAAACTGTGTCCATGTCGACTGTGTCGACATTTCGGCCAAAAAACAGTGAAAAAACCCATGTCGACCTTTTGACTGTCGACATAGACTCTGTCGACCTAATGGCAGTGTCGACCTAAAACATGTTGACCTAATGAGCTGTCGACCTAATGAGCTGTCGACCTAATGCGCTGTCGACATAATGACATGTCGACCTAATGGTATGTCGACCTAAAACCATGTCGACCTATTGAGCTGTCGAACTAATGGTGTCGATGTAATGGCTGTCGATGTAAGTGCTGTCTAATATCCGTCCCAGACCCGACCACCCCCTCCCGCGATTCGCTGGACCTCCGCGACCACCCCCTCCCGCGAAACGCGGGACCCCCCGCGACCCTTCCGCGAATCGCGGGACCCCAGCGACCCCTCCCTCCCGCGAGCCCCCTCCCGCGATTTGCAGGACCCCTGCATCCTCCCCTCCCGCGATTCGCGGGACCCCTGCGACCCCCCTCCCGGCATTAAAAGGGCCCCCCGCGACCCCCCTCCCGCGATTCACGGCACCCCCCCCTACTGCGATTTGCGACCCCCCCCCTCCCGCAATTCGCGCCGCCCCCTCCCGTGATTCACGGAACCCCCCGTAGCGCCCCCCTCCCGCGATTTGCGGGCCCCCTCGGCACCTCTCGCGATTTGCGACCGCCCCCTAATTCACACATTCGGGGACCCCACCTCCCGCGATTCATGTCCCCCTCACGCAATTCACGGCACCCCCACACCCCCTTCCTGCGATTCGCAACCCCCCACGACCCCCCCTCCCGCAATTCACGGAACCCCCCCGTAGCGCCCCCCTCCCGCGATTTGCGGGCCCCCTCGGCACCTCTCGCGATTTGCAACCGCCCCGTAATTCACACATTCGGGGACCCCCCCTCCCGCGATTCATGCCCCCCTCACGCAATTCATGGCACCCCCCACACTCCCCTTCCTGCGATTCGCAACCCCTCACGACCCCCCCTCCCGCGATTCATGCCCCCTCCAGCGATTCACGGACCCCCGCACCACCCCCCTGCGCCCACCCTCCCTTGATTCACGCACCCCTCATGCAATTCACGGCAACCCCCCACACCCCCCTCCTGCGATTCGCAGCCCCCCCACGACCCCCCCTCCTGCGATTCATGACCCCTCCCGTGATTCACGGATCCCCGCACCACCCCCCCTTGACTCACGGCACTCCACGCGCCCCTCCCGCAATTCACGGACCTCCGCAACCCCCCCTCCCGCAATTTGCGGACCCCCCTTCCCACGATTCAAGCCCCCCCGCGCCCACGATTTGCGGACCCCCGCCCCCTCCCCCTGTACCACCACAAGCAGGTGGCCCCTAGGTGGGAAATCCGGCCCTGGCTGCCGCACTGCAGGTTTCCCCACTGCCCTCTGCACCAGCGCCACAACTTTTATCAATGTCTTGCCCACATACCACTATTATACAGCCTCCTGCTCTCATGCACGCTCACTCCCTCCCAGTGGGAGGAGACGCTCACCCACTGCCGTGAGCTGCATACTGTCCCCCACCCTCCTCCAGTTCTAGGGATGCCCATCGACCATCAATGATTTTCAAATAATCGATGGTTTATGGCCGATGTTGAATACTTTTGCCATCAATGTGGGAGGACACTGCCCTGCCTCCTGTTCTCCTGCCCTGTAACTTCCGCCAGTGGAGACCCGCTCACCCTGTGTTGCCCACATTCCCCTATCATGCTTTACCGCCCAGCCTCCTGCTCTCATGCACCCTAACTGCCACCCAGTCGGAGGAGACACTGACTCCTGTATTTCTGTGCTGCCACGCTGAACCCTCACCCACTGGCAGTAGCTGCACAGTGTCCACCACCCTCAGCCCACACACCCCTATCACTACCCAGCTTCCTGCTCTCCTGAACCGTAACTTCCACCACTGGGTAATCGCTGACGCTGTGTTGCCCACATGCCCCTATTATGCCTCATAGCCCAGCCTCCTGCTCTCATGTACCCTAACTCCCACCCAGTAGGAGGAGACACTGACTCAGGGCCACCGTCCGGTACTCCTGTGCTGCCACGCTGGACCCTCACCCACTGCCAGAAGCTGCAATACAGGGCATCTTTCATACAATTCTAACCATATTTCTCACAATACAAATGTTCACAAATTAAGGGGCGTAGCCCCTTACGCCGGTGTGAAGAGCGCCCGTAGGGCGCGATGAATCACCTAGTAACTAATATTTACATTACATTTGGTGTCATTTATTCATTACCAGTTACCGACCTGTCAAAATGATGGACTAACATTACCAGTAATGTCAGCGGCGGTGGCCGTGCGCCATTTCAATGGCTTCATTGGGCGCCATCTATTGGCCGCTGGCATGCAAAACACTTGAATAGAGGTGAGGATACATATTGTCATACATTAAGGGGTTTATTTACTCAGATGAGACTTCTAATAAAGATGGGATGTTGCCCATAGCAACCAATCAGAAGCTAAGTCTTTTTTATTTAGCACTTTCTAGAAGATAATAGATAGAATCAGATTGGTTGGCCATAGCGACATCCCATCTTCATTATAACTCCCATCTTAGTAAATAAACAGCTTAATCTCCAAAGCATGTGACTGGAGCAGTGGGCGGAGTTATTCCTCACTCCCACAGCCTGAGAGTTATATAGTGGGAGGAGCAGGGTCCCCAGCAGCACAGAGTATATCAGGAGATGAGTGATGTGTCCGTGTGGACAGGGCTGCATGTGACTGGAGCAGTGGGCGGAGTTATTCCTCACTCCCACAGCCTGAGAGTTATATAGTGGGAGGAGCAGGGTCCCCAGCAGCACAGAGTATATCAGAGATGAGTGATGTGTCAGTGAGGACAGAGCTGCATGTGACTGGAGCAGTGGGCGGAGTTATTCCTCACCCCAATGTGTCCGTTTACATTTTTGTTGTCTCTGCAAGGAGGGAGCTCTGTGAGAAGCGGGCACCTCCTCTAGCAACCTCAAAAAGTGTCTGCTGTAAGGGGGTGGACATTTTGTGAGAGCTATTTTTTTTTCATTACTGTAAAAGCACTTATTTTCGCGCTGCTTTAATTTTCGCGATTTTCGCGAGCCTTCCGTAATCACGAAAATTAAAGCCGTGCGAAATATCACACACCCCTCCCCCCCCTACGGGGGTTCTATTTACAGCAGGTACAGTAGCAGGTACAGTAGATAATCGCAAAATTTTCAGCTCGCGAAATCACCTATTTTGTCATTATCGCGAAAATTACGGCTCGCGAAATTAAGTGCAGTATCAGGAGCCAGCCAGGGTGAGAGCCGGAACCGCAGACAAGTAGATCTGCAGGTCCCGGCCACACACCCACTAGCGGCAATCAGTGTCAGCGGGGTAAGTTGGGGTTTGGGGAGAGCAGGCTTTATTTTACCGGGGGGGGGGGGGGGGGGGGGGGGGGCTGCGGATATTGCAGGC
The DNA here is from genome assembly GCF_055691185.1 of Crinia signifera. Classification (NCBI taxonomy): domain Eukaryota; kingdom Metazoa; phylum Chordata; class Amphibia; order Anura; family Myobatrachidae; genus Crinia; species Crinia signifera. Next base: position 141,061,261 of record NC_139226.1, on the reverse strand, counting down.
GGGGGCGCTGTGCTTATAGTTACACCACTGTCCCCAGCAGCACAGAGTATATCAGGAGATAAGGGATGTGTCAGTGAGGACAGGGCTGCATGTGACAGGGGCAGTGACATGATGTGAGGAGGGGAATGGAGGCAGCAGGAAGCCACAGACTGAGAGTTATATAGAGAGGAGCAGGGGTCCCCAGCAGCACAGAGTATATCAGGAGATGAGTGATGTGTCAGTGAGGACAGGGCTGCATGTGACAGGGGCAGTGACATGATGTGAGGAGGGGAATGGGGGCAGCAGGAAGCCACAGACTGATAGTTATATAGTGGGAGGAGCAGGGTCCCCAGCAGCACAGAGTATATCAGGAGATGAGGGATGTGTCAGTGAGGACAGGGCTGCATGTGACAGGGCAGTGACATGATGTGAGGAGGGGAATGGGGGCAGCAGGAAGCCACAGACTGATAGTTATATAGTGGGAGGAGCAGGGTCCCCAGCAGCACAGATAATATCAGGAGATGTGTGATGTGTCAGTGATGATAGGGCTGCATGTGACAGGGCAGTGACATGATGTGAGGAGGGGAATGGAGGCAGCAGGAAGCCACAGACTGAGAGTTATATAGTGGTAGGAGCAGAGTCCCCAGCAGCACAGAGTATATCAGGAGATGAGTGATGTGTCAGTGAGGACAGGGCTGCATGTGACAGGAGCAGTGACGTGAAGTGAGGAGGGGAATGGAGGCAGCAGGAAGCCACAGACTGAGAGTTATATAGTGGTAGGAGCAGAGTCCCCAGCAGCACAGAGTATATCAGGAGATGAGTGATGTGTCAGTGAGGACAGGGCTGCATGTGACAGGGGCAGTGACGTGATGTGAGGAGGGGAATGGAGGCAGCAGGAAGCCACCGACTGAGAGTTATATAGTGGGAGGAGCAGGGTCCCCAGCAGCACAGAGTATATCAGGAGATGAGTGATGTGTCAGTGAGGACAGAGCTGCATGTGACAGGGGCAGTTACATGATGTGAGGAGGGGAATGGAGGCAGCAGGAAGCCACAGACTGAGAGTTATATAGTGGGAGGAGCAGGATCCCCAGCAGCACAGAGTATATCAGGAGATGAGTGATCTGTCAGTGAGGACAGGGCTGCATGTGACAGGGCAGTGACATGATGTGAGGAGGGGAATGGAGGCAGCAGGAAGCCACAGACTGAGAGTTATATAGTGGGAGGAGCAGGGTCCCCAGCACCACGGAGTATATCAGGAGATGAGTGATGTGTCAGTGAGGACAGGGTTGCATGTGACAGGGGCAGTGACATGATGTGAGGAGGGGAATGGAGGCAGCAGGAAGCCACAGACTGAGAGTTATATAGTGGGAGGAGCAGGGTCCCCAGCAGCACAGAGTATATCAGGAGATGTGTGATGTGTCAGTGAGGATAGGGCTGCATGTGACAGGGCAATGACATGATGTGAGGAGGGGAATGGAGGCAGCAGGAAGCCACAGACTGAGAGTTATATAGTGGGAGGAGCAGGGTCCCCAGCAGCACAGAGTATATCAGGAGATGAGTGATGTGTCAGTGAGGACAGGGCAGCACGTGACAGGGGCAGTGACATGATGTGAGGAGGGGAATGGAGGCAGCAGGAAGCCACAGACTGAGAGTTATATAGTGGGAGGAGCAGGGTCCCCAGCAGCACAGAGTATATCAGGAGATGTGTGATATGTCAGTGAGACAGAGCTGCATGTGACAGGGCAATGACATGATGTGAGGAGGGGAATGGAGGCAGCAGGAAGCCACAGACTGAGAGTTATATAGTGGGAGGAGCAGGGTCCCCAGCAGCACAGAGTAAATCAGGAGATGAGTGATGTGTCAGTGAGGACAGGGCAGCACGTGACAGGGGCAGTGACATGATGTGAGGAGGGGAATGGAGGCAGCAGGAAGCCACAGACTGAGTAGCATTTAGTGAAAGAAGCAGGGACAGAACTGTTATATGAGGCTCCTGTTGTGAAACTGCTGCCATTATTTATTAACAGTCTCTTATATAGCTCAGCAGATTCCGTTGCGCTTTACAATTGGAAACAACAGTGATTAAACAAACTGAGTAGATACAAACCGACATGGAGGTAGGAGGGCCCTGCTCGCAAGCTTACAATCTTTAGAACATAATGAAATGCATATATGCTAGTTATTACACATGTGGGCTACTCTGTGAAGTGAAATCTGTACAGGGACACAATGCCGTCATTCAGCAGCTGAGGGAAAGCCGGCAGGACTGGTAATGTGTTAGCTGATAGATCATTCTCCTTAATCCCATGTGTCACCTGAACTACCGGCACTCAGTAACACGGAGCACATCGGCGTCACACTGGTTACTGCCTAATATTCACCATACCTGAAATGATTTTCTTAGAACTCATGAGGCTGACAGGGGAATATAATGGGGGGAGGGGGTTCCACATACGGTCTGCATAAAAGCTCATTATTATTACTGTGCCGAAGGGCCGCAGATGGTCCTGGTTTTCGATAGCCTGGGACTGAGGACGGATGCAACAGTCTGTGTGAAGGGTGAAGGCGCGGCATCGGCCCCAGCAGACGACCGTCCCGCTCCTTCATCTTTAATGCGCTTTGCGAAATTTTTCTGGCATTTCATATTTTTCCAATTTTTCACATGAAAGGGGAAGGGGCACCGGAGTCAGGGGGTGAGGACGGAGTATTACCCTAATTGCAGGCAGGTGTTAGAGCCTGATACATGAGAAATACTCGGCTGAGATGTCATATAATCACTTTAAGGATGGCTGGAAGGAATTTCAGAGGCAGTAGCCCTGGCGACCTCGGGGCATGGCAGAGGTCAAAGGTGACAGGCAAACGAAGCCATTCCATGCAATGTAACTCATTAGTTAAGAATACTGTTTTTCTTATTTCTGCCCTTTAAATAATTATTTATCTTTCGTGCTATTATCTGGTGCAGGTATAGATACGGTTATTTGTGAATGGAGCACGCCTTATATTGTCAGAGAATATACTGTGTATATGTACATACAGCGTGCAGCGCAGCACCAAACTCACCGCCCCCATTACCGTTATCATGGCCTGCGCAGAACACTCTATAGTGATAGAATAATGTCGTTTACACGCTAATATATTACTGGAATTGTTCATCTGCAAGACTCGTGTTATATAATGCATAAAAAGGCAAAAAATGTGTTCCAATATGAAAATCCTATCTTATAGTTATAGTCATAGAAGTTTTCTTAAAAATGTTGTCATGTGACGTGTGTATATGTATGTGTGTGTGTGTGTATATATATATATATATATATATATATATGTGTGTGTGTGTATATATATGTGTTTGTGTGTGTGTGTGTATATGTATAAGTGTATATATATATATATATATATATATGTGTGTGTGTGTGTGTGTGTATGTGTGTATATATATATATATATATATATATATATGTGTGTGTGTATATACAATATGGCCGGGGGGGTCCTGCAAATCAGGTCCCCCTCCCGGCCCCCTGGTAAGGTGGACAAGTCTCCCGCATTTTCCCTACAGCCCCGGCTCCCCCCTTGCCCCTGGGTTTAAAGCTCTGAATTTTGCGGGTCCGCGGAGAGGGGATGGGGCTAAAATGATGCAATTTGCGCCATTTTGCGTAATTTTTGCCCCGCCTACCATCCATAGACCTGCAAATTGATGCTGCTACCGTCATGGGGCAGGGCTTAGTAGCATCAGCCTCGCCCCGCCCCCACAACGTAGCCTCTTCTCGCCCCCCTTTCACTCCTCTCCGGGCTTCTCCTAGAGAGTAGTTTTAAAAAGTCAGCATGTATGTATATATATATATATATATATATATATATATATATATATATATATACACACACACTATATTAGATTAATTTTTTAAATTAGTCTTATTGTGGTCACATTCTCTCATGCACCCTGTTTTAACTAAGATTCCATAGCTTATGTTAACCATTTCCCTAGATGATTAGTGACAGGTGTGTTGGTAGCTGCTCACCTATAAAAGCACAGTCTGCTGTGAGCCTCAGACCAGATAGCATGCCTGGAATCCAACATTGATGTGATAGCTATTAGGGATGGGACATCGAAAGAAAACATCGGTCAAATGATGTTCTTCAACATTGGTTGCAAAACATCATTTAGACCTAAACATTGGTACTGTGAACCCGATGTTAACCGATGTTAACCGATGTTTCGATATTTTTGTAAATAAACTGGTTACCAAAGCATATAATACACTAATAAGCTTCTGAAATGATAAATAATCCCTCTATTAAGTTTATCTTGTTGGAGGCTTACAGTTTATACACACACAATGGATATATGATTCATGTTTTGTGGTAAATCAAATTTGTTACGGAAGGAAGAAAACATGAAGCATTAACTATCAAACCTTTATTGCAACAACTCACAATCTGCTATTTTTACCTAGATTTTTAACTGTAGGAACAGGCTTATAACTTATGTTGATCATAGAAAATAACAAAAAACTGTACACACAGTGCAACATAGAACATACTGCATTGTTGCTTAGAATAACCATCAGAACAAAGACGCTGGAGCCAGTGCCACTGCAAATTAATGTTTGAAACACGTCTGCATTTGACAAACCAGCCCCCCATCCCCTCCCTCAAATAGAAACTACTGTACCTGTCACTCAGTATCTGCGTCCGCTGTTACTAATAAATCACTGCACATGTGCAGTGTGACTGACATTGCATTTCAAAGAAATAAACTGTGCAAATGTCTGCATCCACAACTGAATCAGGCCCAGGGCCGTTTCTAGAGGCGGACAAGCCGTGCAGCAGCCCGGGGCGCCGCACGGCTTGTCCGCCTCTAATAAACAGCCGGGGCGCCCGGCAGCAGCTCCCCCCAGCGCTTCCTCCCCCTCTCCGGCTCGCCTCTCCACCGTCCACCGCCGGCGCCGCTGATTGATTTCCCAGGGGAGGGGAGGGAGCGCATCGTGCGTATCTCCTTCCCCTCTCTCACTGTGTCACTGGGCTGTCAGCCAATCAGGAGACAGCCCACGATGTATGAATGGCTGACAGCTCAGTGAAGGGGAAGGAGAGACATGCAATGCGCTCCCCTCCCCTCCCCAAGGAAGATGAAGAAGAGGCAGCAGCAGAGCAGAGGCGATGACAACAGGGGGAGGCACAGTGAGTTAATGTATGCTGCTTCCGGCACTGTGGGGCATATTGGCACTGTGGGGCATATTTGGCACTATGGGGAATATATCTGTGGCACTGTGGGGGCATATATCTGTTGCACTGTGGGGGGCATATTTGGCACTGTGGGGGCATATATCTGTGGCACTGTGGGGGCATATTTGGCCCTGTGGGGGCATATATCTGTGGCAAAGTGGGGGCATATATCTGTGGCACTGTGGGGGCATATTTGGCACTGTGGGGGCATATATCTGTGGCACTGTGGGGCATATTTGGCACTGTTGGGGCATAGCTGTCACTGGGGGCATATATGTGTGGCGCTGTGGGGGGCATATCCAGCACTGTGGGGGCATATGTGTGGCACTGTGGGGGCATATGTGTGGCACTGTGGGGGCATATTTGGCACTGTGGGGGCATATCTGTGGGGACATATCTGTGGGGGCATATGTGTGTCACTGTGGGGGCATATGTGTGTCACTGTGGGGGCATATATGTGTGGCACTGTGGGGGCATATCTGGCACTGTGGGGGCATATTAGTAAATGGCATCAGTTGTGCGGCAGCGGCTCGTGGGGCATAATGTGTAATGGGCATTACAGTGTGGGGAGTATTGCGTAATTGCCATCCCAGTGTGGGGTGTAATGGGCATCACGATGTGAAACAAAAATGTGTCATTTTTATCACGGTGTGCGGCGTAATATGTAATTGGCATCACAGTGTGTGGCATAATGTGTAATTGTCATCACAGTGTGCGACGTAATGTGTAATTGTCATCACGGTGTGCGGCGTCATGTGTAATTGGCATCACGGATAAATAGTGTATAATGATTCAAGTTGCCTGTCATTGTTTGGCCTTGATCCGTGAGGCGTACTAGGTCACTGTGTGGGCCTTTATGTTTTTTATGTCACTGTGTGGCATAAAAAAGTGCAGGAGGACAATGACAACTTCTGCGGTAACCAATGTCTGGTCATGCAGGTCGCAAAAGTGTGATGTAAGGTAATTGTTTTCAGGCTAGGCCACGCCCTTTATATTAAGCCACACCCCTTTAAATTAAGCCACACCCCTATTTCGGCGCGCTCAATTTCTTCTATGCCATGTTATGTATTTGGGGGGGGGGGGGCGCATTTTTTTTTTTCGCCCTGGGAGCTAAATTGTCTAGAAACGGCCCTGATCAGGCCCTTTGTAAGGAGCTGTGATATGCTTGCTGCATAATAATAAATCAATTGATAGATTGTAAGCTTGCGAGCAGGGCCCTCATACCTTTGACTGACTGTAAATACCCAGTATGTTGTATCACTGTCTCCTATTGTAAAGCGCAAGTGAATATGCTGCACTATATAAGAAACGATTAATAAATAAATAAATATGAAGGGAGTTCACCACAATGTCACTACTAGTGACTATCGTATTGTACTGTTCATTCTAGCACCCACTATCTTTGAAAACCCATGCAGTTCCTCTTACCTTCCTGGAGTGTCGCTGTCTGCTGTAGTGCTTCTAGCACAGTGTGGTCTGTATATCAGCACTGATATGCAAACCAGACCTGTGCTATAAACACCACAGCAGACAGCGACAGTGACTCACTAACAGCACCAGTTGCAGTGAGGCAGGGGTGGGGCTGTCCTGTGTGCTGCTGCTGAATGGCTGGCCAGACTGTCTTTCACTGTCAGCTACCACCCACAGCAGCAGCACACAGCCACACACACATATGAAAGCCCAGCCAGCAGTGATACTGTCATGTTTGTTAATGTTTTTTTTTTATCAGTCTCTTAAGTTTTTAATGAATATAAATCAAGGAGAGAGTGAGCTGGCTGCAAGCATTGAAAGCAGCACACATTGACACACAAAAGAAAAAACATTGGAAGATTGAGAAAAACATCGGGGGAGAAATCTAGCGATGTTGATGAAACATTGGATCCTCAACATTGCAGGGTTAAACATCGAACATTGGAACCATAAATCCGATGTTACCGATGAAACATCCCTAATAGCTATGTGTATTGTAGCCATTTTCAGCGATAGTGTTAGGACCTGCAGAACAGTGGGGTCCCGTGAAGGGGGCTGCAGGCTTAAATGCATTGATCAATTCATGAACCAAATCTCCACTATTTATTATCAGTTAATTTAGTGTGTGCAGAGCCCCTACAATGTCTATATATATATATATATATATATATATATATATATATAGTATATCTACACTACTCAGACACAACAGTGCGGTGGGGGGGCGTGGGGCAGTGCCCATGGGAACGCCCAGTGTTTCATGGGTGTTCCCATGAAAACGATGGGCTTTCCATGGAACTCAGGTAGTGGCACAGCTGCCAGGGGCGGGCAGCTGAGATCACTGGATATCCGCTGCCCGCCCTGTTCCCATACAGGGAACACGCAAAAGTAAGAGCGCCTTAGCCTTGCGTGCACGCTCCATATCATTACACGATCGGCAACCATCAAATGATTTGCAAAACATCCGTTTGCAGCTGTGCAGGGAACATGGCGAGCGAAGGGGGGGGGGGGGGGGCGGCTGGACGAGCTGCATTTAAATCACACTCAGTGCTGTAAAATTTCATAACGCTGCGTGTGGACCAGAATAAGGTCCATATAATGTCCAGCGCACTGTCTATACAATATAATGCTCCTCGGTGATATCTTCCAGTACTGCTCTTGCTGTATACATTATAATGATACACTGTGTCATTGCAGATGTCCATCCATATCAGGAAATCTTGTGCCCTGCTCCTCTCTGCTAGAGCTCAGAATCAATGACTTGTGAAGGTGTAGTCACAATACCTGTGTGCTACAGGTCAGAACCAGGTACCCTCCAGCATCCTGCAGGAGACTCCCCGTTCTGTGTGTAGTCTCCCGCTGCCCTGTACTGTAAATCAAAACTCCTGAAATCTTCCAATTATTTACTACAGCTCAGTTCAGCATCTGCTGCTAGTGTATGTTCTGGCTTACAGTAAAATACAGTAAAATGTAGTAATATTTAAACACACAAAAGGACAATACAACAAAAAAAGATTTAAAACCTGTATTATTTTTAATAAATAGATGATCATTAAAGAATCCGTAAATGCTTATCATATTTGATAAACCAACGCTTTCTAGGCTACATATAGGTTAAAAAATAGTTGGACTATATATACAAAAAAAAAAAAACAACTTAGCAACATATTCCCAGTCCCCAGGCCAGAAATCTATGCTTAGTGATGAATTCACACAAAGTCTAATTGCATTTGGAATTTTTTACAAAGGCATCACAAATATCTTGCAACAAGCATTTAGGGTACCAACATGTGGTGCTAGACACGCCTTTTGGGTGGAGTATGACGCGCCTCCTCAGTGACGCACTGCGCTTCGTGCTACGCATTTTACCACCAACTCTAATGAATACTCCCTGAATGTAGTTCTGAGAAGTAGGGAAGTCAGACCTGGTCCCTTCATCCATGTTCTGATGTGTAAGCACTAATTTGGAAAATTAGTCCTGCTAGAAGGGGAATTACTAAGCGCAGCGCCCCCTTCCCAGCTCTTAACACTTACTCTGTAGGTTTTCTGCAATCGTAGGAATAGTTTGGCTTCTTAGTACTTTAACTCCCCAATGACTCGGGTTTAGGTGAAAAAACGACTTGTCTCACTCTGTTAGGATCAATTCTAACCACAAAGTCCCCCTCGGCTTCCTTTTTCTCCCCTGACCTAATAATGGAGATTTTTGTGATGTGAAACCACAGGACTGCATTCCTGAGAGAGGGGCGGCCGTTGCACTCCTCACATTGCCAGCAGGACAAAGATCAAAAAAATCAGTTGCCTCTTTATTTGCTGATTAGCGCCGTATCGGTCAGAAATTAATGAGGCTGCAGAAAGCGTTACCTCTCTTCCGCACCACGATGAAGGCATGGGGGGCAAATGCTCATTAGGCCGGGGTATGTTGTGGGGGGGGGGGGGGGGGATAAAGCTAAACTACTGTACATGTGTCATTTTCAGAAGTAATTTCCTGGCGACTGCCTCTGGCTGAACTTTGCACTGTAACTGCTTTCAGTATTGTGGCCAGTGTGTAATTAGCAGCCAACCAGGGAACATGGTGAGAATGGGGCGAGAATGGGGTGAGAAGGCTCAGAGCCCATCGTGTGTGTGTGTGTGTATGTGTAATATAGCTCAGCAAACATTGCAATGGTGCAAATGGTTCTTATCCACATAAACCAAATGTACTGACGCGGTCATGTCAGCAATGCAAGCGGATTATTAGGTGGACTATGTCAAGGTCTACCACTATTGTCAACAGTGAAAAGGTTGACACAGGAACAAGTTCGACATAGATAGGTCGACACAAGCAATACTTTGACATGGGAAATGGCGAAACAGGAAAAAGTTGACACAAGTTTTTCACATTTTTGGTGTTATTGAAATTTGTCGACATGGACACCCAATTAGTGTAACACGCACCCTGGCACCCAGGGCCTGATGCTTCACCTTACTGTTCTCTATTGTAAAAAGAATTATTACCTGCAAGCCGCAGACAGATAAGAAGTCTGTCTGCTACTGACAAGTGCCCCCGCGCTTATAATAGTAAAGGAATAAAAATCTTCTAATAATAGTCAAAAAATGATGAGCATATACTAGCTGCAGCAAAAACACCTATGGGTTTGCCTTGACCCACAGATATGAACACAGTAGGATAAAAGAGAGGGGTTGGTGTAATTGCGCTGCTATATATACAATTTGCAGGGGTATACTCCGAACAACCAATCAGTGTGCAGAAATGAATGAAACGGACTCACTGCCTTAAGGGTATAAATTTTATAGTAAAAAAGCATCAATTATTACACAGATATATCATATATAAAAACAACAAAAATTATAAAAATACATACAAAAAAACAATAAAATAGTCGTAATATCTGTAATATTTTGTACTAGAGGTACAGAGCTCAAGTTCTATATAGAACACTAGTAGGACAAATAATTGGGACCACTCTCCTGAGAATTAGCGCTGATTTTAGAAGCCAGATGGTTATTAGGCATTTCTGGTATCCATGATTAAATAGTAGAGGATCAATTGATAATCAGTGTATCGATATAGTAAACAGTCCACAGTCTTTTTTAGCATGTATAGTAACACGCCTATAGGATGATACTCAAGACCGGACTCCAAATAAATGCTGATGGATAGTAAATTAGGAAACCTGCATAGGGTAAAAAGGAGTTGATCTCACCCCGTTTGTACAGATGCACACGTGGACTCACTCCACCCGTTGAGAGGAGGGAGAGGTCAGCCGGTAGTTTTCCTCTGTGGGTCACCTCAGTGCCGGCAATAAGCGGGTCCTTTCTTCCAGAATAATGCAGGTTTACAGCGATGTGGATGCGCTGATAGAGCGATCAGCTACTGGGAGTCTGGGACCAGTAGTGCGCCGGGACGCTGTAGAAGCAGCGTGTTAGTAGATGCCGGCGTTCGGCTCTTGGTGATCAGCGGTCAGCGGTTAGCTGTGGAAAATCAGCTGAAGACAATCAGCAGTGTGTCCCAATGTCCTGGTATGACGTCTCTATTGTAGTCCACATGGCTCATAACGTACGAACAAGTCATGTGGAATAAAAAGAAATTGTTAAAAACTCACGTCAGCCTTTTGAGATGTCGACCTTCTGCCTGTCCACCAATAGTGGTCGACTTTTTCGACAGTTGCCCTAACAACTGGAACCACCGTCAATGAACCCAAACACAGTCTGGTGTAATCGCCCCAATTCCGCAGGGAAAACACAAAACATCACCGTCCAGAAAGAAAGAATACGCAACACCGGGCGATGCAGATCCATCCGCAATAAAGTGACCCATCTGCGCCAGTCTGAGGCTTTCACTAATCTGCTAAAAACCAGGCTAGAGGTGGTTATAGCTGACGTCAGTGACCCCCCGAAAAACACCTGGACACCTGCATTTTCACACACACACACACACACACAATGCCATGATTGTGCCCCTAAATGCCGGCTTTTCTGCAATTTCTCTTCATATGGATATTTATTGGCTATTTGTGACTGCGCATTTGCGTTCCGAAAGCTGCGCACGTGCAGTCGTTCAATAATTGTCTGGATTGTGATGTCCCTAAATAGCGATGCATGCTAAATAAGCCCCACTGTTTCCTGTTATTCAATTTCATTTATGTACTCTGTAATCGGGCGCTGCATATCCCTTGTGGCGCCACATAAATAAGGGATAATAATAATAATAATATATATATACATTTTTCTCTATTATAATGTTTTTTTTGCCCAGTGTGGGAACAATCTCATTGAGAAGCCTCCATGCTTTTTTCATAATTGCACCCTGGGCACATTAATTATGGGCGTCCTTTGCCAAGGAGCCTGAATCAGCTCGTCAGGACATGGCAGCTGAGAATGTAGATGGGCCGGTCACGTGACCATACAGTAGCATTACACCGCAGCTCTGGGGAGTATCGCCGTGGTTAAAAGGCTACTTGATCTGTACTTTAAGCATCATTTTTCCTACCTTTCAGAGCCACTGAACTGAAAATAACAAAACAAAACAGTAAAAGAACCTCTGAACAGCGGATCCAGACAAAAGGAGCCCGAGGGCCCAGCTATGAATATGTGATGAACAGACGGAAGGCTGCCCGAGTGGGTGCAATGTCATTATTGTTGATTTAAGTCATTTAGCATGGTTCACTTGCTCTCTGAGAGCGCCTTTCTTCTGCAGATCTTTCTAACAAGCCCCCTTTGCTCTGGGCAGCTTGGTACTAGGGCTCGGGGACAATAGCAGCTTTCAGACTAAGGAGCACTTGTCTCTCCATAATATTTAAGTCTGGGGATGGAGTTTCTTCGTGACACTTTGTAAAAAAAGAAAAGGAAAATAAAAACACGAAAGTGTCCGTTCAATGTCAGCTGGTGAAGCCGTCGGTATAAGTAGGTCACTTATCACTGCGGCAGAAGATGTGTACACGTCGCAGATTCTCACGGGTATCACCAGGAAAGCGAAGTCACTAATCCCTGCCCAATATTACACGTCTGACTATAATAGTGCACAATGTAGGTGCATGGAGTAAGTGACGGTGGAAATCGGTATCCAGGTGATGGGCCGATTTCCACCTGGGCCAGGTACCATTGTGACTCCTTGGCCACACATCAGCGTATCACCCATGGGTGGCGGACTGGGTGCTGTGGGGCACAGCTAGGCGATCTAGGACTGAAGCATACTGGTACTCTAGGGCGCGACGTGATTCGGGAACGTTAGAGACACACTGGTGTAACCCATTCCTTGCTGCATTATCATTCCTCTTGTTCCATAGATTCCAAACAGAAACTGATGCGAAATAAATACAATTATATTATAAGAAGACAATACAATTAAATGCAAGTGAGGTGCATTTTCTTGAAACAATATGACGACAAGGTATATTCAGTGGAATACAGTATAACTATTTATACATTATACATTTGAATAGAACGGCCGCTGACACAGATGGACCAAAGATCGTTCCCAATTCACCATGTCACCACAATCTTGCTATTCGCTCTGTCTTTCGTAGCTAGATCAGTGGCATATCTATAATGGGTGTGTAGTGCCGCCAATGGGCAAGAGGTGCCACCTTGGGTACTCTGCACACCTCACCGCACAATATCCTGTGTCTGTGGGGTAGAGATAATTGAGAAAATGCCATGGCCATAGTTTTTCTGTAGATATGAGTGAATGTGTACTAGAGAACATGGCGTGGGTGCATCGTTCCCAGAGACGTGCCAGGGTCTATCCGCAGGTGCACCATGAGGGGGACACATAGAAACTCCATCATTAATTAATCTGCAAGGAACTAACCAGCGGAGGTGATTTCTGGGAACCGTTACTCACCCCAGAGGTCTATCACACTGTCTAGCTGGGGCAGTGACATAGCCAGAGGCTTGGAGGAACTCTCAGGGTGGGCCTTAGGACTACATGTGCAGTACCAACAGAGCAAACAGGGAACCGATGGAGGAGGAGGGACAGACACACCAATGGGCAGCAGTAGGGACGCCAACCTCCATAGGCAGAACCCCAATGACACAGAAGACAGTGATGATGGCAGACAGGTCCAGCAGGCAGGAACAATGGTGTGGTCATGGCAGACGATAATCCAGGAGTCTGTAAAACCAGGCCTTGCCTACCAAATGCTGTAGCTCTGTTGTAGCCCCATTGCCTTGTGGACCCCTGGGCATTTGCCAGTCCTCACCACCCTGTAGTTATGCCTCTGACCTGCAGTTACTTCCCAACACCCCTAATCCAGCACGACTGGAGCATGGATGGGCCGAGCGATCACCTGGGGCCTCTAATTGTGGTTCCATAGCCGAGAATAACGAGCTTTCAGCATCTTCCAACCGCATTTACAGTATCAGCATATCTGATAATAAACCAATCCGTTTTAGATCGGGATGTTATCGGGTATTGCGGTTGTTTTCGTGGCGAAGGATAAAATAGGTTGTAATTGTGCGTATCGGGTTCCCGGCTCCAGTGAAATCCCAGCGGCCTCACACGGAACCCGGAGCTCGCAGTGCGTCTGAGGTTTATGCAAGGCCTCGGATTCATGGCTTATTTAACATACCCATAGCAGAGAGGAGGCCGCCTGAAGACGATGACAAGCTTAGAATGATGTTATATATAGTGTGCGAGGAGTTTCCTTACGGTTCACTGGCTCTCAGCTGATCCAGAGGGAAGAGAATATTAAACACTGTAAAGTAGTTCTTACCAGCTCTACATAAACACAGCCTGCCACAGTTTACATAGCTGTCAAGAAATCCTCCGACGAGCAGGGAATAGTTACAGGATCTGGTGTATTACACGGGGAGACCACAAGACACATGAAGCACACATGTTTCCTCCGTGTCTGATAGGTGCTACACAATATCACACTTTTACACATTATTACACTTCCCCCCGACGCACGACAAAGGGTTTTTTCCAAGCACAAAAAGAACGGGAAGTGTTACTGGGATTTCCAAGCTCAATAATAACAAAAGGCGAATAAGCCCCTTGTTGTGGGAGACGTCGCGTACATTCCTCTGCGCCATCACCGCGAATGGGGCTGGGCAAGGTTATGCCAATGTGAAGAGGCAGATGATATTTCTAGGCCTCTGCCTACATGTTCTCTGAGACCAATGCATGACACGTGCACAAGAGAAATAGCTCCATGCGTCCTACTCGGAGGAGAACCCTCTGGGAATTCGGACTCATGAGAGATTGACTCTTGGTCAACAGTCATATGGTCGACCACTGTGGGTCGACAGTGAAAAGGTTGACAGGATCAAAAAATCGACAATGAAAAGGTAGACATGGTCAAAATGTCGACAGGGTCCAAAGGTCAACAGACAACAGGGTCAAAAAGGTTGACATGGTCAAAAAGGTTGACATGGTCAAAAAGGTCGACATGGAAAGGGTCGACGTGAAAAAGGTTTACGTAATTTTTTTAACAAAATTTTGAGCCAACGTGTGCCGACAGGCGATATTTCACACCGTACCATCCACTATGGCGTGAAGGGAGAATATACTAGTGCGCCGAGCGCAGCGAGCCAGGCGAGGGGACACGGTACATTTACATAGTGTCCATGTCGACCTGAAAAAACACGAAAAACTAATGTCGACTTTTTCCATGTCGACCTTTTGAATGTCAACCTTTAGACTGTGTCGACCTTTGGACCCTGTCGACATTTGGACCCTCTCAACCTTTGGACCCTGTTGACCTTTGGACCCGGTCGACCTTTTCACTGTTGACCAGTAGTGGTGGAACATATGACTGTAGACCTAGACATTGACCTTTGGACCCTCTCGACCTTTGGACCCTGTCGTCCTTCTCACTATCGACCAGTAGTGGTGGACCATATGACTGTAGATGTAATATCCCATAACCGCCCTTAGTGGGTGCTGTAGGCCTCAGTGATGGGAGCATCTCGTCGCCTCTGGTTGGCTGCTGGCATATTGTCCTCTACAGGTCACAGTGCTCATACACTAATACCCCTCTCACATCGCAAATGCTGGGTCGCAACTGAGATTTGGACAGTGGTCCATCCCGGGAGCGACGTGGCATTTGCGGAGTACAGCGCCCCACAGCAACCCGGCATTTCTAAATGTTACCTACAGGGCAGCTTTCAATCAAGGTTATAAAACAGGCCTGGGGAACCTTTGGCTGTTTTTGAACTACACATCCCAGCATGCCCTGCTACAGTTTTGTTATTTGGTCAGGCTACAACTGTTGCAGGGCATGCTGGGATGTGTAGTACAACAACAGCTGGAGGGCCATAGGTTCCCCATCCCGGCTATAAAAGGTCTAGTTGGGTTTGACTTAGAAGATAGTAAGGAATAAATGTCCCCTCTGTATCTGGGAGATGAGGACATTTAGCTGCAATGTGATTGTGATCTGGGGTCTTATGGGGTGTGGTATAGGGATCCGACAGTCGGGTAAATGCCTGTCGGGACCCCGTCCGGCACCCCTCTTATGCTAGTGTAGGGACTTACAGTGTATTGGGGCCCAATGATGACGGATGGAAGTGCAAATGGTTTGATCAAAATATGGCCAAATCTCCTGTCTTTTATTTTCTATATACCCCCTAATTTGCAATATAATATTGTTAGTGCCGGTTACATTGTTATTGACTGGCCCATGGTTGGTAACATTACAGTGGTTCCTTTTATCATGTCTTGCAAGACCCCGGGACAGGATATTGTGATAACCGAGGAACGCACTCACGCTGCCATAGAATGTATGGGGAACGTTACCATGTCGGCGAAGCTGAGACACATGGTCACCTGGTGGCCTTAGTTGACCAGTTCATGAATTTCAGTGGGACCTCTGAGAGGATCTTTAACAAGTCCTCCAGGCTGTGTTCCTTGTCCATCTGGCTTGCAGATCATTTTGGTCCTATGAAGAGACATCTGTTCCCCAGATGTGGGGTAAGATACTCGCATTTATCCAGCTGCTCCACAATATGCAGTGTGTGGAAAATCCTGTTTCCCTGTACTTGGAGCCTATTAAATTGTTGCGATCTGATGCTCACATTCTACCAATCAATAATTACAGCTATTCCGTGTATTTTATCTTCGTTTCCAGAATTCTGCACATGTTCTGTACCTCATCACTCAGGGCGCATCATACTCTGCCGAAAGGGGCGTGTCTAGCTCCACATATGGGCGTGTCTAGCTCCACATATGGGCGTGTCTAGCTCCACATATGGGCGTGTCTAACTCCACATATGGGCGTGTCTAGCTCCACATATGGGAACGTCTAGCTCCACACATGGGCATGTCTAACTCCACATATGGACATATCTAGCTCCACATATGGGCGTGTCTAGCTCCACACATGGGCGTGACTAACACCACATATGGGCGTGTCTTGCTCCACATATGGTCGTGTCTAACTCCACATATGGGCGTGTCTAGCTCCACATATGGGCGTGTCTAGCTCCACATATGGGCGTGTCTAACTCCACATATGGACGTATCTAGCTCCACATATGGGCGTGTCTAGCTCCACACATGGGCGTGTCTAACTCCACATATGGATGTATCTAGCTCCACACATGGGCGTGTCTAACTCCACATATGGGCGTGTCTAGCTCCACATATGGGCGTGTCTAGCTCCACACATGGGCGTGTCCAGCTCCACATATGGGTGTGTCTAACTTCACTTATGGGCATATCTAGCTCCACATATGGGCGTGTCTAGTGCCACAAATGGGCGTGTCTATGTGTAAATGCTTGTTGATGTGAGATATTTCTATAGAACATTAGTAACTACTGTATATACTGTACTTTGGGAAGTTTTGTTAGTATTGATAGTAACATTGCTGCCTGCAATATTGCTGCCTGGGGTTTCTTGTTTGCAGCTATACAGTCTATTCGCTGTGATATTTATTTTCAGCTCACAGTATACAGGATTAATGTGATCCCAATACAATACATTCCAAATGCAATTTGACCATGTGTGAATCCATCCCTAAGCATAGGTATGTTTTTGCTTGTCTCCAAGTTGGCACTACCTATATTTATTCAATGTTCTGTTTTATACACCCTTATAGCATTAGCTGAATCTCTGTGAATGGTGTCCGGCACGCTGGCAGCTACCGGCCAGGAGACTCTGGTAAATGGATTGGACCACAGGAGAACGCCACTGCGTCTGGATGAAGAGGCCATGGCCAATACGTTCCGTCACAGAATAGGACTTCGTCAGGGGGTGACGAATGTGACGAAACTCGTTGGACGTGGCCTCTTCATTGTGGACTGGGAATCTTATATTATATTAATACCTGGGGTGCCAAATATTGAAAAGGGGACTCTTCAATAATAATAATATATGTATACTCGATAATATACGTTTATCATACATATCTGCAAATATCCTGCGTCAGACTTACAGCCTGGGCTGCTGATGCATACATGCAATTCTCATATACATCTGCAAATATCCTGCGTCAGACTTACAGCCTGGGCTGCTGATGCATACATGCAATTCTCATATATATCTGCAAATATCCTGCGTCAGACTTACAGCCTGGGCTGCTGATGCATACATGCAATTCTCATATACATCTGCAAATATCCTGCGTCAGACTTACAGCCTGGGCTGCTGATGCATACATGCAATTCTCATATACATCTGCAAATATCCTGCGTCAGACTTACAGCCTGGGCTGCTGATGCATACATGCAATTCTCATATACATCTGCAAATATCCTGCGTCAGACTTACAGCCTGGGCTGCTGATGCATACATGCAATTCTCATATACATCTGCAAATATCCTGCGTCAGACTTACAGCCTGGGCTGCTGATGCATACATGCAATTCTCATATACATCTGCAAATATCCTGCGTCAGACTTACAGCCTGGGCTGCTGATGCATACATGCAATTCTCATATACATCTGCAAATATCCTGCGTCAGACGTACAGCCTGGGCTGCTGATGCATACATGCAATTCTCATATACGTCTGCAAATATCCTGCGTCAGACTTACAGCCTGGGCTGCTGATGCATACATGCAATTCTCATATACATCTGCAAAT
This sequence comes from Crinia signifera, assembly GCF_055691185.1. Classification (NCBI taxonomy): domain Eukaryota; kingdom Metazoa; phylum Chordata; class Amphibia; order Anura; family Myobatrachidae; genus Crinia; species Crinia signifera. Next base: position 141,043,065 of record NC_139226.1, on the reverse strand, counting down.
ATCCTGCGTCAGACTTACAGCCTGGGCTGCTGATGCATACATGCAATTCTCATATACATCTGCAAATATCCTGCGTCAGACTTACAGCCTGGGCTGCTGATGCATACATGCAATTCTCATATACATCTGCAAATATCCTGCGTCAGACTTACAGCCTGGGCTGCTGATGCATACATGCAATTCTCATATACGTCTGCAAATATCCTGTGTCAGACTTACAGCCTGGGCTGCTGATGCATACATGCAATTCTCATATACGTCTGCAAATATCCTGCGTCAGACGTACAGCCTGGGCTGCTGATGCATACATGCAATTCTCATATATACATCTGCAAATATCCTGCGTCAGACTTACAGCCTGGGCTGCTGATGCATACATGCAATTCTCATATATACATCTGCAAATATCCTGCGTCAGACTTACAGCCTGGGCTGCTGATGCATACATGCAATTCTCATATACATCTGCAAATATCCTGCGTCAGACTTACAGCCTGGGCTGCTGATGCATACATGCAATTCTCATATATACATCTGCAAATATCCTGCGTCAGACTTACAGCCTGGGCTGCTGATGCATACATGCAATTCTCATATATACATCTGCACATATCCCGCGTCAGACTTACAGCCTGGGCTGCTGATGCATACATGCAATTCTCATATATACATCTGCACATATCCCGCGTCAGACTTACAGCCTGGGCTGCTGATGCATACATGCAATTCTCATATATACATCTGCAAATATCCCGCGTCAGACTTACAGCCTGGGCTGCTGATGCATACATGCAATTCTCATATACATCTGCAAATATCCCGCGTCAGACTTACAGCCTGGGCTGCTGATGCATACATGCAATTCTCATACACATCTGCAAATATCCCGCGTCAGACTTACAGCCTGGGCTGCTGATGCATACATGCAATTCTCATACACATCTGCGAATATCCCGCGTCAGACTTACAGCCTGGGCTGCTGATGCATACATGCAATTCTCATACACATCTGCAAATATCCTGCGTCAGACTTACAGCCTGGGCTGCTGATGCATACATGCAATTCTCATATACATCTGCAAATATCCTGCGTCAGACGTACAGCCTGGGCTGCTGATGCATACATGCAATTCTCATACATATCTGCGAATATCCCGCGTCAGACTTACAGCCTGGGCTGCTGATGCATACATGCAATTCTCATACATATCTGCGAATATCCCGCGTCAGACTTACAGCCTGGGCTGCTGATGCATACATGCAATTCTCATACATATCTGCGAATATCCCGCGTCAGACTTACAGCCTGGGCTGCTGATACATACATGCAATTCTCATATACATCTGCAAATATCCTGCGTCAGACTTACAGCCTGGGCTGCTGATACATACATGCAATTCTCATATACATCTGCAAATATCCTGCGTCAGACTTACAGCCTGGGCTGCTGATGCATACATGCAATTCTCATATACATCTGCAAATATCCTGCGTCAGACTTACAGCCTGGGCTGCTGATGCATACATGCAATTCTCATATACATCTGCGAATATCCCGCGTCAGACTTACAGCCTGGGCTGCTGATGCATACATGCAATTCTCATACACATCTGCGAATATCCCGCGTCAGACTTACAGCCTGGGCTGCTGATGCATACATGCAATTCTCATATACATCTGCGAATATCCCGCATCAGACTTACAGCCTGGGCTGCTGATGCATACATGCAATTCTCATATACATCTGCGAATATCCCGCGTCAGACTTACAGCCTGGGCTGCTGATACATACATGCAATTCTCATATACATCTGCAAATATCCCGCATCAGACTTACAGCCTGGGCTGCTGATGCATACATGCAATTCTCATACACATCTGCAAATATCCCGCGTCAGACTTACAGCCTGGGCTGCTGATGCATACATGCAATTCTCATACACATCTGCGAATATCCCGCGTCAGACTTACAGCCTGGGCTGCTGATGCATACATGCAATTCTCATACACATCTGCAAATATCCTGCGTCAGACTTACAGCCTGGGCTGCTGATGCATACATGCAATTCTCATATACATCTGCAAATATCCTGCGTCAGACGTACAGCCTGGGCTGCTGATGCATACATGCAATTCTCATACATATCTGCGAATATCCCGCGTCAGACTTACAGCCTGGGCTGCTGATGCATACATGCAATTCTCATACATATCTGCGAATATCCCGCGTCAGACTTACAGCCTGGGCTGCTGATGCATACATGCAATTCTCATACATATCTGCGAATATCCCGCGTCAGACTTACAGCCTGGGCTGCTGATACATACATGCAATTCTCATATACATCTGCAAATATCCTGCGTCAGACTTACAGCCTGGGCTGCTGATACATACATGCAATTCTCATATACATCTGCAAATATCCTGCGTCAGACTTACAGCCTGGGCTGCTGATGCATACATGCAATTCTCATATACATCTGCAAATATCCTGCGTCAGACTTACAGCCTGGGCTGCTGATGCATACATGCAATTCTCATATACATCTGCGAATATCCCGCGTCAGACTTACAGCCTGGGCTGCTGATGCATACATGCAATTCTCATACACATCTGCGAATATCCCGCGTCAGACTTACAGCCTGGGCTGCTGATGCATACATGCAATTCTCATATACATCTGCGAATATCCCGCATCAGACTTACAGCCTGGGCTGCTGATGCATACATGCAATTCTCATATACATCTGCGAATATCCCGCGTCAGACTTACAGCCTGGGCTGCTGATACATACATGCAATTCTCATATACATCTGCAAATATCCCGCATCAGACTTACAGCCTGGGCTGCTGATGCATACATGCAATTCTCATACACATCTGCAAATATCCCGCGTCAGACTTACAGCCTGGGCTGCTGATGCATACATGCAATTCTCATACACATCTGCGAATATCCCGCGTCAGACTTACAGCCTGGGCTGCTGATGCATACATGCAATTCTCATACACATCTGCAAATATCCTGCGTCAGACTTACAGCCTGGGCTGCTGATGCATACATGCAATTCTCATACACATCTGCGAATATCCCGCGTCAGACTTACAGCCTGGGCTGCTGATGCATACATGCAATTCTCATACACATCTGCAAATATCCTGCGTCAGACGTACAGCCTGGGCTGCTGATGCATACATGCAATTCTCATACATATCTGCGAATATCCCGCGTCAGACTTACAGCCTGGGCTGCTGATGCATACATGCAATTCTCATACATATCTGCGAATATCCCGCGTCAGACTTACAGCCTGGGCTGCTGATGCATACATGCAATTCTCATATACATCTGCAAATATACTGCGTCAGACTTACAGCCTGGGCTGCTGATACATACATGCAATTCTCATATACATCTGCAAATATCCTGCGTCAGACTTACAGCCTGGGCTGCTGATACATACATGCAATTCTCATATATACATCTGCAAATATCCTGCGTCAGACTTACAGCCTGGGCTGCTGATGCATACATGCAATTCTCATATACATCTGCAAATATCCTGCGTCAGACTTACAGCCTGGGCTGCTGATGCATACATGCAATTCTCATACACATCTGCGAATATCCCGCGTCAGACTTACAGCCTGGGCTGCTGATGCATACATGCAATTCTCATACACATCTGCAAATATCCTGCGTCAGACTTACAGCCTGGGCTGCTGATGCATACATGCAATTCTCATATACATCTGCAAATATCCTGCGTCAGACGTACAGCCTGGGCTGCTGATGCATACATGCAATTCTCATACATATCTGCGAATATCCCGCGTCAGACTTACAGCCTGGGCTGCTGATGCATACATGCAATTCTCATACATATCTGCGAATATCCCGCGTCAGACTTACAGCCTGGGCTGCTGATGCATACATGCAATTCTCATACATATCTGCGAATATCCCGCGTCAGACTTACAGCCTGGGCTGCTGATACATACATGCAATTCTCATATACATCTGCAAATATCCTGCGTCAGACTTACAGCCTGGGCTGCTGATACATACATGCAATTCTCATATACATCTGCAAATATCCTGCGTCAGACTTACAGCCTGGGCTGCTGATGCATACATGCAATTCTCATATACATCTGCAAATATCCTGCGTCAGACTTACAGCCTGGGCTGCTGATGCATACATGCAATTCTCATATACATCTGCGAATATCCCGCGTCAGACTTACAGCCTGGGCTGCTGATGCATACATGCAATTCTCATACACATCTGCGAATATCCCGCGTCAGACTTACAGCCTGGGCTGCTGATGCATACATGCAATTCTCATATACATCTGCGAATATCCCGCATCAGACTTACAGCCTGGGCTGCTGATGCATACATGCAATTCTCATATACATCTGCGAATATCCCGCGTCAGACTTACAGCCTGGGCTGCTGATACATACATGCAATTCTCATATACATCTGCAAATATCCCGCATCAGACTTACAGCCTGGGCTGCTGATGCATACATGCAATTCTCATACACATCTGCAAATATCCCGCGTCAGACTTACAGCCTGGGCTGCTGATGCATACATGCAATTCTCATACACATCTGCGAATATCCCGCGTCAGACTTACAGCCTGGGCTGCTGATGCATACATGCAATTCTCATACACATCTGCAAATATCCTGCGTCAGACTTACAGCCTGGGCTGCTGATGCATACATGCAATTCTCATACACATCTGCGAATATCCCGCGTCAGACTTACAGCCTGGGCTGCTGATGCATACATGCAATTCTCATACACATCTGCAAATATCCTGCGTCAGACGTACAGCCTGGGCTGCTGATGCATACATGCAATTCTCATACATATCTGCGAATATCCCGCGTCAGACTTACAGCCTGGGCTGCTGATGCATACATGCAATTCTCATACATATCTGCGAATATCCCGCGTCAGACTTACAGCCTGGGCTGCTGATGCATACATGCAATTCTCATATACATCTGCAAATATACTGCGTCAGACTTACAGCCTGGGCTGCTGATACATACATGCAATTCTCATATACATCTGCAAATATCCTGCGTCAGACTTACAGCCTGGGCTGCTGATACATACATGCAATTCTCATATATACATCTGCAAATATCCTGCGTCAGACTTACAGCCTGGGCTGCTGATGCATACATGCAATTCTCATATACATCTGCAAATATCCTGCGTCAGACTTACAGCCTGGGCTGCTGATGCATACATGCAATTCTCATACACATCTGCGAATATCCTGCGTCAGACTTACAGCCTGGGCTGCTGATACATACATGCAATTCTCATATATACATCTGCAAATATCCTGCGTCAGACTTACAGCCTGGGCTGCTGATGCATACATGCAATTCTCATATACATCTGCAAATATCCTGCGTCAGACTTACAGCCTGGGCTGCTGATGCATACATGCAATTCTCATACACATCTGCGAATATCCTGCGTCAGACTTACAGCCTGGGCTGCTGATACATACATGCAATTCTCATATACATGAATTATGATTCCAAAGTGAGTTCAAACTTGGTTTTGCCGCTCTGATCAAAGATATTTTATTTACAGGAAAAAACACAAATCATACAGAGTAAGTTATGCACAGCAGTGATATATATGTTAATTATAATTATATTTATACTTCCTTACAAAACATTGAACATAAAGCAAATGAACAAACCTAGACAATTACTAACACCACTTGTGTTACCTGTGTGAACATCTCCACCGAGCTTCACTCATCTCCCCCTCCCCTCCTCCTGGTGTCCCTCTGCTGACAGACTCCTACCCATAAGCTGTTCCTTTTATCCCATATTGTGCCCATTCACCCTGGCCTATTCCCATTGTGCCCAGTGTGGGAGATAATTCTGGGCTTGCCAGATTCCACAGTGTCATAAAACATGCCCTGCTCATTCTGCCCCAAGGTGGTGAGCATGTGGGGTATTTATGATCATAAAACATAGTATTTCTTTAATCCTCAGAGGCTTCCCCTTGGTGGTGTAGATGTGTCGATGATCTGTTTTGCCTGGGGTATTGGCGGTGACAATTATGACCTGTTGGTAGTAGTTTGTTCTCGTGTTGTCATTGCCTCTGGCCTGCGCCATAACTGGACAGGTGGTCAGCTGGATTATACACTTCTTCAGGTATTCAGATCTCTGATTGTGATCTGTAACGTTGCATCTAAACATCCCCCTGCACATACCAGGATCTGTTTGCATACTATGTGGCCTAACAACCAGATGACCTGTAGACTTTATTCTACCTGGTTCTAATGATGTATTTGCTGTGAATGAGGCATACGGTAGACATACACCTACATATCACACCCCATGCATGCAGACTTTATGATTTGGTCAGGCATAATGTATTGTACTTGGTATAGCGCAGACCAGACATTGATCCTATGATTGATACAGATATGGTAGGGAAAACACCCGCTATTGCGTTTCGCAAGTCCAAGACCTCCTGAAATGTTGGATTCATATCACATAGGGGTGTTTGGTAATTTAGGCACAATAAACGGTTATAAAGGGGATGAATTTGTGTGCAGGTCAATGTGTTGTGTACTGTCGCTATTTGTCTTACCATCCAATAACATGAATTGTTATTGTTATATACTTTTCTTAAACCCGTAGAGCAGGGTTCTTGCCGAGAAGCCCGGAGAGGAAAGATTCAGTAGCCGCTCAGGGGGCGGGGCTTAAGCGTGACATCACTCAGCCCCGCCCCCATGCTGTTAAACCAGCTAATTCAGTGATCTCCGTGGAGGGGGCGGGGCTAAAATGACGCGATTGTGTCATTTTAGCTCCGCCCCCTCCTCTGAGATCCGGGGGGACAGCGGGGGTCCCCCCTGAATCCGGGACGGTTGCCCACCCTTCCGGGGGGGCGGGAGGGAGCCCTGATTTTCGGGAGACTCCCGGAAATTCCGGGAGGGTCGGCAACTGTGCCGTAGAGTGCCGACTTATCTTTCTGCTCCGGCAAAAGTCTGTTGTTATATATTTATATTTATTATTTATTTATAGGAAAAAATTAGGACTTAAGGTGGCCATACACACACAGATTTATCTGCAGATCTGTCTGGTTGGAACAAAAACATGGTTATGGATGAGAGCAAATGACAAACTGTCACTCATCCATAACCAGGTTTTTGTTCCAACCAGCCAGATCTGCAGATAAATCTTACTAGTGTATGGGCACCTTTAGTGTTAGGACATAGGAGGGTATATGGTCACTAGTTCGACAATCATAATGTCAAGATGCATGGGCTCGACCACTGAAGGTGGACAGGGTCATGAGGTTGACACAAGCATTAGGTCGACATTGGGGAGGTCAACAGGCAAAAGGTTTTTTCACAGTTTTTTTAACCAACATGTGCCGACATGCCCTACCATCTGAGCCCAAAGCGAGGGGACACAATGCCCTTTTTCGGTGTGCATGCTGACTGTGTCAACATTCAGGACAATAAAATGTGAAAAAACATGCGTCAACCCTTTTGACTGTCGACCTTGCCAATGTTGACCTAATGCACGTGTCGACTTTATGACCCTGTTGACCTATAGCCATGTAGACCTTCTGAAAGTGTCAACCTTCAGTGGTTGACCCAATGTCGACCTTTCTCATGTTGATCCAATGACCCATAACCAGTAGGACTAAGCCTCCTGCCCCCCTCCCCCCAATCCCACACAACTCTGTTGTGCCCCCATATCCTGGTGCCCTAGGCAGCTGCCTAATAATTGGAGTTAGTACAAGTGCAGGTATGTGCACAGTATTCTGGTACTTAAGATATATATATATATGTAATACAGACAGTGGTAGATGCTCAATATAGATCAGTAATACCATTCAGGTGCATGAGGGAGGGGTTAAATACTGGGTAAGTAACAAGACATTTTTTCCCTCAACACACTGAGCAATGCTAGTAACCAATCTAGAACACTACATGATGATAGAATTCAGAGATATTGGTTACATATACCTGCGCAGGTGTATGCTATGCCCCCAAGCCGCGTCATGGCTTCTCTGTATATTGGGGGTCCCTAGCGCTATATCTAGGTGCAGGGTGCGGCACCCCAAAAACTATCATAAGCTGGGAAGCCCAGTGCGGCATGCCAGTGATATACTAAGTGTTAATAATTACCGTATTTACCCGATAATAAGACACTGTCTTATTTTTTTTCCCCAACAAAAAACATCATAAGCCTTATTTTCGGGGCAGGGCTTATTTAAAAGTATCATGCCCAAGTCCTTCTTACACAGCCCCCATTCCTTCTTTTAAAGTAACATGCCCCGAGTCCTTCTTACACAGCCCCCATTCCTTCTTTTAAAGTAACATGCCCCGAGTCCTTCTTACACAGCCCCCATTCCTTCTTTTAAAGTAACATGCCCCGAGTCCTTCTTACACAGCCCCCATTCCTCCTTTTAAAGTAACATGCCCCGAGTCCTTCTTACACAGCCCCCATTCCTTCTTTTAAAGTAACATGCCCCGAGTCCTTCTTACACAGCCCCCATTCCTTCTTTTAAAGTAACATGCCCCGAGTCCTTCTTACACAGCCCCCATTCCTTCTTTTAAAGTAACATGCCCCGAGTCCTTCTTACACAGCCCCCATTCCTTCTTTTAAAGTAACATGCCCCGAGTCCTTCTTACACAGCCCCCATTCCTTCTTTTAAAGTCACATGCCCGAGTCCTTCTTACACAGCCCCCATTCCTTCTTTTAAAGTAACATGCCCCGAGTCCTTCTTACACAGCCCCCATTCCTTCTTTTAAAGTCACATGCCCGAGTCCTTCTTACACAGCCCCCATTCCTTCTTTTAAAGTAACATGCCCCGAGTCCTTCTTACACAGCCCCCATTCCTTCTTTTAAAGTAACATGCCCCGAGTCCTTCTTACACAGCCCCCATTCCTCCTTTTAAAGTAACATGCCCCGAGTCCTTCTTACACAGCCCCCATTCCTTCTTTTAAAGTAACATGCCCCGAGTCCTTCTTACACAGCCCCCATTCCTCCTTTTAAAGTAACATGCCCCGAGTCCTTCTTACACAGCTCCCATTCCTTCTTTTAAAGTAACATGCCCCGAGTCCTTCTTACACAGCTCCCATTCCTTCTTTTAAAGTAACATGCCCCAGAGTCCTGCTCCTCACCAACAATACAGCACTTTTCAGTTCTTCTTCTTCTTGTTTTCCGCCTGCGCCACTGCTCCCTCCGTGTACAGCAGCCGCGTGATGTGCGCAGTGACGTCACGCGCTGGGTGCAGTGCATCCCTGGGACCGGGAGCTGCAACAGCTTCTACGGTACAGTAGAAGCCTGCACAAGCAAGGCGGCGGCGAAGGGGGTTAGCGGGGGTGGAGATGGGGTTACAGAAGTTAGTGCACCCACTCGGCTTAGGGAAATTTTGATAGGGCTTATTTTCGGGGGATGTCTTATTTTGGACCAGTGTCCAAAATCTGGGGTAGGGCTTATTATCGGGGAAACATGGTAGTGATAGGAAGCCAAAGCTATACATAAAGAGAGAGACAAAATAAAAAATGGAATGCAATTAAAATAAGAGAAAGATAGTGTTAGTGAGGGAAAAGTGTTAATAGAATGTAAGGGCATGCCGCACTAAAGCCACCCAGCCCAACCTATATATAAGTACATATATATATATATATATATATATATATATATATATATATATATATATATACAGTACATATATCACCTCTGCTGTTGAGTTCCTTTTTGATCCTTCGGAACCTACATCAGCCAATCACAGCCTAATTTAATTTGTGACCTACCATTTAAAGGACAACAATGGAGAAATAAAGGTTAAAACTTCTCCTCTACTTTTTCTATTTACCAACATTTTTTTTTAATAAGTTTTAGGATTTTTTTTTTTTTACTCCGGCAAATCCTGATGTGAAGGTTAGAATGGCACCAGCTGGTGTAATGAATAGAGGAGCGAATTCCACTCATTGGCCCTTATTCAGATCGGCACGGTACGGCCCGCGTGCGGCCGTACCGCCGATGTTTGTGGTCTGCACATGCGCAGAGGTCATTCTGCGCATGTGCAGCCCCCTTCGCCGCAGACGGATTTCGTCCGCCGCAAAGGGGGCGGATAGGGGCGTGAGGGGCTTCATCCCCTCATTTCCCTATGTGTACGCCCCGCGTTTCATGGGCGTTCCCATGCAAACGCGGGGCGTATGCATGGTAATGAGGGCATGACGCCCTCATTACCATGACATGGGGGCGGAAAGCTGACGTCGCCGGATGTCAGCTTTCAGCCCCCATACAAGCTACCACACGGACGATTGTCCGTGTGGTCTCAGCTTGCGGGAGCTGCCGCGGCGTGCGGCCCTGCCTTCGATGGTCGACGACCATCGAATGCAGGGGGCAGCTCCCACCATGGTGGAGGCGTACGCCTCCACCATTTTTGTGCGGATCGCCAGCCGTCCGTGTACGGACGGCCGTGGCGATCCGTCGGGTGGGCGGCCCTTGGTTTGTGCGGTCGGAGCCCCGTGTGCGGCTCTGACCGCACCAACCAGAATAAGGGCCATTGAATGTTCCTGCTAAGTTCTTCCCTCTGTGTATTCAGGAACCTGGCAACCTTCCCGAAAGAATTGCCGTCACTTTTCCAGTATGTGTTTTCACTTAGGAATACGGTTTTATAGGGTTTCTTATGAAACATTCCTTTCGCTATTATTAAAGAGCATTTCACAGGGATTATGAGCCGCATTTCCACAGCAAATTTCAAAAAGTTTGTAAAAAAAATAAAATAATAATAATTATAGGATGAAATTTAGTGTTATATTTAGTATATGAGTAGAAATAAAAACAGATTAAAAAAAATAATAAAATCTTCTAAATACATTTCTACATAGATCGCAACACCGGCTTCTGCCCAACACTTTCTTGCCTTCGGTCCGGCCAGTGGCGGCTTTCAAGTGGGTCATGAAAGGGCAAGAAGGGGGCACTAATGCACATAGATACTTTGGATCGTAGCTGGAACGAAGGCTGTAGCAGCGCGATATTTAGTATAAAGTGCTTTATTTATTAATAACATTAAATGTGGATAGGTAAGTATAACAAAACATGATTCCACAATAATAGAATGACAATAGTAATCAGAAGGTTCCTACTAAAAGCTGATATTTGGTATATGTGTCTGTTCCCATAACACCCCTAGAACTGCAGTCAGTAGGCGCATAACTACCAGTCCGGCACTGCCAAAGGCGTTGGAGGGCAAGGTCCATCTGTGGGTTACCCCAGAATTGGCAACTTCTTGCAAATTGGAGGAGCGACTGCCCAGGTCCTGGCTCTGGTTCATAGATCTAAGATCGACAGGATCAAAACACCGACACAAGTTTTAGGTAGTTATTGGGAAGGTCGACAGTTGACATGGGTTTTCACGTTTCTTGGGAGCCGACATGTGTCCACAGGCGGTATTTCATGTGCTACCACCATTAGGACGTGGAGTGAGAATATAATAGTGTGCCAATCGTAGCCAGGCACCGAGCCCAAAGCATGGCGAGCACAATGAGACATGCGATCCTGTGCCATTCTGGTACAAAACGTGAAAAACCTGTGTCTGCCTTTTGACTTTCGACCTTCCCAATGTCGACCTAATGCTTGTGTCAACCATGTTGACCTTAGGCATGTTGACTTTTTGTCTGTGTTGACCTAAGGCCTTTCTACCTGGTTGACCCAATGTATGTCGATATAATGACCCATACCCACCCAAAGTATGGCGAGTGAAGTGAGCCATGCGCGGGTATTCATAACGGGATGCCCGCAATTTACTGACAATCCCAATATTCACGTTCAAAATACCAACATCCATTGGCAGACGGTCAAAATGCCGACATTCATTGTATTGACATTGATACAGTGGGCAGCTACGGCATTTACCATGACATACAATAGATATACTGGTGGCCCTATAATAGATATACTGGTGGCCCTATAATAGATTACTATGAAAAACAACACATAATAATCAGTATCAGAAGATAACAGAAGAAAACAGAACCGTATAATCATTCTAGAAATACAACTTACATTTTCCCTCGACCCATTTAAAAAGTGTGTCAACGTAAAAATAAAGAGACTGAAACAAAAATAAAACAACCCCACATAAACGAATAAGACTCTAGAACCAATAGTAATCGTACTGAGTGCTGTACAGAAGTGGCGCGTTTCGCCAATGGCGGTGCCCTTCCTCAGGCAATGTCATTTTAAGCATAGAGCAGAGGTGGGCACACAACCTGAAAGGGCAGGTGGCAAATGATTATGCCCTATGCCCCTACGTTCCTGAATTACCACCATTTTATTATAAATTGGCAAAACATACTAGATAACGCATAACCGGGAGCTTCCCCCCCTACAAATGGGCAACGGGCCATTCTCCAGATGGTTTGATTATTATGTTTCACAAATGATGCAGGAGAGCTGAGATTTCATTTTACTTCGGACCCAGCGTGGTCTCAGCGCCCTGTCGCCATACTTCTAGTTAATATAAAGGTATCAGGTTGCCCAGCAGGAGATGGAATGCCAGGGGCTTAGAACGCAGGTGGAATTACCTCGCCCAAGTGTGTATAGGGGTCTTCCTACCTTTAATAGTCATAACATGTGGATTGCTTGCGCTAATCCAAAACCTCACGAGCCCCGACCGTCCTCGACACTTCAATAACCACATTCTATGGAAGACAGTGAGACATTCTACGGCGTTCTGTATAATAGCAGCAGGGAGATGACAGGTTTTCTCTCTGTTCTAATGATTTATGAGTAAGAAAGCAAACCTGGGGAGCGCCCTGCTTGCTTTGGCCTCCCGCCAAGGTAACATCGTAACATTATAGTAAGCAAGTGTTGCAGTGGAAGAGAGCGCTCTGTAGTCCAAGGTCCCAGCGAGCAGAGGTCCAGCACCTCAAGATCAGGTGTGGCCTAATCCCTGCGAAATACGCCATGAAACAGAGAAAGCCTGTCCCCCAAACACCGATACGCCTCCATCCAGTATGTGTATGCTTCATTCCTCCATCCTTCTTACTGCCGTGTGCTCATGTAGTAAGGACCCTTTCTCTGGCTCCTCACCTTGAGTTTGCCTTAAAGAAACATCAGTAGGATGGACACACACTATAAGATTATCTGTCCAATCTTTCTGGTTGGAACGAATGTCTGGTAATGCAATTTTCCATTTGCTCCCAAACACTGGAAAACAAACAAAAATGAAGGTTCAGACAAATTGGTTAAGTCCAATTCATTTAACCATTTTATCCAAACGGGATAGAGGTTGGGATCATTGGGTCTACAGCAACTTGGTCAACAATCGTTAGGTCGACACCAATAGGTCGACATTGGTAAAGGTCGACATGGGACAAGGTCAACATGGGTCTAGGTTGACATGGGTTTAGGTTGACAGGTCAATAGTTCGACCTAAGCATTAGGTCGACAGTCAAAAGGTCGACATGGGGGGTTTCACTGTTTTTTGACCCCGTATATCGACACAGTCGACATGGACACCGTTTCCAGTGCACCGCATCCCCTCTCATTGTTCGCTTCGCTCGCCATGCTTCGGGCACGGTGCCTCGCTACACTTGGCACACTATCTTATTCTCCCGCCATGCCCTAGTGGATGGTAGGGCATCAAGTACCACCTGTCGGCACATGTCGGCTCAAATAACAGTGAAAAACCCCATGTCGACCTTTTGACTGTTGGCCTACTGACCTGGCGACCTAAACCCATGTCGACCTAGACCCATGTCGACCTTGACCCATGTTGATCTATACCCATGTCGAGCTAACGGTGTCGACCTAACGATTGTTGACCAACTTGCTGTAGAACCAATGAACGTACCCCGGGATACATACAATATCCAGGCCAACATCGTGATGTGAATCCCAACAAGGGCTCCGCGAGTAAGTTATCCTCTAACCCACCTTGTAACACCTCACCCTAACCCACCCCCCCTCCCCGACCTCACCCTAACCCACCCCCCCTCCCCAACCTCACCCTACTACATCTGAGAGGAATCTTGTAAAATGACAGCAGTTAGTAATATCTACTACAATATACTTGGTAAAGTGCTGGGAAATGGTGCTGATGATTCAATGTAAATGTATATCTCATTCCTTTTTTACCCAAAAAATGTAGCAGTGTAATGTGGGCTACAGTAGGTGAAATGAGGGAGATTGCTAGACTAATGAGGGAGTGAGGGAGATTGCTACTATGTCAGGGAGTCTCCTGCAGAATGCAGGAGGGGAGGTAACTATGATGTAACAGTGTAATGTGGGCTAGGTGAAATGAGGGAGATTGCTAGACTAATGAGGGAGAGAGGGAGATTGCTGCTATGTCAGGGAGTCTCCTGCAGAATGCAGGAGGGGAGGTAACTATAATGTAACAGTGTAATGTGGGCTAGGTGACATGAGGGAGATTGCTAGACTAATGAGGGAGAGAGGGAGATTGCTGCTATTTCAGGGAGTCTCCTGCAGAATGCAGGAGGGGAGGTAACTATGATGTAACCGTGTAATGTGGGCTAGGTGACATGAGGGAGATTGCTAGACTAATGAGGGAGAGAGGGAGATTGCTACTATGTCAGGGAGTCTCCTGCAGAATGCAGGAGGGGAGGTAACTATGATGTAACAGTGTAATGTGGGCTAGGTGAAATGAGGGAGATTGCTAGACTAATGAGGGAGAGAGGGAGATTGCTGCTATGTCAGGGAGTCTCCTGCAGAATGCAGGAGGGGAGGTAACTATGATGTAACAGTGTAATGTGGGCTAGGTGACATGAGGGAGATTGCTAGACTAATGAGGGAGAGAGGCAGATTGCTGCTATTTCAGGGAGTCTCCTGCAGAATGCAGGAGGGGAGGTAACTATGATGTAACCGTGTAATGTGGGCTAGGTGACATGAGGGAGATTGCTAGACTAATGAGGGAGAGAGGGAGATTGCTACTATGTCAGGGAGTCTCCTGCAGAATGCAGGAGGGGAGGTAACTATGATGTAACCGTGTAATGTGGGCTAGGTGACATGAGGGAGATTGCTAGACTAATGAGGGAGAGAGGGAGATTGGTGCTATGTCAGGGAGTATCCTGCAGAATGCAGGAGGGGAGGTAACTATGATGTAACAGTGTAATGTGGGCTAGGTGACATGAGGGAGATTGCTAGACTAATGAGGGCCGAGAGGGAGATTGCTACTATGTCAGGGAGTCTCCTGCAGAATGCAGGAGGGTAGGCAACTATGACAGTATGTGGTGGTGGGCAGGGCTGTGCTCACCTGTCATACTTAGCTCTGGGGCAAAGTTTGGGCACATTAAGCTTGTGTGGTACCCAGGAGTTGCACTTTCAGTGATTTGCAGTGGGTCACGTGCAGTTAGCTGGGGGGACAACCCCGCCTGAAGCCCAGGTCGGGTGGCACCCATACAGCAGTCTGCTCTGTGGCGTCTTCCTGGGTATTTCTCATCCAACATAAGAATGTCTACAAACATGGCTGAGTCAGCGTTCTGTTGTGCTGACGGTGCAATGTGATATGTGGTGAATAATACATGTCAGGCTAAATTAGTGGCAACTCCTAACTTTAACCATCATGAAGAAGAAAGAGGATTGTTGTCCGTGCCAAAAAATCTAAAATCCGATTAGACGACATAATGTTCCTATTTTTCTAGAGCGCACTCAGTACGCCGAGTGCCGCAGCGGAACAGGACATGGATTCTCACGCAGCCCCCATGAATTAGTCATGAACGGGGGCTGCTTTCATGCATTTCTTCCTAGTGTTCTTCTGCAAAACAAGAAAACAATCGCACAAAACCCCAAATGTTTGCACAAGGATCAGGAAACAGACAAAGTGGAGCGAGGGACTTTCCACCCGCTGTGGGATATTTGCATTATATGCACAAGGGATGGAAATGGGACAGAGGGGAGCGTCCAGTTGTATTACCAAAAGGAGCAAAAAAGAATTACAATTCCCGTATGACCCACCCTAGAATTTTGAAACCTAGAATCAGGGAGATGACGTTGAAGGGGCGTACCCAAGGGGCGTGTTGTTGTGTGATATTTCTATATAACATTAGTAACAATATATTTGGGGAATACTAGCATTGCTTCCCGCAAAATGGCACCTCTGACATAATCTGGGAGATTAGGGCTGCAATGCAGGGAAGCAGGAGATTTATTACTAATACGTGAGCCTCCTGCAGGATGTGGGGGGGGGGGGGGTAGGCCCATAGACGTATATACTAATCGTAGCATACTTATCTATACATATGTATTAATGGACCTGTTTGCATAGTGACAGTTTGAATTGTGCCTCTCCCTGAACGTTATTGGTTGACTGCTAGCAAATCAGCTTTCAAATGACAGGATTATATATTGAGCCAGTTCTGTTACAGGATATTTTGGTGCCCAGTGTCAGGGGGAGAATTGGCGCCCCTGCAGCCCCAGAGCCAGATTAAGGTTTAAATGGGCCTAGAGCTGAAAATGATCAAGGGCCTATTATGCGCAATAATAGGGGTTGTGGCCAGCACCTAAAAATACTGAAAAAAATACTGAAAGCTGAAACTTGGTAGACAACATTTCAGCACCTTTTATGTGGTCACGTAAGTTTACCACATCATATACCCCTTATACAAATCATGCAACACAATAGTAACCCCTTATACTGTACTTGCCTCTAACACATTATGCCACATGGAATGAGCCAAAATTCGCACAGACTGAGCCAAAATTCACACTATGGCACACAGATTGAGTCAAAATTCATGTTATGCCACACAGATTAAGGCAAAATTCACATTTTGCCACATGGATTGAGCCAAAATACACACTATACCAGGCATATCCAAACAGTGGCCCTCCAGTTGTTGTGAAACTACATGTCCTAGCATGCCTTGACATAGTCCGCATCACCCCAGCCACAGCCCTGTAGAGAGCTGTGTGCTGAGCACTGTCTGCACCACCCTAGCCACAGCCCTGTAGAGAGCTGTGTGCTGAGCACCGTCCCCAATACCCCAGCCACAGCCCTGTAGAGAGCTGTGTGCTGAGCACCGTCCCCAATACCCCAGCCACAGCCCTGTAGAGAGCTGTGTGCTGAGCACCGTCCGCACCACCCTAGCCACAGCACTGTAGAGAACTGTGTGCTGAGCACCGTCCGCACCACCCCAGCCACAGCCCTGTAGAGAGCTGTGTGCTGAGCACCGTCCGCAACACCCTAGCCACAGCCCTGTAGAGAGCTGTGTGCTGAGCACCGTCCGCACCACCCTAGCCACAGCCCTGTAGAGAGCTGTGTGCTGAGCACCGTCCGCACCACCCTAGCCACAGCCCTGTAGAGAGCTGTGTGCTGAGCACCGTCCGCACCACCCTAGCCACATCATTGTAGAGAGCTGTGTGCTGAGCACCGTCCGAACCACCCCAGCCACAGCCCTGTAGAGAGCTGTGTGCTGAGCACCGTCCGCACCACCCTAGCCATAGCCCTGTAGAGAGCTGTGTGCCAGTTACGGGCTTGCTGTCCAGTCATTCAGGATATCTCAAAGTGTGCAGTGAACGTGCCCATGAAAAGTCCTCAGGATTAGTTGTTCGCCGGCTCGGCCCTCTTGCTGTGATACCAAGAACATATTCTGCGCAGCGGAACCCTATGTCTTAATGGCGATTTCATGATTCCGTTTCATCATCTGATATCCGAGCGCGGAACCAACGGATTGACCCTTACTTCGCATGTTACATTTCCTTCCTCTTTGTTTTCACCCTTTCAAGAGTTCCTTAAGACAGAATGTATCTGTTTTCTGTGTGTAAATGTTGTCCTTTGTGCGATGCCAGGGAATTTTCCATGCCCAGATTCCTTTCCACTCACAACGCAGCCTTAGGCAGCGAGCAACAACTGGCAGACATCTGGCCGGCCCCGGTTCTACCTTCCCGGCTCCGTCTAATACCTTTCTTTTCATCGTGTTGGTTTAATAAATTAAAGTGTAACTTTAAAAAAAAAACACAGATGTTGCGAGATCTAAGTATATGGATTTGGGACAAATCCCCCTCTCTATTACAGGACACTTCGCAGGGCTTAGTACATTTGCGCCCAACAGCTAACAGCAGCTGTTGGAGCGACAGGTTTCTGCCACGCTGGGGCAGATGGACGGATTTACACTTTAACCTCTGCCTGACTTTAGCTGATCCCTTTGTGTAACATGAACCAGCGAGCGGGCATTCACTTTGCCTGCATTACATTGTGTCAGAGCCCAGCTAAGTGTGAACAGGGTCTGAATGGAGGTGGTTGGATGTCTGCGGCGCACTGCAAACTATCTGCTTAACGCCACAAAGAAATACATTAAGCATTGCTTCTTATTGGCGGGGAGCGGCAGAAATGCAACAGGAAGTGTCTTGCCCCTTCTGCTCACTGCCCCCAGGCTGGGACGATGTTCATGATATTGGTGGGACTGTTGTTTTTCTTTTTTTGTGGGCCCGGAACGGCAGCATAAATAGTAACTGGATGAAGGACGAGGAAAAAAAAGTTTATTTTATGCTCCTTTGTAAATAAAATGTTCCGTGCGGGCAGGGGTTAAAGTGAGGGGGAACGGGCGGAACTGAGTTCCACCACCTCTAATGGTGAGGTCGGACATTGTAACCTCCACATTGGCCCTGCACAGTAATTCTCACAGAGGCATTCTAGTCTGCAGGGGGATGCCAAACACACTACCACTGGCCCCATATCTGCCTAATTGGGGTGTGTGTGTGTGTGTGTGTGGGGGGGGGGGGGGGTACATAGGTGGCATAGAGAAATGAGTTCCCCCACCTCTGCATGACCACTTTAAGCCCTGCGTGCGGGGAGTCTCGGGTTTGTTTCCTCAAGAATAAAGTTTGTGATGAAGTTTTTGCAAGGACAATTTTAGTTGAGTTTCCCATTAGGTCTGTCTAAGTAGTACCCTGGTCAAACTAGGGTTGGCTTTCAACCATTGATGGTTTATCAATTGTTATTTGTTTGTTTTTTGCCCTAATGGAATATCGATGATTGAGCCCGCTGGTAAAACACAAATCCTTTTTAGTTGTAAAACACAAACCATCGATAGCTCACCATCGACAGAGTATGTCCCAATGGCTGAGCGGTTCTGTAAATGTCACCATGTCTGACTAGAGTCCTTATTAGGACCAAGGACACGAAAGTTCTGGGTACTAGTACGTGGGTTATGAAACTCCCAATAACATTGATGGCAAATAAAATGTTCATATTAATGTCAAGGAGTTTCCCAGAATTTATAAAACAATTGGCTACAACATAACAGAGAAATATAAAAACAATAATAGTGACATTTGCAGTTTTTAAGCTTCTGCTGGGACCCAAACTAAGACAACAATGGTCAAGAAGAACAACATTCTCCCCGATCCAACCGAAACAGTATGGCGGCAAATGTGCCCCCCTTCCCCCGTGTTGTTTTCTCTGGAAATGACAGAGTCAACAGAAGTTCTTAGAAAGCAACACAACTATTGTGCCGGGTTGCACTGAACAACAGATCATCTCTCCGTCTCTTTAATAATTCAATTTCCAGAGAACAAAGCTGGGGTGGAATACTTTCCATAAATCACATCTGTATGTGGCCAAGCGGAAACTGTTAAATACATATTTATGAATGTTTCTATCGGCTGGTTGAGATAATTTAGTTATGACTCATTTGCAATAATTGCCCAGTTTCCTGCAAGAGTCAGAAATAAGGAAATACTTTAGCTAATAAGGGGCCGGTTTCTTCAGATAACAGCCCCTTCTATGATCTGTAAGTACATTAGGGGTCTATGTTCTAAAACATGAATAGAGATTACGTGGATGTAGATAATATCAGCTCCTAACTGCCATGTTCCATGCTGCCTTTAAAAGAAATGGGAGTAACTGATTGGCTGGTACTTCACCTCTTTCCGCTCTATCCAAGCCTTGACACTTTTGCCCCAAAGTAACAAACAACCAACCAACCAACTATCTGTCTATCTGTAATTGTTTTAAACACAGCCTGTAACATGACAGTTAGGAGCTGATTGACTGGTACTTGCAAGGGTGATAAAGAACTATAAACGTCCAGCCAATCAGCCCCTAACTGACATGATATAGACTGTTAGGAACAGGGAGATCTTGCCTACCCTAACTCCGTTGTCACCCCTTGGAGTTGGCGGATGCGTGCTAAGCTAACCTTCACCAATAATAGCCGCGTTCGTGGGAGCCCGTTAGTCAGGCTCCCACCCCGATGCCACCTGGTCTTACTAGTGACAACGCAGCCGCCAAGGCCAGAGGTAAACAAGGGGAAATCTACCTAACAAACAAGGAGGCGAGAACCACCCTGCCCCACGGAGGGGGTGCCAGTGGATAGCAGTCTAAGCTGGAGCCCGCTGTGCTAATGCTGTTGGCAACGGGTAAGACAATGTACCGTGGCCAAGCTGGCCGGTACCACAATACACGAGGTGTACCCAGATGCTTAGCAGGAGTAACAATACACGGTATGCTGACACAATCAGAACTGCTGACGGGTGTAACAATACACAATATGCTGACACAATAAGAACTGTTGACGGGTGTAACAATACACAATATGCTGACACAATAAGAACTGTTGACGGGTGTAACAATACACAATATGCTGACACAATAAGGACTGTAGACGGGTGTAACAATACACAGTATGGTGATACAATAAATGAATGACAAGTAGGGAGACAAGGAGTGGGAATCTCCCAACTATCTGAAAACCAAGAGATCAGCAGGCAAGGATCCTGGAGACAGCCAGGAACAGGTACTGGAAACAGGAGCCAAGCGTAGACAGGAGCCTGGAACCGGAAACACTCAGGACGCCAAATCAAGAGCTATAGCCGGCGTCTGAGTGCCCCGGCCATCCAGTTTAAATAGCGCGCCACGCACTACCCTGACGCTGCGTGCGGCGTCATGCACACCCCTTCCTCCCTGCGGCCGCCAGGCGTCCCCCGTCGCCTTGGCAACCGCTGCGGCAGGGGAGGAAGGGGTTGTACGCCAGCAGCCTGATGCCCGTCACCGCCCGCCGGAAGCTCCTGGCTGATGACGCGACGGCGTCGAGGTAACCCGGCAACCGCCGGAAGAACTTTAGAGGAGACTGCCGGGCGAGCGGAGGCGCTGCCCGTGCAGCTCCTAACAGTACCCCCCCCTTGAGGAGGGGTCACCGAACCCTTAGACCCAGGTTTGAACGGGAAAGTCTTAAAGAACTCTGCTTTGAGCCTGGGCGCATGTAACAATCGCTCAGGCACCCAAGACCTCTCCTCTTCTCCGAACCATTTCCAATGGACCAAAAATTTCAGTTGACCCCGAACGACCTTGGAATCCAATATCTGCTCTACTATGAATTCTTTGTGCCCTTGAATGAGGACTGGTTTGCGGTTCGGAGCAGGCCCTGATTGGGGAGCCATCGAGGCTGGTTTAAGAAGAGAACAATGAAAGACATTATTGATTCGCAGTGCTCTGGGGAGCTGCAACCTAAATGCCACCGGATTGACTTGAGCCGTGATCAGAAATGGACCGATGAACCTGGGTCCTAATTTTGGGCATCTCTGGCGAAGCTTGATGTGGCGAGTAGACAACCACACCTTTTGCCCCACTCGTAAAAAACATGGTCTCCTATACTTGTCAAAAAAATTTTTCGAACGTGCAGAAGACTGCCTCAGAGCCAAATGAACCTTTTGCCATGACTTCCTAAGGAAGGACACTGTGGAGAAGGGCGACCGAGAGGAATCCCTTGGAACCAAGAAGGAGTTGCACTTGGGATGGAACCCGAAATTACACAAAAAAGGCGAGCTCTTGGAGGCCACATGATAAGAGTTGTTATAAGCAAATTCTGCCAAAGGTACCAGCTCAGCCCAATTGCTCTGACATTTGGAGACGAAGCAGCGTAAATATTGCTCCAGGGCCTGATTGACCCTTTCGGTCTGTCCGTTGGACTGTGGGTGATGCCCGGAAGAAAGACTGACCTGTATTCCTAAACCGGAACAAAAACTTCTCCAGAACCTGGCCACAAACTGAGACCCCCTGTCTGAAACTATATCCAAGGGAAGGCCATGGAGTCTGAAAATATGAGAGATAAAGAGCTGTGCCAACTCTTTAGCAGTGGGGAGTTTACGCAAGGGTATAAAATGTGCCATCTTGCTAAAGCGGTCGACCGTGACCCAAATGGTGGTGAAACGAGAAGAGGAAGGAAGGTCGACAATGAAGTCCATAGAAATATGGGACCATGGCCTTTCTGGAATGGACAACGGCAGGAGTGTACCCACTGGTGATGATCTGGAAGACTTATGTCGAGCACAGACCGGACAAGAAGAGATAAACAGAGCAACATCCTGTTTTATGGTGGGCCACCAAACCGCTCTGGACAAGTGCTCAAGGGTCTTGGTAACGCCGGGGTGTCCAGTGACCCTACTGGAATGAAAGTCTTTGAGGACCAATTTTCTGAGATGTTTTGGAATAAACAGTCTATTATGTGGAGTCCCCTGAGGAGCAGAAGGCTGGGAAGCCAGGACACGGGAGGCCAAATCCTGAGTCAGACCCGCAAAAATGACAGAAGACGGGACAATGGGTGTATCTTTAAGTCCATCACTCTGACAAGTCTGGAAACTACGAGATAACGCATCAGCTTTGACATTTTTGGGGCCGGGTCTGAATGTAATGATGAATTGAAACCTGGTAAAGAACAACGCCCACCGGGCTTGTCGTGGGTTTAATCGTTTAGCCGACTCGATGTAGGCTAAGTTTTTGTGGTCAGTGATCACAGTGATGATGTGTTTGGCCCCTTCAAGCCAATGACGCCACTCCTCGAAAGCCCACTTTATGGCCAACAATTCACGATTCCCGACATCATAGTTCCTTTCGGCTGTGGAGAACTTGCGGGAGAAGAAGGCGCAAGGATGAATTTTCTGATCATGAATGTCCTTCTGAGAAAGGACAGCTCCAGCCCCTACATCCGAGGCGTCAACCTCCACAAGGAAAGGAATTCTGGGATCCGGGTGATGTAAGACAGGAGCTGAGCAGAAGGCCTTCTTTAACTTATGAAAGGATTCGATGGCCTGTGGGGACCAAACTTCTGGATTGGCTCCCTTGCGAGTCAGTTCCACAATGGGGGCAACAATGTCAGAAAAGTAACGGATGAATCTTCGGTAATAATTGGAGAATCCTAAGAATCTTTGGATGGCCTTAAGATTGTTTGGACGAGCCCAAGACATGATGGCCTGAACCTTGCTGGGGTCCATGGAAAAACCCTTAGGAGAGATGACGTACCCTAGAAATGAGACTTGAGCAATTTCGAATTCACACTTTTCGAGTTTGGCGTATAATTGATTCTCACGCAACTTCTGAAGGATCAGGCGGACATGTTGCCGATGTTCAGGAAGTGACTTGGAAAAAATCAAAATGTCGTCTAAGTAAACCACAGCAAATACCCCCAGGTACGGCCGGAGTACTTCATTGATAAAATCCTGAAAGACTGCAGGAGCGTTGGCCAAGCCAAACGGCATCACAAGATATTCGTAGTGACCTGAATGTGTGTTAAAGGCTGTCTTCCACTCATCTCCTTTTCTAATCCTGATGAGGTTATATGCTCCTCTAAGATCGATCTTGGAAAACACCATCGCTTCCCGAATTTGATCAAATAAAACAGAGATGAGTGGTAACGGATAGGAATTTTTTACAGTAATTTTGTTCAAGGCCCTATAGTCTATACAGGGACGTAAAGATCCATCTTTCTTTTCAACAAAAAAAACCCCTGCACCTACGGGAGATTTAGAAGGACGAATGAATCCTTTTTCAAGACTCTCACTTATGTATGAATCCATGGCCTGGGATTCAGGTGCTGAGAGGGCATATAGACGTCCCTTGGGCAATCTGGCATTGGGAACTAAGTCTATGGCACAATCAAAGGGACGGTGAGGGGGCAACGTATCTGCTTCCTTCTTGGAAAACACATCGGCAAAGTCTCTGTAGGGTACGGGTATAGAAGAAAAAACGGGAAGGACAAGACGAAGAGGAAGAGAGAGACAATGATCAGAACAGGAAGATCCCCAACGTGTGATTTCTCCTGTGGTCCAGTTGATACTGGGATTGTGCTTCCTAAGCCATGGTAACCCCAGGACGAGTGGCGTGAGTGGACAGTGAAACAACAGAAAAGAAATCTCTTCCGAATGAAGAGCCCCCACCGAAAGCTGAAGAGAAGGGGTGCACGCGGTAACACTGCCGTTGGAGAGTGGCTGACCATCCAGGCCACAAACCGACAAGGAATTGACCAGGGGAATGGGTTTGAGCCCTAATGAACAAACCAGACCCCTGTCAATAAAATTGCCGGCTGCATCGCAATCAACAAAGGCAGTGGTGGCGACAGTGCAGTTATTACAGGTGACAGAAACCTGAATAATGATCGAGTCTAGGGGAGAAAAACAAGATAGGCCCAAGTGAGTTTCCCCAAACCCACTTAGGCCCTGTCTTTTCCCGCCTTCAACGGACAGACCACTGCACGGTGACCCTGACCTCCACAATACAGACAGAGACCCTTCAGCCTCCTACGATTCTTTTCTGCGGCAGATAAACGTGTAGCCCCAATCTGCATGGGTTCGTCACAAGCAACCTCCGAGGTTTCCCCCAGTGATGATGAGGGATATATCCCGGAGTCCCTTTCCCTCTGGCGTTCCCGGAACCTCCGATCTACCTTGATGGCTAATTCCATAATTTCATCAAGGGAGGTCGGGGTAGGGTAGTGAACCAGTGCATCTTTTAACGTTTCAGATAGACCAATGCGAAACTGGCTGCGGAGTGCTGGGTCATTCCAACCAGAGTCAATGGCCCACCTCCTGAATTGGGTACAATAAGCCTCTGCGTTACTCTGACCCTGCCGTAGTGCCCTCAGGTTGGCTTCGGCTGAGGCAGCACGGTCTGGGTCGTCGTAGAGCAACCCCATGGCAGAAAAAAAAAGCATTCACAGAGGTAAGGGCCTCAGACCCTGCGGGAAGGCCGAACGCCCAGGTCTGTGGGTCCCCTTGTAACAGGGAGATAACCATTCCCACACGCTGGGATTCCAAGCCGGAGGAGGCCGGGCGGAGTTTGAAATAAAGTTTACACGACTCTCTAAAGTTAAAAAACTGGGAACGCTCCCCGGAAAACCGGTCCGGGAGACTCAACTTGGGTTCGGGGTTTCTGGATGAGGATAAGACCCCTTGTACCCGTTCCTCTTGTGAGTTTACCCGGAGGGTCAATTTCTGAAGTTCTTGAGTCAGGGTATGCATCTGCCCCGCCAAAGCGTGATTAGCAGCCTGCTGGGCCGGATCCATGATAGTTGACTGGAAGCTGGGTGAAGTATGGGCTGGCTAAAATGTTAGGAACAGGGAGATCTCGCCTACCCTAACTCCGTTGTCACCCCTTGGAGTTGGCGGATGCGGGCTAAGCTAACCTTCACCAATAATAGCCGCGTTCGTGGGAGCCCGTTAGTCAGGCTCCCACCCCGATGCCACCTGGTCTTACTAGTGACAACGCAGCCGCCAAGGCCAGAGGTAAACAAGGGGAAATCTACCTAACAAACAAGGAGGCGAGAACCACCCTGCCCCACGGAGGGGGTGCCAGTGGATAGCAGTCTAAGCTGGAGCCCGCTGTGCTAATGCTGTTGGCAACGGGTAAGACAATGTACCGTGGCCAAGCTGGCCGGTACCACAATACACGAGGTGTACCCAGATGCTTAGCAGGAGTAACAATACACGGTATGCTGACACAATCAGAACTGCTGACGGGTGTAACAATACACAATATGCTGACACAATAAGAACTGTTGACGGGTGTAACAATACACAATATGCTGACACAATAAGAACTGTTGACGGGTGTAACAATACACAATATGCTGACACAATAAGGACTGTAGACGGGTGTAACAATACACAGTATGGTGATACAATAAATGAATGACAAGTAGGGAGACAAGGAGTGGGAATCTCCCAACTATCTGAAAACCAAGAGATCAGCAGGCAAGGATCCTGGAGACAGCCAGGAACAGGTACTGGAAACAGGAGCCAAGCGTAGACAGGAGCCTGGAACCGGAAACACTCAGGACGCCAAATCAAGAGCTATAGCCGGCGTCTGAGTGCCCCGGCCATCCAGTTTAAATAGCGCGCCACGCACTACCCTGACACTGCGTGCGGCGTCATGCAAACCCCTTCCTCCCTGCGGCCGCCAGGCGTCCCCCGTCGCCTTGGCAACCGCTGCGGCAGGGGAGGAAGGGGTTGTACGCCGGCAGCCTGATGCCCGTCACCGCCCGCCGGAAGCTCCCGGCTGATGACGCGACGGCGTCGAGGTAACCCGGCAACCGCCGGAAGAACTTTAGAGGAGACTGCCGGGCGAGCGGAGGCGCTGCCCGTGCAGCTCCTAACATACACTGTGTTAGGGGCTGACCGGCTGGGCATTTATCGCTCTTTATCATCCTTGCGTTTATCTCTTTTTTATCTCTTTTTAAGGCTTAAAGGTGCCCATACACATACCGATTACCCGATACTTTTTGAGCTAAAATAGCATTGCATCGCATGCACAAACCATGCACAACGATGCTATTTTAGCCCAAAAAGTACTGGGTAATCAGTATGTGTATGGGCACCTTAATACATCTGCCGTTTTATCTCCTATGTCCGTCTCACTTTATTTCTCTCCAAGGCTTAGTACACAGGACCTACAGTCACACAGGTGAGCTGTTGTCTCCTTTCAACCCCACAAATATCACCCCAAAAATAAGCCCTGCTCAAAATTACATTGAATGATCTCTAAAAATAAATTGGAGCAATGATTTTCTAAAATAATCATGAAAAAGAATGATGATACATTAACTGGTCTTGTGGACAACTTTGTAAATCAGCTCTGATAGCAGAGGTAGAACTCTGGGAGACAATGGAGTCATCTGCCGCCGGGCTCCTGCTCCTAAGGGGGCACCTCTCCTCCCCCTGGAAGTTTAGATCAGTTAATTAAAAGCCGAGTTCTGAGAAATGTGTGTTCTCTCTCTCTCTCTTTCTATCTCCCTATATATAGATTCAGACATATATTAGGTTGTGGGGGGCACAATATATATCTTGCCTCCGGGCAACTGGAGCAAACTTACGCCACTATCTGATAGTAATGAACATTGCGGCTTGTATCTTTCGAAGTATAAACAAAGTTTCCCAATTGTTCTCTTGCTTGCTTTATATATATATATATATATATATATATATATATATATATACCCAGCTCCACCTACTGTGTATGGACTGGGAGGAGATTCTGCGTACTCGATGCTTAATTCCGAGAGAGAGAGGTCAGTTTTAAAGAAAGGAGCATATTGTAAAGTGCAATGGAATCTGCTGCGCTATATAAGACACTGTAACGGAATCTGCTGCGCTATATCAGACACTGTAACGGAATCTGCTGCGCTATATAAGACACTGTAACGGAATCTGCTGCGCTATATAACACAATGTAACGGAACCTGCTGCTCTATATAAGACGCTGTAACGGAATCTGCTGCGCTATATAAGACTCTGTAACGGAATCTGCTGCGCTATATAAGACGCTGTAACGGAATCTGCTGCGCTATATAAGACGCTGTAACGGAATCTGCTGCGCTATATAAGACACTGTAACGGAATCTGCTGCGCTATATAAGACACTGTAACGGAATCTGCTGCGCTATATAAGACGCTGTAACGGAATCTGCTGCGCTATATAAGACAATGTAACAGAATCTGCTGCGCTATATAAGACACTGTAACGGAATCTGCTGCACTATATAAGACACTGTAACGGAATCTGCTGCGCTATATAAGACGCTGTAACGGAATCTGCTGCGCTATATAAGACGCTGTAACGGAATCTGCTGCGCTATATAAGACACTGTAACGGAATCTGCTGCGCTATATAAGAAACTGTAACGGAATCTGCTGCGCTATATAAGACCCTGTAACGGAATCTGCTGCGCTATATAAGACGCTGTAACGGAATCTGCTGCGCTATATAAGACAATGTAACAGAATCTGCTGCGCTATATAAGACACTGTAACAGAATCTGCTGCGCTATATAAGACACTGTAACGGAATCTGCTGCACTATATAAGACGCTGTAACGGAATCTGCTGCACTATATAAGACGCTGTAACGGAATCTGCTGCGCTATATAAGACAATGTAACGGAATCTGCTGCGCTATATAAGACGCTGTAACGGAATCTGCTGCGCTATATAAGACGCTGTAACGGAATCTGCTGCGCTATATAAGACCCTGTAACGGAATCTGCTGCGCTATATAAGACAATGTAACGGAATCTGCTGCGCTATATAAGACGCTGTAACAGAATCTGCTGCGCTATATAAGACGCTGTAACGGAATCTGCTGCGCTATATAAGACGCTGTAACGGAATCTGCTGCGCTATATAAGACACTGTAATGGAATCTGCTGCGCTATATAAGACGCTGTAGCGGAATCTGCTGCACTATATAAGACACTGTAACGGAATCTGCTGCGCTATATAAGACACGGTAACGGAATCTGCTGCGCTATATAAAACTGTAAATAAATAATAATAATAAATAAACACCCCTTGCGCTCCCCACTATGTAGGCTTTGCATCTCTTTGTATCTCAGGCTGAGGCCTGAGAAGATCCATCTTCTCGGTGGTCCTGAGCGGTGGGATCTGCCAGGTATCAGTGTGTGTGAGGAGGCCGCGTCTTACCACCACAAGCTCCATAAATCACACGGCAGGAATGTGGAGAGGGCCTGTTCTTCCTCAGAACAATCTTCCTTTTCTGTAAGTTTTCTATTAGTCTTTTATCTCTCTGTTTGTGATTTATCACGTTTCTTGCAGAAGATTACTCCCACCACTATAAGGGAAGTGAGGGAGGCTACTCCGCGCATAGCAACTATGAAAACCATATGAGTTGTTACCCATAGCAACCAATCAAGGGCATAACTACCATAGGTGCAGGGAGTGTAGCTGCTACAGAGCTCACTGCCGAGAGGAGCCACCTTCCCGGTCAAAATAGCATTTGCTATATATATTTTCACCATTGAACGGTACATAGAGGCCTTACAAAATGCTGCTATGGGGCCTACAAATATCTAGAATTTGGTTGCTATGGAAAACACTTGCCCATGTGGCACTGCAGGGGGGAAGATGTGATATGGGCAGAGAGATAAGATGGGAGGGGGGGGGGGGGGGGGCGTGGTGGTGGTGTTCAAACTCAGATCTGCAGTGTAAAAATAAAGCTGCCTGGCATGTGTGGGCTACATGCAAAACCGCCCAGTATTTACCCTGCATTAACAGTACATGTATTCATACACCTTGCACTATAGCTGTAAAGTGAACTGTGTACAAAACCTCACATGACTCAGAAGAATTTCATAAGTGTGGCTTTACTAGCTGCAAGTCATGTAGAACAATGGGTGCAGAAGCACTTCCACTTCCTGTAACACAAACACTGACGTTTTAACAAACACTTCCTGCAAAGCATTGGCATTAGTATACCCTAATATAGTTGTGGGTGTTATAATCGGCATAGTATTACAGTATAGTGTAGTGTTTTGCAGCCACGTTGTTTTGGGACTGTCCTGCTGTCCTATCTGTGGGCAGCGCTGTCCCCGTGGCTTGGGGGCAGTTGGGAAACACCCAGACACTCAACCATTCTGCTCCCCTTTACAGAGGCCACACTAGGGTGACCAGCTCATCCCTCTAATCCGGGACACATATTAATTACACAGGTTCTGTGGCTGGCTTTCACCTGGTTTTAAACTGCCACAGAACCTGTGTAATTAATATGTGTCCCGGATTAAAGGGATGAGTTGGTCACCCTAGGCCACACCCCCATTTTGGGTACACTTGGCAAAGGCAATATTGAGGTTACATGTGTATTATGTGGCGATATAAACATCACACGGGCATTATGGAACCATTCATTTAAATCTAACATACACCATTTAACTAACCCCCCCCCCCCCCGTGCACCATGTAAAAGCTGGAGTGTTTCGTTCCCCCCAGGTACCATACTGTGCTTCATAGCACGTGAACCTCCTTCCCTGGACACAGTTGGACACAGACCATATAAGCTTGTCCAGACTATTAGCGATCTCCACCCAAAATGTAAAATGTACGTCTGAAGTTTTGAACAAAGTTCAATAAAGTAATGTAAAAAAGCAGCGCTGTAGTCGTGGAGGACGTCTCCGCTGCTGTCCCTGATGGACAGAACATTCCAGAGCTGCATGTTAACCCCTCATCAGCTAAATTACTGCTTTTTATTAACTCCTGAAATACTGGTTACTTATGTTCTAATATCATTAAATATCATTACGTCCTAACTCGCTGTCTGGCGCCTGATCGCCGCTGGTTCAAACAAGCAGTTTTTGAGGCCTAATGGGTGCGGAGACCAGTTTCACAGAGATCCTCTTAGTGTCACCTGCAAACGGTGAATACATGAAGGGTTCCATCCTGCTGGGTGACACCTCTATTCTGCATTCAGCTGCACAATTACGCCCCATACATACAGCAGCTACACGTCCCTTCCTGGGAAAGGTCACAATCCTGCGCTCTGCGGCCACGCACCATTATACGCCATGTCTTTACCCATGCGCACAGTTGGCGAATGCTCAGAAGCAGCTGCTTGCCGTACAGAGGCCGGAGAGTGGCACATCTGCTGCATCTGTACGTGCGCACGCCGCCCCTACACTGCGGTTATTCCTCCCCGCTCCATGAAAGGTGCTGTTTTTATTTATCTGTCAGGTCTGGTTTTAGTTATGAATATTTTCCTGGTATTTGGGCCAGGGAGGTGCGTGTTTGCTGTGTTAGTCATGCCTGAAGAAGAGAAATAGGCTGTTTAGACACTTTTTAGTTGTGTCATCTACTCTGCGGCCAAAGTATGCAGACCAGGCCCTGTCCAAGCACGGTGACATCTTAATGAGTCAGGCTACAAAAGCCAGGACCCTTGCAAAACCTCGGACCCCCAAGAAATGATCACACTATTCGGAGCAGAATATCTGCAGATATCCGTATAAGATACACGTGGTCTCGGGACTGACTCATGGCGAACGCGACACCGATCGATGCTCCACTCACAGCACCAGGTCACGGACATGATGACGGCGTTCCGACACTTTGGCTTAAGTTCAACCATTTAGGTCAACTCCCATTGTTCCTATCCCTTGGGTCGGAGTTTTCCATGTTCCACCATTACAGTCAGGACACTGCTGCCTGCGGGTGGGGTGTGGGACAGTCACAAAAAATTGGGCAGTTTGGAGGTATGGATATTCTTAAATCCTGGACCGTTATTTCTTGAGGACCAAGTTAGGGAATGTCTGATAGTGACTATTGTTGCATATAGTAGAACAGTATAGTGCAGTATACAATATAATAATAAATAACATTGTAGTTTGGTATAAAACACTATAATATCCTATACTATGTTACACTATTCTATACTACTGTATATTACACTATACTATTCTATACTATGTTACAGTGTTCTATACTATGTTATACTATGTTACAGTATTATATACTACTGTATGTTACACTATACTATTCTATACTATGTTACAGTGTTCTATACTATGTTATACTATGTTACAGTATTATATACTACTGTATGTTACACTATACTATTCTATACTATGTTACAGTGTTCTATACTATGTTATACTATATTACACTAATCGGTACTTGTGTATTATCACGGCGCCCCCGATTTCCATCACAGGGCATTGTACAACCACAAAATCATGATGAGACGCGATAATACACGATTTTTAATTGTACAGGCACCCAGATGCCTGATTCCTATGTTAAATGCCCCCCCAGACCAGATTTTACATTGTACACCCACCCTGATGGGTAATAACTATGTTCAAATGGCCCCCCATTGTTAACGCCACCCCACTATCAACGCCAATCCGAAGCGTGGCGGCGGTACGCGTCCTCTGACCTTTTCATACCCCCACTATCCACGTCGGCGTGGAGTTTATCTTATATAGTGTGGCGAGCGCAGCGAGCTCCGTGAGGGGACGCGTAATACTTGTGAAGTAATGCGCGTCCGCTCACCACGCTTCGGGCACTATATAAAATCAAGTCCACGCCGACGTGGATAGTGGCGGTATGAAAAGGTCAGAGGACGCGTACTGCCGCTGCGCTCGCCATGCTTCGGGTTGGCGTTGATAGTGGGGTGGCGTTAACAATGGGGGGGCATTTAACATTGTCATTACCCATCAGGGTGGGGATACAATAAAAAAATCGGGTCTGGGGGGGCATTTAACATTGAAATCGCGTTGCATCGCATTGCATGCCATTATAATGGCATGCGATGCGACGCAATATTAAAATTGTACACTCATCCCGGGAAAAGCCTCAAATCGGGGCGACCTCAAATCGTATGCGATGCAACGCGACGGGCACCGTGATAATACACAAGTACCCACTATTCTATACTGCTGTATGTTACACTATACTATTCTATACTATGTTACAGTGTTCTATACTATGTTACACTATGCTACACTATTCTGTACTGTGGGTGACATTTCATAGGATACGATTTTTTTTGCATTTCCCGAAATCGCACCAAATCACACTTTTTAAAATAGGTTTGTTTTTTTTGCCCAATCTCTTATATATTTAGCCAGTCACTCATCCCCTGTGTATCTAATGTTCCAGCCCAGCAGGATACACAAACCCGCCCCCCCAGTGAAAAGTATTCTATGTGTGTAACGTTCTACACACCCCACCCCCTTGACATCACCTCCCCCCCGCCCAGCCAGGGCTACAGTACACGCCCACCATCCACCATTACTCCACAGCTACCATCCACCATTACTCCCGCACCCCCACCCCCCCTCTGCCAGCAAACCCCCGGACACCCGCGACCCCCCTCCGCGATTCACGGGACCCCCGCGACCCCCCCCCCTCCTGCAATTCGCGGGACCCCCGCGACCCCCCCTCCTGCAATTCGCGGGACCCCCGTGACTCCTGTGATTCACGACACCCCCCGCGCCCCCCCTCCAGCGATTCCCGGCGCCTCCCCTGCGATTCGCGGACCCCCCTGCTATTTGCGGCCTCCCGCGATTCGCGGCACCCCCCGCGATTCACGGCACCATCGCTCCCCCTCCCGCGATTTGCCGCGCCCCCTCCCGTGATTCCCTGCGCCCCTCCCGCAATTTGCAAACCCCCACCACTATTATACAGCCTCCTGCTCTCATACACCCCCTTACTCTCTCCCAGTGCGAGGAGACGCTTACCCACTGCAAGGAGCTGCATACTGTCCCCCACCCTAGTAGTAGTAGTAGTACGTTTATTTATAAGGCGCCACAAAGTGTCCGCAGCACCGTACATAGCAAACAAAAAACAAATTACAAGGTAACGTACAGGGTGTGTTGATAAAATACAGCATAAGTAGGGGTATAGCTGGTAGAACTAAAATCAGCATCAGTTCAGAAGTAGGTGTCGAAATTGACGAGGAGACTGAAGATGAATTAGAGGAAGGCAGAGCCAGATTAAGGTCTAAATGGGCCTGGAGCTGAAAATTATCAAGGGCCTATTATGCACAATGATAGGGTTGTGGCCAGCACCTACTAATATGGGGGCATGACCAGTGTTTAAGTGGTCTGCTCATGGGTGTATCTCTATTTGTGTAAATACTTTCAACTAATTATATATGCCTGGAAAAGGCAGGGGGCTGGCATAGGAAAAATGCAGGGAGATATATTGGCGGATGCCCTCCAAAGGTGCACCCGCAGGATGCCGATGTCCTAAGATACTTGTGGGGTGAGGCAGCATTCCAGTCATAAAAAAAATACTGAAAGCCAAAACTTGGTAGACAACATTTCAGCACCTTTTATGTGGTCACCTAAGTTTACCACACCATATACCCCTTATACAAATCATGCAACACAATAGTAACCCCTTATACTGTACTTGCCTCTTACACATTATACCACATGGAATGAGACAAAATTCACACTATGGCACATGGATTTACCCAAAATAAACATTATACCAAACAGATTGAGCAATAATGCACAATACATCCCACAAACAGGGGCATTTTGAGGTGCGCATTAAAAATTTACACCATAATGCCCATCTCATGTTAAAGCCACACACCATAAGGCGCCTATTGAATTATTGTGCTAGACTTTTTCTTCTAACTTAAACATTGGTTACCCCTAGAAATAATCACACAGACACATGACCTGAAATAACCACACGGACACATGACCTGAAATAACCACACGGACACATGACCTGAAATAACCACACGGACACATGACCTGAAATAACCACACGGACACATGACCTGAAATAACCACACGGACAAACACTGCATAAGTTTAAAAGGTCAACAGTATTTATTGTTGGTATGACCCTATTGAAAAGGGATGGCCTGGAGAGCGCTTGTAGACCAGCTAAGTCACAAAACGTTAACAATGGCGGCGACTACAACGCCCCAACTTGTAACCAGGGCGAAGAGCCGCCCCCATTGGATTCAAAGCACAGCCCGCGCTGTGACGGTCTTACCGCACCTCCTATTGCATGGTGAGGACAGTTCAAGGAAGTGGCCATCGTCCCCCCTCGGGGGCAGGACTCACCAGCCTTCCTGGCAGAGGGTGGCAATACCGCACAGTGACCTCCTGTACTGCAAACTTGACCGCTGATCGAGAGCGCCCTCCCGCCAATTCTAATTAAATTTATGTGAAGCCAAATTTGAGTGAAGGCCGAAAGGCCGGGTGGTAGGAGAAGAAAGCAAGGGAGGGAGGGAGGGAATCCGGACTCAAGAGGAAGATGGATCACCTGACTACCCCCTAAATACCCCTGCATAAGCTACCGCCCATCTACACCTGATTGGCTACACCTACAACCCTGCACTTCTATGGGAAAGAGACACTCTTCAACTAGCTTTATCATACCAAACACAAAATTCTCAGGCTCTTATAAGCCCTCATGCCTATGCAGCCCTCGCTTTATCTAGTGTCCATTACGTATTATGCCAAACACCATAATGCCTACTAAAAATTATGCTACATAAGTGCTGCTTACCTACATGCTCATTGCCAGGGGTTCCATGCTCATTGCACTGTGGGATTACATGCTCATTACCAAAGGGGAATACATGCTCGCGGTAACTGGGGGACAGCCGCCGCCGGGCAAAAGGGACAGCCATTGACAGAAGGGCAGAGAACAGGGGTCTGCCTGGCTGTATTCAGAGCACTGCAGGTCCCGGCTATTTTAAATAATACCCCTTTCACACCATAAAATGCAGGGACATTCCCGGGCTGGCCCCTTTTATAACAGACTAGTCCCTGCATTTTCTGGTGTGAGGGGGAGATAACTCCCCCTTTAAACAACCAGCTATATCTTCAGAACCAACTGACCCATTTTCATGTGGGCTTCAAATGATTTTGTTTCTGTGAATCTGGGCCATTTGGTTCCAGAGAAATCTGCCCTCAAACAACATGAACAGCCAAGAAATCACATTTTAGAAATGAAAAAAAATAAATAAAAAAAAAATCAGTTTACCCGCAATATCTCTAGAACCAATGAACCCATATGGACCAGGCTGGTATCAGATTGAAGGCCCAGCGATTTGAGATCAACCTCAAGCTTCTGTGATGCCGGAGGGGGAACTGGCAGCCGCTGGAACCGGGTGGGGTCAGAATTAGCGGGTCCCATGTTATCCTATGGGGAAAATGTTCCAGCTTTGCCTGATGATATCTCTGGTTCCTGGGAGGCTAGCAACGCAGGGCCAGGGTCGTTGGAAAGCCCTGTCCCTCAGCTACAAAATGGGCCTATTTGGAGAGTGGGCCTGGAGCTGTAGCTCCATCAGGCCCATTGTTAATCCAGCCCTGGAGGAAGGGAAGAACAGGGCAGGAGCACTGGTGAGGTAAAGAGGTAGGGTGAGTACGTGAGGAAGGAGGGCCCTACTCATAAGAGTTAACATACTAAAAGGAGTTGGGTGGACGAACGAAAAACAATAAGATAAGTAGGAACGGAGGCAGGATAGGAGGATCAAAAGAGGTTAGGAGGAGGGATAGGCTTGTCGAAAAAAGTGGGTTTTGAGGGAGCGCTTGAAGGAGGTAAGGGAATCGGAAAGCCTGATGGGTGACGGGAGGTTGTTCCAGTGCAGGGGGGCAGCGCGAGAGAAGTCTTGGACACGGGAGTGGGAGGAGGTGATTAGGTGAGAGGTCAGTCGGCAGTCTGCGATGGAGCGAAAGAGGACGGGAGGGAGTGTGGATAGAGATCAGTAAAGAGAGGTAAGGAGCGGTGGAGGAGGAGAGAACCTTGTAGGTGGTGGCGAGGAGTTTAAAGAGAACTCGGAAGGGAATGGAGAGCCAGTGAAGAGATAGACAGAGGGGGGAGGCGGAGGTGGAGCGGCGTGTAAGGAAGATGAGCCTAGCAGCGGCATTAAGAATGGATTGGAGAGGTGCGAGGTGGGTGAGAGGTAGCCCAGAGAGAAGGATGTTGCAGTAGTCAAGGCGGGAGATGATAAGAGAGTGAATGAGAATTTTGGTCGCGTCAGTGGAGAGGAATGGTCTGATGCGTGAGATGTTGCGTAGGTGAAAGCGGCAAGACTGTGAGAGAGCACGAATGTGGGGGGTGAAAGAGAGGGAGGAGTCAATCCAGTTCTAGGGATGCCCATCGACCATCAATGATTTCAAATCATCGATGGTTTATGGCCGATGTTGAATACTTTTGCCATCGATGTGGGAGGACCAGATGGTTTCCCTACATTAAGGGGCCGGGACACGGAGCATAGCTCCACCCCCCCCCCCCCCCCACACACACACACACCCGGAAGTCCCGCCACCGAGTTCTGAATTGACCCACGGCCTGTTCAGTCAGATATAATGGATGACCATCGATAGCTACAACAATCGATGGTTATCCAAGTAATATGTTACTACTATCGATGGCATGATGCAAAATCGCCATCAATGCCAACTATCGATGGCATCTGCACCAATGCCCATCCCTACTCTGCAACAGCCAAAAACCTTTACTACCCCTCATGCCCACACACCTCTATCACTGCCCTGCCTTCTGTTCTCCTGCCCTGTAACTTCCGCCAGTGGGGACCCCTCACCCTGTGTTGCCCACATTCCCCTATCATGCTTTACCACCCAGCCTCCTGCTCTCATGCACCCTAACTCCCACCCAGTAGGAGGAGACACTGACTCAGGGCCACCGTCCTGTACTCCTGTGCTGCCACGCTGGACCCTCACCCACTGGCAGAAGCTGCACAGTGTCCCCCACCCTCCTCTTTAGTCCCCCTTATGCCCACACACCCCTATCACTACCCAGCTTCCTGTTTTCCTGTGTCGTGACCTCCGCCAGTGCTGAGCCTCTGACCCAAAAACACCCTACTATACTATTGCACACACATAGGCTCCTGGCTTCCTGATGCCCACAGTTTGTGCCGCCCCTAGACCCCTGCCTCACGGGCCTAGTGGCAAATTCGGCACTGGTTATACTTGTCAGTTATATTCCCTCCATTGCCAGTTTTTTATCTAACAA
Source organism: Crinia signifera (assembly GCF_055691185.1). Classification (NCBI taxonomy): domain Eukaryota; kingdom Metazoa; phylum Chordata; class Amphibia; order Anura; family Myobatrachidae; genus Crinia; species Crinia signifera. Next base: position 141,005,505 of record NC_139226.1, on the reverse strand, counting down.
GAAATATTTAGCTACATCCCCTAGCGTCTGTATTACAGTTACATTTGTATCTGATGTACAGTATGAGGCAGAGTCTGTCCCCCTCCCCTGTCCCGGGGCCTAGAAGGAGTACCTCCGTATGCCTCGCTCTTCCTTCTGGAACAGATACAGAAATGTCTGTCAAATCCCTTTTATGAGTTTTCATCAGGTTGCAAAATAATTGGCTATAAAAATAATGTGAGTGAAAGGAGCGGTTCTGTAATAAGCCCCTGTGGCCACAATCGGCCCTGAGACGTTTGAAGCCAGGGACCGTGTTTGCTTTGGCCCCCGGCTGCAGTAAGCATTCATACTCCGCAAGTACCGAGGACGAGGTGCTAAGATCTGAGGAAAGTGCTTTGAGCACGAGGCAGTAAAACTGAACACCCCATGTACACCTCTCCCTCCCGCCCGCTTTCCAGGCCTCTATCTCCTATTTCCCTGCCATTCTCACCTAGTAATGCAGGACGCCCCGTCCTCACATGGCCCCAGCTTTTGTTGACTGCTTTTAATTGCTTGTTTGTACTGTACCATAATTGGGGATAAATGCACAAATGAGGCACAGAACATAATCTTCCCTGGTGCTGGGGGTTTCTAGGCTGCAATAAAACACGTGTGAGATGGCAGACATTTTGGTATAGACCACGTCACACCTTTCATTAGCGGTGTGGTAGGGCACCTGTCTTTCCTGCAGTAAAATGGCCGGGCCCTTGTCGCATACGATGGCGGTCTCAGACGCAGAGGGGCGAATATCTTCTACTGCGCGTCCAGACTCCCTGCGCTCAGACTCACAGGTGCAATTGAGACGCACAGAAATGTCTTGAAAATGTATCCAGCGATCCTGGTCGGAGACTGGAAGGTTACTGTGCGGACGCGGGGAGATGATCCATCTTATGGGCAAATCGCTGAAGTGTTTGCAAACTCAGACGCTTCGTCGCTCACATTGCGGACCACTCTCTGATGTGGAGACAGAGGGGTGTTAGGGGGGTGGACACAGAGGCTGGGTCCATTAAACCTATACATATTATTTGTATAGTCCGTCCTCTCTCTGACATGCTCAGTGGATGTGGGAACTCCCGATTATGACATCACTGACTCTGGGATGGGACAGAGTATCAGGAACTGTAATGTAACTGTTACATAATCCTTTCTCCCTAATATTCAGGATCCAAGCTCAGTAGCGCACGCAGGGGGGGTTTCTGAGTACCCAGAAACCCCCCATGGAATCTAAGGACCCTAGTCTTTCCATGGGTACAAGAATTTTAAAAATCGGCCCTGGGGAACTGGAGATATCTGATTTCAAAGCAGTGGTCCCCATACAAGCCTAGTTTTTCTGAGGGTATATTCCAAAAGCTGGCACTCTCCCCCTTTGATGTACACTAGAAGCTTGTCTCTACTGTTCCCAGAACCAGAGATATCAGCCTTCCAGCCGCTGGTTACTGCTCCAGCTCCACACACCTGGTATGTAGTTTTATATACTCGTTGGCAGATTGCTCTGCCTCCTGAACTCTGATCCCCTAGTCCCCAATACCATTTGGTAGGTGGGATTCTCTAGTTTTTAATTCCATTAAAAGCTAAGAAATCTATTTTCGGGAGCTGGAGATATCTGCAGTTAAGCAAGCTGTCCTCCCACCAGAAAATTATGAATAATAAGCCCACTCCACTATACACCCCTCCTCTGCGTATTACACATCCTTTACCACCCTGGAAGTTATGTATAAGGGCCCCTTCATTCAGCCCAATGCCCCCTTCTCCCACCATCTGTGCAGTAAAGGTGTAACTAGTGGAAATTACTGATCCAGGCCCTACATGCTGAGCGGTTGATATAATACCCCCTACCACCCGGGGGACATTAAAGCGTCCGCTCATAGCAGGCTTTTTTTTATCAAGGTGCTAGATAATAGTTCTCACTTACAGCACCTTGATAAAAAAAAGAAGAAAATGGTGGAGCGCTTACCAATATAAAATATCACACATAGATCAACTGGGTATCACATAAATTGGTAGAAATTATTTAATAAGCAATGTGCACAATAAAAAGCACTAGTAAAAACAATATTAAAATATCTGCGGACACTGGAAATGTGGAACTTCCACTTGTTCCTAGATATGCTCCCTTTAATTGAATAAAGACATATTACCCCTTGGTTGTAATCCGTTTGGATGGTATCAGGGTGTCCAATGTTACTGCTGAAGTCCCTTGTGATTTGCCTGGAGGTGTTGAGCAGGTAAACCTGAAGATTACCAGGTGGGTCTCCAAAGATTGAGCAGACGATGGTATCCCTTGTAATAGAGTCCAAATTTTGTGGATTTGAATGAGGGGAGTCCAATAGAATGGTAAGGAGCTGGTTCAAGTGGAATAATAAGCAGAGTCCAGAGTCCAACAGTGGGTAAAAACCAACGCGTTTCGTTGTATTCCAACAACTTTTTCAAGGACCTTACAACGAAACGCAGGCAAATCACAAGGGACTTCAGCAGTAACATTGGATACCCTGATACCATCCAAACGGATTACAACCAAGGGGTAATATGTCTTTATTCAATTAAAGGGAGCATATCTAGGAACAAGTGGAAGTTCCACATTTCCAGTGTCCGCAGATATTTTAATATTGTTTTTACTAGTGCTTTTTATTGTGCACATTATTGCTTATTAAATAATTTCTACCAATTTATGTGAAACCCAGTTGATCTATGTGTGATATTTTATATTGGTAAGCGCTCCACCATTTTCTTCTTTTTTTCCCATTTGTATTTTGGGACTGACCTTCCCCTTAGGTGTGAGCAGCCAGCAAAGCACCACATCCATAGCGCCTTCCTGTTTTTTCACTCACGTGAACAAACAATCTTTTCTGCACCTTGATAAAAAAAGCCTGAGGGCTTTTGAAACGTCGGTCATTCAAGCTGCCCGTCTCCTGTCTTTATTTCCGAGTGCCGCCCCCCCCCCCCACAGCAGTTCTATATATATATATATATATATATATATATATATATATATATATATATATATATATATTTATATATTTATTATTATTATTAATATACATTTGGTCTATCTATAATACTTTAACTGACCCGGAATATACTGGGTCACCTAAGTGTCCATCTCCGTGCTTTGCTCCGCCCCTCTCTGGAAACCCCCTTCTGAAAATCCTGCGTTTTCCCCTGAAGCTGGGTTATCCAAAACAGTTTCAAGCCGTATCACAGCTGCTCGGAACCATGTGCACTCTGCAGGCTGGACCTGAGGTATTGCCGTATCGTCCCTTTGCCGACACTTGGAGATGACATCATCGCTAATGGTCCAGGTCTCTTCTACTTTTAGCCAGGTTGCACTTTCACACTGCAGTCTATCTGGTTCAATCACAGTTTTGACCCTGATCAAATTCTTGGGGCACCAAACTTTTCATACCAAGCCAGCAGGACCCAATTTGGACGCAATCATTGGTTGCCAACCATCAGTTTCCAATGGCAACCACTAAATCACCTTTGGCAGCATCTCATTGTATTTTAGGTTCTAACAAGACTCCAGGACGTCCTCTCTGCAGCCAGTCCTGTCTGTTACCGGCACGCTTCCAGCTGAACTAATGGTTGCCCCAATAAATGCCAAGTGAACGGCCGCTTCTATTTCTGAAATCCCTCATCATCGTAAAAAACCCCTCTGCCGTGGATCCACTTTACGAGAAGCTTTCACGCGTCTTGCTGTGCGGATGATAGCGGTCACGTAGAAAAGGAACAAGCGTTAATTAATCACTTCTGCGGGGTCTCTATTTAGTGGGCTCTGATCTACATAGAGACGTGTAAACATTTACATAATAACGAGGGACCTCTGACCCCACCCGGCAATAAGTCTGATGGTCAGTGATAAATCTGCAGATCTGGGGGGATTATATGGTTTCTGCTATAAGGATGCGTTATTGATGGATATAAGGATGTGTTATTGATGGATATAAGGATGCGTTATTGATGGATATAAGGATGCGTTATTGATGGATATAAGGCTGCGTTATTGATGGATATAAGGATGCGTTATTGATGGATATAAGGCTGCGTTATTGATGGATATAAGGCTGCGTTATTGATGGATATAAGGATGCGTTATTGATGGATATAAGGCTGCGTTATTGATGGATATAAGGATGTTATTGATGGATATAAGGCTGCGTTATTGATGGATATAAGGATGCGTTATTGATGGATATAAGGCTGTGTTATTGATGGATATAAGGATGCGTTATTGATGGATATAAGACTGCGTTATTGATGGATATAAGGCTGCGTTATTGATGGATATAAGGATGCGTTATTGATGGATATAAGGATGCGTTATTGATGGATATAAGGCTGCGTTATTGATGGATATAAGGCTGCGTTATTGATGGATATAAGGCTGCGTTATTGATGGATATAAGGCTGCGTTATTGATGGATATAAGGCTGCGTTATTGATGGATATAAGGCTGCGTTATTGATGGATATAAGGCTGCGTTATTGATGGATATAAGGATGCGTTATTGATGGATATAAGGCTGCGTTATTGATGGATATAAGGATGCGTTATTGATGGATATAAGGCTGCGTTATTGATGGATATAAGGATGTTATTGATGGATATAAGGCTGCGTTATTGATGGATATAAGGATGCGTTATTGATGGATATAAGGCTGTGTTATTGATGGATATAAGGATGCGTTATTGATGGATATAAGACTGCGTTATTGATGGATATAAGGCTGCGTTATTGATGGATATAAGGATGCGTTATTGATGGATATAAGGATGCGTTATTGATGGATATAAGGCTGCGTTATTGATGGATATAAGGCTGCGTTATTGATGGATATAAGGCTGCGTTATTGATGGATATAAGGCTGCGTTATTGATGGATATAAGGCTGCGTTATTGATGGATATAAGGCTGCGTTATTGATGGATATAAGGCTGCGTTATTGATGGATATAAGGATGCGTTATTGATGGATATAAGGATGCGTTATTGATGGATATAAGGCTGCGTTATTGATGGATATAAGGCTGCGTTATTGATGGATATAAGGCTGCGTTATTGATGGATATAAGGATGCGTTATTGATGGATATAAGGATGCGTTATTGATGGATATAAGGCTGCGTTATTGATGGATATAAGGATGCGTTATTGATGGATATAAGGCTGCGTTATTGATGGATATAAGGATGCGTTATTGATGGATATAAGGATGCGTTATTGATGGATATAAGGCTGCGTTATTGATGGATATAAGGCTGCGTTATTGATGGATATAAGGATGCATTATTGATGGATATAAGGATGCGTTATTGATGGATATAAGGCTGCGTTATTGATGGATATAAGGCTGCGTTATTGATGGATATAAGGCTGCGTTATTGATGGATATAAGGATGCGTTATTGATGGATATAAGGATGCGTTATTGATGGATATAAGGCTGCGTTATTGATGGATATAAGGATGTTATTGATGGATATAAGGCTGCGTTATTGATGGATATAAGGCTGCGTTATTGATGGATATAAGGCTGCGTTATTGATGGATATAAGGATGCGTTATTGATGGATATAAGGCTGCGTTATTGATGGATATAAGGCTGCGTTATTGATGGATATAAGGCTGCGTTATTGATGGATATAAGGCTGCGTTATTGATGGATATAAGGATGCGTTATTGATGGATATAAGGATGCGTTATTGATGGATATAAGGAGGCGTTATTGATGGATATAAGGATGCGTTATTGATGGATACAAGGCTGCGTTATTGATGGATATAAGGATGCGTTATTGATGGATATAAGGCTGCGTTATTGATGGATATAAGGATGCGTTATTGATGGATATAAGGATGCGTTATTGATGGATATAAGGATGCGTTATTGATGGATATAAGGATGCATTATTGATGGATATAAGGCTGCGTTATTGATGGATATAAGGATGCATTATTGATGGATATAAGGCTGCGTTATTGATGGATATAAGGATGATATTGATGGATATAAGGATGCGTTATTGATGGATATAAGGATGCGTTATTGATGGATATAAGGCTGCGTTATTGATGGATATAAGGATGATATTGATGGATATAAGGCTGCGTTATTGATGGATATAAGGCTGCGTTATTGATGGATATAAGGCTGCGTTATTGATGGATATAAGGCTGCGTTATTGATGGATATAAGGCTGCGTTATTGATGGATATAAGGATGCGTTATTGATGGATATAAGGATGCGTTATTGATGGATATAAGGCTGCGTTATTGATGGATATAAGGCTGCGTTATTGATGGATATAAGGCTGCGTTATTGATGGATATAAGGATGCGTTATTGATGGATATAAGGATGCGTTATTGATGGATATAAGGCTGCGTTATTGATGGATATAAGGCTGCGTTATTGATGGATATAAGGATGCGTTATTGATGGATATAAGGATGCGTTATTGATGGATATAAGGCTGCATTATTGATGGATATAAGGCTGCGTTATTGATGGATATAAGGATGCGTTATTGATGGATATAAGGATGCGTTATTGATGGATATAAGGCTGCGTTATTGATGGATATAAGGCTGCGTTATTGATGGATATAAGGCTGCGTTATTGATGGATATAAGGATGCGTTATTGATGGATATAAGGATGCGTTATTGATGGATATAAGGCTGCGTTATTGATGGATATAAGGCTGCGTTATTGATGGATATAAGGATGCGTTATTGATGGATATAAGGCTGCGTTATTGATGGATATAAGGCTGCGTTATTGATGGATATAAGGCTGCGTTATTGATGGATATAAGGATGCGTTATTGATGGATATAAGGATGCGTTATTGATGGATATAAGGATGCGTTATTGATGGATATAAGGCTGCGTTATTGATGGATATAAGGATGATATTGATGGATATAAGGCTGCGTTATTGATGGATATAAGGCTGCGTTATTGATGGATATAAGGATGATATTGATGGATATAAGGCTGCATTATTGATGGATATAAGGCTGCGTTATTGATGGATATAAGGCTGCGTTATTGATGGATATAAGGATGATATTGATGGATATAAGGCTGCGTTATTGATGGATATAAGGCTGCGTTATTGATGGATATAAGGCTGCGTTATTGATGGATATAAGGATGCGTTATTGATGGATATAAGGATGCGTTATTGATGGATATAAGGATGCGTTATTGATGGATATAAGGCTGCGTTATTGATGGATATAAGGATGATATTGATGGATATAAGGCTGCGTTATTGATGGATATAAGGATGCGTTATTGATGGATATAAGGCTGCGTTATTGATGGATATAAGGATGCGTTATTGATGGATATAAGGATGCGTTATTGATGGATATAAGGCTGCGTTATTGATGGATATAAGGATGATATTGATGGATATAAGGATGCGTTATTGATGGATATAAGGATGCGTTATTGATGGATATAAGGATGCGTTATTGATGGATATAAGGATGCGTTATTGATGGATATAAGGATGCGTTATTGATGGATATAAGGCTGCGTTATTGATGGATATAAGGATGCGTTATTGATGGATATAAGGCTGCGTTATTGATGGATATAAGGCTGCGTTATTGATGGATATAAGGCTGCGTTATTGATGGATATAAGGATGCGTTATTGATGGATATAAGGCTAAGTTATTAATGGATATAAGGCTGCGTTATTGATGGATATAAGGCTGCGTTATTGATGGATATAAGGATGCGTTATTGATGGATATAAGGCTGCGTTATTGATGGATATAAGGATGCGTTATTGATGGATATAAGGCTGCGTTATTGATGGATATAAGGATGCGTTATTGATGGATATAAGGCTGCGTTATTGATGGATATAAGGCTGCGTTATTGATGGATATAAGGCTGCGTTATTGATGGATATAAGGCTGCGTTATTGATGGATATAAGGATGCGTTATTGATGGATATAAGGATGCGTTATTGATGGATATAAGGCTGCGTTATTGATGGATATAAGGCTGCGTTATTGATGGATATAAGGCTGCGTTATTGATGGATATAAGGCTGCGTTATTGATGGATATAAGGATGCGTTATTGATGGATATAAGGATGCGTTATTGATGGATATAAGGCTGCGTTATTGATGGATATAAGGATGCGTTATTGATGGATATAAGGATGCGTTATTGATGGATATAAGGCTGCGTTATTGATGGATATAAGGATGCGTTATTGATGGATATAAGGCTGCGTTATTGATGGATATAAGGCTGCGTTATTGATGGATATAAGGATGCGTTATTGATGGATATAAGGCTGCGTTATTGATGGATATAAGGCTGCGTTATTGATGGATATAAGGAGGCGTTATTGATGGATATAAGGCTGCGTTATTGATGGATATAAGGCTGCGTTATTGATGGATATAAGGCTGCGTTATTGATGGATATAAGGAGGCGTTATTGATGGATATAAGGCTGCGTTATTGATGGATATAAGGATGCGTTATTGATGGATATAAGGCTGCGTTATTGATGGATATAAGGATGCGTTATTGATGGATATAAGGCTGCATTATTGATGGATATAAGGCTGCGTTATTGATGGATATAAGGCTGCGTTATTGATGGATATAAGGATGCGTTATTGATGGATATAAGGCTGCGTTATTGATGGATATAAGGATGCGTTATTGATGGATATAAGGCTGCGTTATTGATGGATATAAGGCTGCGTTATTGATGGATATAAGGATGCGTTATTGATGGATATAAGGCTGCGTTATTGATGGATATAAGGCTGCGTTATTGATGGATATAAGGCTGCGTTATTGATGGATATAAGGATGCGTTATTGATGGATATAAGGATGCTTTATTGATGGATATAAGGCTGCGTTATTGATGGATATAAGGCTGCGTTATTGATGGATATAAGGATGCGTTATTGATGGATATAAGGCTGCGTTATTGATAGATATAAGGATGCGTTATTGATGGATATAAGGCTGCGTTATTGATGGATATAAGGATGCGTTATTGATGGATATAAGGCTGCGTTATTGATGGATATAAGGCTGCGTTATTGATGGATATAAGGATGCGTTATTGATGGATATAAGGCTGCGTTATTGATGGATATAAGGCTGCGTTATTGATGGATATAAGGATGCGTTATTGATGGATATAAGGCTGCGTTATTGATGGATATAAGGATGCGTTATTGATGGATATAAGGCTGCGTTATTGATGGATATAAGGATGCGTTATTGATGGATATAAGGATGCGTTATTGATGGATATAAGGATGCGTTATTGATGGATATAAGGCTGCGTTATTGATGGATATAAGGCTGCGTTATTGATGGATATAAGGATGCGTTATTGATGGATATAAGGCTGCGTTATTGATGGATATAAGGCTGCGTTATTGATGGATATAAGGCTGCGTTATTGATGGATATAAGGATGCGTTATTGATGGATATAAGGCTGCGTTATTGATGGATATACGGATGCGTTATTGATGGATATAAGGATGCGTTATTGATGGATATAAGGATGCGTTATTGATGGATATAAGGCTGCGTTATTGATGGATATAAGGCTGCGTTATTGATGGATATAAGGATGCGTTATTGATGGATATAAGGATGCGTTATTGATGGATATAAGGCTGCGTTATTGATGGATATAAGGATGCGTTATTGATGGATATAAGGATGCGTTATTGATGGATATAAGGCTGCGTTATTGATGGATATAAGGCTGCGTTATTGATGGATATAAGGATGCGTTATTGATGGATATAAGGATGTTATTGATGGATATAAGGATGCGTTATTGATGGATATAAGGATGATATTGATGGATATAAGGCTGCATTATTGATGGATATAAGGCTGCGTTATTGATGGATATAAGGATGCGTTATTGATGGATATAAGGCTGCGTTATTGATGGATATAAGGCTGCGTTATTGATGGATATAAGGCTGCGTTATTGATGGATATAAGGCTGCGTTATTGATGGAAATAAGGCTGCGTTATTGATGGATATAAGGATGCATTATTGATGGATATAAGGATGTTATTGATGGATATAAGGATGCGTTATTGATGGATATAAGGCTGCGTTATTGATGGATATAAGGCTGCGTTATTGATGGATATAAGGCTGCGTTATTGATGGATATAAGGCTGCGTTATTGATGGATATAAGGCTGCGTTATTGATGGATATAAGGCTGCGTTATTGATGGATATAAGGCTGCGTTATTGATGGATATAAGGCTGCGTTATTGATGGATATAAGGCTGCGTTATTGATGGATATAAGGCTGCGTTATTGATGGATATAAGGCTGCGTTATTGATGGATATAAGGCTGCGTTATTGATGGATATAAGGCTGCGTTATTGATGGATATAAGGATGCTTTATTGATGGATATAAGGATGCGTTATTGATGGATATAAGGCTGCGTTATTGATGGATATAAGGATGCGTTATTGATGGATATAAGGCTGCGTTATTGATGGATATAAGGCTGCGTTATTGATGGATATAAGGCTGCGTTATTGATGGATATAAGGATGCGTTATTGATGGATATAAGGCTGCGTTATTGATGGATATAAGGCTGCGTTATTGATGGATATAAGGATGCGTTATTGATGGATATAAGGCTGCTTTATTGATGGATATAAGGCTGCGTTATTGATGGATATAAGGATGCGTTATTGATGGATATAAGGATGCGTTATTGATGGATATAAGGCTGCGTTATTGATGGATATAAGGATGCGTTATTGATGGATATAAGGCTGCGTTATTGATGGATATAAGGCTGCGTTATTGATGGATATAAGGCTGCGTTATTGATGGATATAAGGATGCGTTATTGATGGATATAAGGCTGCGTTATTGATGGATATAAGGATGCGTTATTGATGGATATAAGGCTGCGTTATTGATGGATATAAGGCTGCGTTATTGATGGATATAAGGATGCGTTATTGATGGATATAAGGATGCGTTATTGATGGATATAAGGCTGCGTTATTGATGGATATAAGGATGCGTTATTGATGGATATAAGGCTGCGTTATTGATGGATATAAGGCTGCGTTATTGATGGATATAAGGATGCGTTATTGATGGATATAAGGATGCGTTATTGATGGATATAAGGCTGCGTTATTGATGGATATAAGGATGCGTTATTGATGGATATAAGGATGCGTTATTGATGGATATAAGGATGCGTTATTGATGGATATAAGGCTGCGTTATTGATGGATATAAGGCTGCGTTATTGATGGATATAAGGCTGCGTTATTGATGGATATAAGGATGCGTTATTGATGGATATAAGGCTGCGTTATTGATGGATATAAGGCTGCGTTATTGATGGATATAAGGCTGCGTTATTGATGGATATAAGGATGCGTTATTGATGGATATAAGGATGCGTTATTGATGGATATAAGGCTGCGTTATTGATGGATATAAGGATGCGTTATTGATGGATATAAGGATGCGTTATTGATGGATATAAGGATGCGTTATTGATGGATATAAGGCTGCGTTATTGATGGATATAAGGCTGCGTTATTGATGGATATAAGGAGGCGTTATTGATGTATATAAGGCTGCGTTATTGATGGATATAAGGCTGCGTTATTGATGAATATAAGGCTGCGTTATTGATGGATATAAGGCAGCGTTATTGATGGATATAAGGAGGCGTTATTGATGGATATAAGGCTGCGTTATTGATGGATATAAGGATGCGTTATTGATGGATCTTATACCGTGTTTCCCCGATAATAAGACACTGTCTTATTTTATTTTTTCAACAAAAATCACCATAGGGCTTTACTTTCGGGGTAGGGCTTATTTTAAGTCCTCCTTTAATTACATGTCCCCAGTCGTCCTTTAATACGGTAACATGCCCCCATTCCTCCCTTGATAACATGCCCCCATTCCTCCTTTCAAAAACATATGGTAGGGTAATGCTCACCAACAATAAAGAATTCATATAACTACGCCAGAACTTCTTTGTGGCTGTGTGCCACTTCTCCCCTGGCTCCCTCTGGCTGCTGCAGCCACGTGATGTGCGCGGTGATGTCACGCGCTGCCCGCAGTGCATCTCTGGGACCGGGAGCCGTCTGGGAGTAGAACGGTACCTTACAAGCAAGGGGGGTGAGGGGGGTTAGCGCGGGTGGAAATGGGCTAGAAGTTACGGTAATGACTTCACTATGGAATTTTTTCGGGGTAGGGCTTATTTTGGACCAGTGTCCAAAATCAAGGGTAGTGCTTAATTTCGGGGTAGGGCTTATTATTGGGGAAACACAGTAGCAGGGATATAGCTACAGTATATACATCACTGCGATCCTTGTGTGTGCGTGATCATCGTATGGTATGGTGTGTGCCTGCTCATCATACGGTATGGTGTGTGTGCCTACTCATGGTATGGTGTGTGTGCCTGCTCATCGTACGGTATGGTGTGTGCCTGCTCATCGTACGGTATGGTGTGTGTGCCTACTCATGGTATGGTGTGTGTGCCTGCTCATCGTACGGTATGGTGTGTGTGCCTGCTCATCATACGGTATGGTGTGTGTGCCTACTCATGGTATGGTGTGTGTGCCTGCTTATCGTACGGCATGGTTTGTGTGCCTACTCATGGTATGGTGTGTGTGCCTGCTTATCGTACGGCATGGTGTGTGTGCCTACTCATGGTATGGTGTGTGTGCCTGCTTATCGTACGGTATGGTGTGTGTGCCTACTCATGGTATGGTGTATGTGCCTGCTCATCGTACGGTGTGGTGTGTGCCTACTCATGGTATGGTGTGTGTGCCTGCTCATCGTACGGTATGGTGTGTGCGCCTGCTCATCGTACGGTATGGTGTGTGTGCCTGCTCATCGTATGGTGTGTGTGCGTGTGTGCTCATCGTACGGTATGGTGTGTGCGTGTGTGCTCATCGTACGGTATGGTGTGTGTGCCTGCTCATTGTACGGTATGGTGTGTGTGCCTGCTCATTGTACGGTGTGGTGTGTGCATGCTCATCGTACGGTATGGTGTGTGCCTGCTCATCGTACGGTATGGTGTGTGCGTGCTCATCGTACGGTATGGTGTGTGTGCCTGCTCATCGTACGGTATGGTGTGTGCGTGCTCATCGTACGGTATGGTGTGTGTGCCTACTCATGGTATGGTGTGTGTGCCTGCTCATCGTACGGTGTGGTGTGTGTGCCTGCTCATAGTAGGGTATGGTGTGTGTGCCTGTTCATCGTATGGTATGGTGTGTGCGTGATCATCGTACGGTATGGTGTGTGCGTGCTCATCGTACGGTATGGAGTGTGTGCCTGCTCATTGTACGGTATGGTGTGTGTGCCTGCTCATCGTACGGTATGGTGTGTGTGCCTGCTCATCGTACGGTGTGTGTGTGTGCCTGCTCATCGTACGGTATGGTGTGTGCGTGATCATCGTACGGTATGGTGTGTGCGTGCTCATCGTACGGTATGGAGTGTGCGCCTGCTCATCGTACGGTATGGTGTGTGCTTGCTCATCGTACGGTATGGGGTGTGCCTGCTCATTATACGGTGTGGTGTGTGTGCATGCTCATCGTACGGTATGGTGTGTGCATGCTCATCGTACGGTATGGAGTGTGCGCCTGCTCATCGTACGGTATGGTGTGTGTGCCTGCTCATCATACGGTATGGTGTGTACCTGCTCATCGTACGGTATGGTGTGTGTGCCTGCTCATCGTACGGTATGGGGTGTGCCTGCTCATCATACGGTATGGTGTGTACCTGCTCATCGTACGGTATGGTGTGTGTGCCTGCTCATCGTACGGTATGGGGTGTGCCTGCTCATCGTACGGTATGGTGTGTACCTGCTCATCGTACGGTGTGGTGTGTACCTGCTCATCGTACGGTGTGGTGTGTGTGCCTGCTCATCGTACGGTATGGTGTGTGTGCCTGCTCATCGTATGGTGTGGTGTGTGTGCCTGCTCATCGTACGGTATGGTGTGTGTGCCTGCTCATCGTACGGTGTGGTGTGTGTGCCTGCTCATCGTATGGTATGGTGTGTGTGCCTGCTCATCGTACGGTGTGGTGTGTGCCTGCTCATCGTACGGTGTGGTGTGCGCCTGCTCATCGTACGGTGTGGTGTGTGCGTGATCATTGTACGGTATGGTGTGTGTGCCTGCTCATCGTACGGTGTGGTGTGTGCGTGATCATCGTACGGTATGGTGTGTGTGCCTGCTCATCGTATGGTATGGTGTGTGTGCCTGTTCATCGTACGGTATGGTGTGTGTGCCTGCTCATCGTACGGTGTGGTGTGTGCGTGATCATCGTACGGTATGGTGTGCGCCTGCTCATCGTACGGTATGGTGTGTGTGCCTGCTCATCGTACGGTATGGTGTGTACCTGCTCATCGTACGGTATGGGGTGTGCCTGCTCATCATACGGTGTGGTGTGTGTGCCTGCTCATCGTACGGTATGGTGTGTGTGCCTGCTCATCGTACGGTGTGGTGTGTGTGCCTGCTCATCGTACGGTGTGGTGTGTGTGCCTGCTCATTGTACGGTATGGTGTGTGCGTGCTCATCGTACGGTGTGGTGTGTGCCTGCTCATCGTACGGTGTGGTGTGCGCCTGCTCATCGTACGGTATGGTGTGTGTGCCTGCTCATCGTACGGTGTGGTGTGTGCGCGATCATCGTACGGTGTGGTGTGTGTGCCTGCTCATCGTACGGTATGGTGTGTGCCTGCTCATCGTACGGTATGGTGTGTGTGCCTGCTCATCATACGGTATGGTGTGTGTGCCTGCTCATCGTACGGTATGGTGTGTGTGCCTGCTCATCGTACGGTATGGTGTGTGTGCCTGCTCATCGTACGGTATGGTGTGTGTGCCTGCTCATTGTACCGTATGGTGTGTGTGCCTGCTCATCGTACAATATGGTGTGTTTGCCTGCTCATTGTACGGTATGGTGTGTGTGCCTGCTCATCGTACGGTATGGTGTGTGCGTGATCATCATTTGGTATGGTGTGTGCCTGCTCATCGTACGGTATGGTGTGTGTGCCTGCTCATCGTATGATATGGGGTGTGTGCGTGATCATCGTACAGTATGGTTTGTGCGTGATCATCGTACGCTATGGTGTGTGTGCCTGTTCATCGTACGGTATGGTGTGTGCGTGCTCATTGTACGGTATGGTGTGTGCGTGATCATCGTACGGTATGGTGTGTGCGTGATCATCATACGGTATGGTGTGTGTGCTTGTTGCAATCAGCTCCCCAAGAATTCCCAAATAATACATGTCATTACAGGACGCTCCAGTTTGCCTAAGCATCCAGTTGTGGGCTGCAAGGGAACAATATCACAGGTTGTGTAACATGCCCTGGCTGGCATCTGGGATCTGTGGCCAGAAGGCCTGGTGTGCATGACAGCATTAGCAGGATGGTCTTGGCTCACACACATTACTTTAAGTTGGCTGCTCGGTCTCAATCAGCCTCAGAGCAAATGAAGGACAGAGCCAGAGCTCACACTTACTAGTGAGCAACCAGGCAGTGCGAGGGGAGGGAGTGTGAGTCTGGGTCTCTGTCCTGCTTTATATACTCCCAACAATACTCACTAAGCCTCAGTTATTACTGGTGGGCTCCCCGGAGTGTGCTGAAGGTGCATGGCCTCGGAGTTAGGGGGGCATGCAAGGCCTGGCCCGGCTCTCCCAATAGGCAGAGTGAGGGGGGCGGGCGCCTGAGTTGGCCTATCACAAAATTATGAGTGACTTACTCAATACAGAATGCCCCCCCCCACACGCCATCCCTCCCTCCCTGCCAGAGGATGCCGATATTGAATCGATATCGGTTGCTGCTATATCTTTACTGTGTGTGCACACCTTTAGATTAGATTAAACTGAAATCTAAATTGCAGTGTAATAATTATTGGGTACTTGTGGAGTATCACGGCTCCCATCATATGGCATCGTATGTCATATGTAGTGGCATACGATGGCATACGATGCGATACGATTTTTACCGATTTTTGAGCATTTTTGCTCAAAAATCGTATGCGATCGCATCGGATGCCATACGATGCCATCCGATGCGATGCGATGCGATGGCACCCGATTTTGCACTGAAATGCATAAAAATGCATTGAAATGTGTATTAAACTTGTGAAATGCCCCCAAATGCCATTTTTCATAGTGCACCACCCCCACTATCAACGTGAACCCGAAGCGTGGCGAGCGCAGCGGTACGCGTCCTACGACCTTTTCATACCCCCACTATCCACGTCGGCGTGGAGTTGAGAATAGAAAGTGTGGCGAGGGGACGCGGATACCTGTGAAGCCCGCGAGGGGACGCGTATAGCTGTGAAGGTATCCGCGTGCGCTCGCCACGCTTCGAGCTCGGTGGCTCGCTGCGCTCGCCACACTTTCTATTCTTAACTCCACGCCGACGTGGATAGTGGGGGTATGAAAAGGTCGTAGGACGCGTTCCGCCGCCCCTCCCGGGCTCGCTGCGCTCGCCACGCTTCGGGTTGACGTTGATAGTGGGGGTGGTGCACTATGAAAAATGGCATTTGGGGGCATTTCACAAGTTTAATACACATTTCAATGCATTCTGATGCATTTCAGTGCAAAATCGGGTGCGATCGCATCGCATCGCATGCGATTTGATCGTTTGCGATGCGATGCGATTTTTAGCATACAATCAGCATACGATGAAGGTCGTGGGAGCCGTGATACTCCACAAGTACCAATTATTGTATTAACCCCTTCCTGACAGAGCCAGTTTTTGCGTTCCTGACAGAGCCCTTTTTTTCAAATCTGACATGTCTCACTTAAGTGGGGATAACTTTTTTTTGCTTTTACTTATCCCAGTGATTTTGAGATTGTTTTTTCGTGACACATTGTACTTCAAATTAGTGGTAAATTTGGGTCGATACAGTCTGTGTTTTTTTGTGAAAAATACCAAAATATCGTGAAAAAATGGAAAATTTAGCGATTTGCAAAATGTTAAATTTTCTGCTTGTGAGACAAATAATCTTACCACTCAAAATAGTGAATAACTAACATAGACCATATGTCTACTTTATGTTGACATCATTATTTCAACTTCCTTTTAATTTTTTGGGACACTAGGAGGCTTACAATATGAATAGCAAATTCTCAAATTTTCAAGAAAATTTCAAACACTGATTTTTTTAGGGACCAGTTCAGTTCTGATGTGACTTTGAGGGACTTGTATGTGAGACACCCCCATAAATGATGCCATTTCAAAAACTGCACCCCTCACAGTATTCAAAACAGCATTTTGGAAGTTTGTTAACCCTTTAGGTGTTTCACAGGAATTAAAACAAAGTGTAGGTGAAATTTCAAAATTTCTTTTTTTTTGCAGATTTGCAATTTTAATACATTTTTCTAAGGAACACAGTACATTTTACTAGAGAAATGTGACTGAAAATTGATTCCCCCAATTCTTTTGTTTTCATAAATATCCTATATGTGGCCCTAGTGTGCACGGTGACCAAACCACAGGCTTCATAATAGAAGGAGCACCTACTTGATTTTGGAGCCTCCTTTTTATGAGATTATTTTTTAGGCACCATGTAGGTTTCTAGGCACCATAAGATGCTAAAAGTTAGGAACCCCCCCACAAGTGACCCCATTTTGCAAACTACACCCCTCAGGGAATTCATCTAGGGGTATAGTGTACATTTCAAACCCCCAGGGGTTTCACCAATTGTGGTACAACTGGGCAGTGAAAATGAAAAATTATTTTTTTTACACAAAAATACAGTTCTGGCTCCAAATTTGTCATTTTCAGAAGGTATGAAGGAGACAAAGCACCCCAAAATCTGTGCCCCAATTTCTCCCGAGTACGGCAATGCCTCACATGTGACCAAAAAATACCAGTTGGGTGCATGGCAGGACTCAGAAGGGAAGGAGTGATTTTTGGATTTTGCAGCACAGATTCTGGTGGAATGAATGGTGGGTGCTATGTTGCACCAATACAGTGGAACCCCCCCACAAGTCACCCCATTTTGCAAAGTACACCCCTCAGGGAATTCATCTAGGGGTATAGTGTACATTTCAAACCCCCAGGGGTTTCACCAATTTTGATACAAGTGGGCAGTGAAAATGAAAAATTACATTTTTTTACACAAAAATGCAGTTCTGGCTCAAAATTTTTCATTTTCAGAAGGTATGAAGGAGAAAAAGCACCCCAAAATATGTGCCCCAATTTCTCCCGAGTACGGAAATGCCTCACATGTGACCAAAAAATACCATTTGGGTGCATGGCAGGACTCAGAACGGAAGGAGTGATTTTTGGATTTTGCGGCTCAGATTCTGGTGGAATTTTGGTGGGTGCTATGTCGCATTAGCAAGACCCCCCAAGCACCAATACAGTGGAACCCCCCCACAAGTCACCCCATTTTGAAAACTACACCCCTCAGGGAATTCATCTAGGGGTATAGTGTACATTTCAAACCCCCAGGGGTTTCACCAATTTTGATACAAGTGGGCAGTGAAAATGAAAAATTAAATTTTTTACACAAAAATGCAGTTCTGGCTCGAAATTTTTCATTTTCAGAAGGTATGAAGGAGAAAAAGCACCCCAAAATCTGTGCCCCAATTTCTCCCGAGTACGGCAATGCCTCACATGTGACCAAAAAATACCAGTTGGGTGCATGGCAGGACTCAGAACGGAAGGAGTGATTTTTGGATTTTGCAGCTCAGATTCTGGTGGAATTTTGGTGGGTGCTATGTCGCATTAGCAAGACCCCCCAAGCACCAATACAGTGGAACCCCCCCACAAGTCACCCCATTTTGAAAACTACACCCCTCAGGGAATTCATCTAGGGGTATAGTGTACATTTCAAACCCCCAGGGGTTTCACCAATTTTGATACAAGTGGGCAGTGAAAATGAAAAATTACATTTTTTTACACAAAAATGCAGTTCTGGCTCAAAATTTTTCATTTTCAGAAGGTATGAAGGAGAAAAAGCACCCCAAAATCTGTGCCCCAATTTCTCCCGAGTACGGAAATGCCTCACATGTGACCAAAAAATACCAGTTGGGTGCATGGCAGGACTCAGAACGGAAGGAGTGATTTTTGGATTTTGCAGCACAGATTTTGGTGGAATGAATGGTGGGTGCTATGTTGCACCAATACAGTGGAACCCCCCCACAAGTCACCCCATTTTGCAAAGTACACCCCTCAGGGAATTCATCTAGGGGTATAGTGTACATTTCAAACCCCCAGGGGTTTCACCAATTTTGATACAAGTGGGCAGTGAAAATGAAAAATTACATTTTTTTACACAAAAATGCAGTTCTGGCTCAAAATTTTTCATTTTCAGAAGGTATGAAGGAGACAAAGCACCCCAAAATCTGTGCCCCAATTTCTCCCGAGTACGGCAATGCCTCACATGTGACCAAAAAATACCATTTGGGTGCATGGCAGGACTCAGAAGGGAAGGAGTGATTTTTGGATTTTGCAGCTCAGATTCTGGTGGAATTTTGGTGGGTGCTATGTCGCATTAGCAAGACCCCCCAAGCACCAATACAGTGGAACCCCCCCACAAGTCACCCCATTTTGCAAACTACACCCCTCAGGGAATTCATCTAGGGGTATAGTGTACATTTCAAACCCCCAGGGGTTTCACCAATTTTGATACAAGTGGGCAGTGAACATGAAAAATTACATTTTTTACACAAAAATGCAGTTCTGGCTCAAAATTTTTCATTTTCAGAAGGTATGAAGGAGAAAAAGCACCCCAAAATCTGTGCCCCAATTTCTCCCGAGTACGGCAATGCCTCACATGTGACCAAAAAATACCAGTTGGGTGCATGGCAGGACTCAAAAGGGAAGGAGTGATTTTTGGATTTTGCAGCTCAGATTCTGGTGGAATTTTGGTGGGTGCTATGTCGCATTAGCAAGACCCCCCAAGCACCAATACAGTGGAACCCCCCCACAAGTGACCCCATTTTGCAAACTACACCCCTCAGGGAATTCATCTAGGGGTATAGTGTACATTTCAAACCCCCAGGGGTTTCACCAATTTTGATACAAGTGGGCAGTGAACATGAAAAATTACATTTTTTACACAAAAATGCAGTTCTGGCTCAAAATTTTTCATTTTCAGAAGGTATGAAGGAGAAAAAGCACCCCAAAATCTGTGCCCCAATTTCTCCCGAGTACGGCAATGCCTCACATGTGACCAAAAAATACCAGTTGGGTGCATGGCAGGACTCAGAAGGGAAGGAGTGATTTTTGGATTTTGCAGCACAGATTCTGGTGGAATGAATGGTGGGTGCTATGTTGCACCAATACAGTGGAACCCCCCCACAAGTCACCCCATTTTGCAAACTACACCCCTCAGGGAATTCATCTAGGGGTATAGTGTACATTTCAAACCCCCAGGGGTTTCACCAATTTTGATACAAGTGGGCAGTGAAAATGAAAAATTACATTTTTTTACACAAAAATGCAGTTCTGGCTCAAAATTTTTCATTTTCAGAAGGAATGAAGGAGACAAAGCACCCCAAAATCTGTGCCCCAATTTCTCCCGAGTACGGCAATGCCTCATGTGTGACCAAAAAGTGGCAGGACTCAGAAGGGAAGGAGTGATATTTGGATTTTGCAGCACAAATTCTGGTGGAATGATGGTGGGTGCTATGTCGCATTAGCAAGACCCCCAAAGCACCAATACAGTGGAACCCCCCCACAAGTGACCCCATTTTGCAAACTACACCCCTCAGGGAATTCATCTAGGGGTATAGTGTACATTTCAAACCCCCAGGGGTTTCACCAATTTTGATAAAACTGGGCAGTGAACATGAAAAATTACATTTTTTTACACAAAAATGCAGTTCTGGCTCAAAATTTTTCATTTTCACAAGGAATGAAGGAGACAAAGCACCCCAAAATCTGTGCCCCAATTTCTCCCGAGTACGGCAATGCCTCACATGTGACCAAAAAATACCAGTTGGGTGCATGGCAGGACTCAGAAGGGAAGGAGTGATTTTTGGATTTTGCGGCTCAGATTCTGGTGGAATGAATGGTGGGTGCTATGTGGCATTAGCAAGACCCCCGAAGCACGGTGAAATTATGAACCTAATATTCCATAGATGTGTGGTATATTTTAAAACACTCCTTTATACATAGGCCGGGTTTGTCGGGGCAAGTGTCACACTGGAAAATAGTTTGCTTTCTTATTCCCTTTTTATAGCAAACTTTGCACCTTTTTTGTGTCCTGCCCTTTTTTCCAGTGGAGGGGATTTCATCAGGAAAATGCTGCCCTGGTACAATACGGGGGCCAGTACTAGAAGTACTGGGGCCCTCTGCCTGCTGGTTCCCAAATATTAGGCCCTTTATGACTTCCTCTTGAAAGTGCATAAATGTCCCCCTCTGGCCAGTAGAACGGAATAGCACGTAAGCGTTATACAGTGCCATCTGGATGATATACACGGCCACCTTCTTGTACCAGATTTTTGTTTTCCGCAGGGCACTGTACGGCTTCAGTACCTGATCTGAAAGATCCACTCCGCCCATGTACCTATTGTAATCCAGGATACAATTAGGTTTGGAGGTGTGGGTACTGGTACCTCGTACAGGGACGGAGGTGGTACTGTCTCCGTGAATTGTTGTCAGTATAAGGACATCCCTCTTGTCCTTATATTTGACCAACAACATATTTTCGTTGCATATTCCCCTGCTTTCACCCCTTCTCATTACTTGGGCAATGTGCGTTTTTGGGAGGCCTCTTTGGTTCTTGCGCACAGTACCGCAAGCTGCTGTACCTCTTGAACCAAGGGCCTTAAACAGGGGGATGCTAGTGTAAAAGTTATCCACATAGAGGTGATAACCTTTATCCAGGAAGGGGTGCACTAAATCCCAGACAATTTTCCCACTAACACCTACGAGGGAGGGGGGGCATTCTGGCGGTTGAATTCTTGAATCCTTCCCTTCATAAACCCTAAACCTGTGGGTGTACCCTGAGGTGCTTTCACACAGTTTATACATTTTTATGCCATACCTTGCCCTCTTACTGGGAAGGTACTGGCGGAATTTAACCCTTCCTTTAAAATGTATAAGGGACTCGTCGATACAAATAAATTTTTCAGGGATGTACACCTCTTTAAATTTGGCACTGAAATGATCAATGACCGGCCTGACTTTGAATAGCCGGTCAAAGGTGGGATCATCTCTGGGTGGGCACTGTGCATTATCGGTGTAATGTATAAATTTAAGAATTGTCTCAAATCGAGTCCGGGGCATGGCCATACGGTAAAATGGAGTACTGTACAGAACATCTGTACTCCAATATTGCCTAATTTCTGGCTTTTTTACTATGCCCATATGAAACACCAGACCCCAAAACGTCATCATCTCTACTGCATCTACAGGGGTCCACCTAGCAAATGATGACGTGGGGTTTTGAGCAATAAACTGCTGGGCATATAAATTAGTTTGGTCCACCATTAAATTTATAAAATCATCAGAGAAAAATAATTTGAAAAAGTCAATTTCTCTGAGACCTGTGGAATCAAATTGGATTCCTGGCATGGCCAAAAACTCAGGAACCTGGGGCTCAAAATTGTCTGGTGGTGGGGTCCATACTAGATCAATTATTGGGGGGGGAATCTCAGCTGATCTACGGGGGCGTCTTTGAGGGGGTCCCTCATCACCAGAGGAGGAAGAGGAGCTTAAGACGAATCCTTCAAATTCCCCGCTTGCATCACTGCCTGTGTCAGAGTCAGAGGCAAGCATGGCATATGCCTCCTCCACTGAATACATTCTCCTGGATGACTGGGAGGACATTTGGGAGGACATTTGGGAGGACATTTGGGATGCCATTTTTATTTTTGTGTTACTGGTAGTGAAATGTTTCAACACGTGTATAGTGTAGGGGGGGGTACAAACTTTATTTCAATCCGGGGGGTATGTAGTGTGTATGTGGTGCAGAAAAAAAAAAATACTTTATACCAATAAAAAAAAAAAAAATGAAGGGGTTAAAAATAAAAAATTGAAGGGGTTAAAAAAAAAAAAAAAAAGGTCCTGCGCCAAAAATTGAGCACAGATGTTGGTCAGTAACGTCTGTCACTGAACAGCGCTCAAAGGCAACAGGAATCTGATCAAAAAAAAAAAAAAAATTGATCAACCCTGTGCCGAAAAAGCTGATCAGTGATGTACGTCACTGATCGGCGCACAGTGGCCACAGGACACCCACAAAATCAGTGTGTGTAAAAAAAAAATTAAAAAAAGACCCCACAGCACTCACAAAAAAAAAAAAGGTGATCAGTGATGCGACACTGATTACCAGTGAGGGACAGCAGGTGCACAACCTTTGGTGCAACTGACAGTGCAACTGGCAGCAACTGACAGGTATATATATAAAAAAAAAACCTCTGCGCCCCCAAAAAGTTGCTGATCAGCACAGATATACTGATCAGCACAAAAGGGGGGGTAGCAGACACAAAATATACACTCTCTATCACTCTCTGTCACTATCTCTCTCAATCTCTCTATCTCTCACTATCTCTCACTATCTATCACTCTAGGACACTGCAGCAGCAGCACTGACAGTTATATGTATAAAAAAAAAACTGCACCCCCAAAAAGGGGGGGTAGCAGACACAAAATATACACTCTCTATCACTCTCTGTCACTATCTCTCTCTATCTCACTATCTATCACTATCTATCACTCTATGACACTGCAGCAGCAGCACTGACAGTTATATATATAAAATAAAACCCCTGCACCCCCAAAAAGGGGGGGTAGCAGACACAAATCTCTCTATCTCTCTACCTCTCACTATCTATCACTATCTATCACTATCTATCACTGTATGACACTGCAGCAGCAGCACTGACAGTTATATATATATAGAAAACCCCTGCACCCCCAAAAAGGGGGGGTAGCAGACACAAAATATAGCTCTCTCTGTCACTATCTCTCTATCTCTCTCTATCTCTCTCTCTATCTCTCTATCTCTCTATCACACTGCAGCAGCAGCAGGAAGTCTCAGGAAGTCAGATCCAGGAAGCGTCCAGCACGCTACAAGCAGTGATAAGGTGATCAGGTAAGGTATTTGCAAGGATCAGGTAAGTATTAGCAAGGATCAGGTCGGTATTCACGGCAGGCAGGCACGGTGACCGTTCTGCACGCTATTCCAGACCGGAATGGCGTCTGCAGCGCAGTCACCGTCAGTTTAAATGTCGCGCCTTGGCTGTGATTGGTCCGTGGGTCCCACGGACCAATCACAGCCTTGGGGGCAGGTGGGGTGAGGGTGGGGTGAGGTGTCATCGTCACCGATGACCCCCTCATGCCCCCTGACGCCCGGCGGTGATTGACACCTGTGTTACCGAGCGTCCGATTCGCTGGTAACACAGGAAAACGCTGTGAATGGCTGTTCACACTGAACAGCCAATCACAGCGATCGCCGACGGGGGGGCGACATCGCAGCCCCCCCTGGGCATGCAGGGACATGTCTGCTGTCAGGGACAGCAGACATCGTCCCTCTGTCACTGCGTCTCGAGACGCAGTGACAGTTTAAACTCATGACGTACATTTATGCCATGTGTCGGGAAGTACCTCCCGGCCATGACGTAAATGTACGTCAAATGTCGGGAAGGGGTTAAGTATGTGTGGGCTGCACGCAAAAGCAGTCAGTATTTACCCTACATGCAGAAAATACAGTTATTATCCCAACTCAGATATAAAATAAAAGTAACTTTGTACCTCGGTAAAACCGTGCCGCACTTCCCAGCTCAGAGTCAGCCGTCTCTGGGACTTTGTGCGCACCTACGAGGGCCTCTGTCCCATGTGTGTGTCTGTAAATGCTTTGTGTAACCAGCTCTCTGCAGGTATTGTGCTGTATCATCGGCTTAGTCAGGAATCTGACACATGGGGAAGTAAGCTGCCAAACACCTGTGATCATACACCTGCAGGGCCTGTCTTCTGCTCGTCAGCCTGACATGTACACAGACAATACGGGCCCAAGGCTTCCCGGGGAGATTTACTGATAAATCTGTCACTAACGCAGATGGAAATGACTTCTACAGGAGACACAAGTTGGAACATAATACACAATAATGTGTGTTCCAGGCAGGTAAGGCGGAATCCCACCAGCAACATGTATCACTTATATGCTCATTTATGCTTAAAGGGGTGCACACACACTACGATTTTGACAGGTTTCCGATTTGATTTTGGCTATAGAAGTAAAATCGAATCGAAATCGAATGGGTTTTAAGATGCTTTTGACCTGCTTTAGTTTTCTCTATATCGAAATGAAAAATAGACTGTGCAGGCAAAGAAATGTCGAATTCGATCCCGTAAATCGAATGTGTACACTGTGCCTTGAATGTAAATCGATATCAAAATCGATATCTAATGCAAAAGAACAGATCTAATGCCAAATCCAATGGAAAATCCAATCGGACATCGAACCTAAAGCAAATTGCAGCGTGTGTACACACCTCAAGTGTAACAAAACTGTTTTATGGGGGAATAATTATCAAAAGCTGGGGAGAGATAAAGTACAAACCAATCAGCTTCTTGTCAGGTAACAGACTGTGTTTGAAAAATGACAATTAGGATTGGCTGGTGTATTGGGTGCCGGATGGGTTCCCGACAGTCGGGATCCCGACAGTCATTTACCCGACGTCGGGATCCCGACTGTCAAAACGCCGGCAGCCGGGTGACCGACGGCCACTTGCTATTTTCCCTCGTGGGGGTCCACGACCCCCATAGAGGGAGAATAGAATAGGTGGCTCGCGTAGCGAGCCATCATGCCCGCAGCGTGGCAAGCGCAGCGTGCCCGCAAGGAGCTTTTTTGCACTCGCCATGCTGTCTGACTACGGGCAGTCGGGATCCCAACGTCGGGATAATGACTGTCGGGATCCCGACTGTCGGAGTCCCATACCACACCCGGTGTATTATCTCTCTCCAAACTTAATTCACATAAATCTTGTACATTTTTAGTGTATTTTTAAGGTCCTGATTCAGATTGCATCGCAAAGCACATTTTTGTCTAATGGGCAAAACCATGCTGCACTTAGGGTGACCAACTCATCCCTTTAATCCGGGACACATATTAATTACACAGGTTCTGTGGCAGTTTAAAACCAGGTGAAATGGAGTCTTGAAGTATGGCAGTTTAAAACCAGGTGAAAGCCAGCCACAGAACCTGTGTACTTAATATGTGTCCCGGATTAAAGGGATGAGTTGGTCACCCTAGCTGCACTACAGATGGGGCAGATGTAACATGTGCAGAGTCAGATTTGGCTGGGGTGTGTTGACACTGAAATCTAAATTGCAGTGTAAAAATAAAGCAGCCGGTAACTGCTCAATAACCCTTCCAAATCTAACTCTCTCTCTGCACATATTACATCTGCCCCACCTGCAGTCCAGCATGGTTTTGTCCATTAGATACAGATTTTGCAATACATAATGAATCAGGTTGCAATCCTGCGTTTATCGTAAATCTGGGAAGTTGCAGATGACTGCGGGCAGAAGACGCCTAGAGGGAAATAAAACACACCCCCTGCAAATCTGCGGAGGCTTCCGCTAATCTATCACTGAGACAGGGTGGAAGTCATCACCGCTAACATCACAGACCCCCCCCCCCCCCAAAAAAAAAACAAATCTGCCTATAAAAAAATGAAGGATTGCTATAAGGAAGACATGCGAGTCGTACTTAATGCAGGCGGCGGCTGTGGAACTTCTAAGACACCATTTCCACACTTGAGTGGCTGGAAAGGTAGTATTGGTGGCAACGTGGTGATGTTAGCCTTGTGGTGATGTTTGTGCCCCCCCCCAAATATCTCTTGGGGAGAACATTGCTCGGAATGTGTTCCAGGCTCGGCGCAATTGCTGGCCCTGTGGATTATGGGTGAAATCAGGTTCTCTCTCTCTCCTCTGAGTGATGGGACCGATAAGGTGTTACTCTCTGCCTGCCAGGTTATTTGGCTGCGGTGCTGAATTCCACTGGAAGGAATTTCAGAGATTACTCGTCTCACATCTGTACCAGGTCCCAGTCAGAGCGAGGATGAAGCAACTGAAGGGTAAAGCCAAGAAGACGTAGACTATATATCAGGCTTCCTTAGTAGAAAATGGCCTCTTTCCACTAAGCAGATGTCATTTTACCAGCCTAACCTTACTATTCCTCTAATGCAATAAATAAAGTTAGATCGAGTGTCGTCTGTGAAGAATGAAATATAATAAAGTTACAATCATTTGAATACTGATTGATGATAGGTGCAGTTTAATGTTTTATTTTTTTGCCTAATAAGGTCAGTTAGTCAGCAACCAACCATTGCGTCATCTAGAGTAGACTATTCCCCCCAGGGTAATCCCGAGCAGTGCGCCCAAGATGGCTGCCTCGCCTGCTACCTTGTGAGGGTGGACTACACAACACGTGGAGCTGCACTGAAGGTTTCTTTCTATGTCTGTGTGGCTTGTGTATTGCTGTATACAATTTCATCTTCTGTATTATGGCATTTATATATGTACTTATGAGTATATCTATCTATATCTATCTCAAGCAGTTTTTGCAGGGACACTGATCTTTTAAAACTTGCTGGCTATGGAGAGAGGGTGCTGTAAAGTCAGAGATTGGAGGTAGGAGCGGATAGGGACTGGGGGAGGGGTGGAGAGTTTGTGGGCTAAAAACTGTCACAGCTCAAAGTGAAATACAATGCAGAAGCCATCTTTTTGACAAGCTTTGAACTATAGAATATTACTTTTATATATTGTAAATTATACATTTATTTAGGGTTTAAATGCCTCTTATTTTTGTATGCTGCCAGATGCCAGAGCCAGATTTCAGGGAGTATTTAACCTCTGCCGCTCTTTTTGGCGGGGGAAATAGCGGCGGGCGCCGATACAATGCAGTCTTTCCCAGTCTTTTCTTTGTAGCGGTATCTTGGCAGAACGGAACCGACTATAAAAGGTGCCAGGCTCATTTTGCTGAGAATGTCCTTGGGTTGTCGGGATCACGGCCAAGGGCGGAACTACCATAGGTGCAAGGGGTGCAGCTGCTATGGGGCTCAGAGCTGAAGGGGGCCCACCTCGCCTCAGGGAGCAGGCAAGAAGGAAACGGCCAGTGAGGGGGGAGTGTTAAATACTGACGGCGGGCTAACGGCGCTGCTCGCCATATAACTTGCTGTCAGCCGCTCCGGAGTCCTGTGTTGGCACGGTGGTCATTTTGCCGGTGTTTCACACATGGGCAGTAAACTCTTGGACAGCGCTAGAGTCCCCTAGTAACCCTAGTGCCCAGAGTGTACAGCACTGCTGGTGACAGAGGAAGGGGCCCAGACAAAATCTTCGGGTGCGGGACGGGTTCCCGACAGTCGGGATCCCGACTGTCAAAACGCCGACAGCCGGGTGCCCGACGGCCACCCGCTATTTTCTCTCGTGGGGGTCAACGACCCCCATAGAGGGAGAATAGAATAGGTGGCTCGCGTAGTGAGCCACCGTGCCCGCAGTGTGGCGAGGGCAGCGAGCCCGCAAGGGCCTTTTTTGCGCTCGCCATGCTGTCTGACTCTGGGCAGTCGGGATCCCGACATCAGGATATTGACTGTCGGGATCCCGACTGTCGGAGTCCCATACCACACACAAATCTTCACATGGACCCCTCCTCCCTAGAAGCACTCCATATTACACCGTGAGAAGCAGACACTAGCTAAGGTCAAATCAGAGGGGAGACAGTAACTGTGCCCCTGCTGCACTGCATTTGGGCAGGTGAAACACGTGCAGAGTGATCAGATTTGGGAGGTGCGTGTCCAAACTCAAATTTAAATTGCAGGTTCAGTAATAACACTGGCGGCTGTAGTTTATCATGTACAGTAGTAACATACTGAGCGTATATAGATTGTGGCTCAGTAATAATACTGGCAGTAACATACTGAGCATATATAGATTGTGGCTCAGTAATAACACTGGCGGCTGTAGTATATTATGACAGGGTATTGTCTAATCGCTGTGCCCAATTACCCCCCACAAATGACATAACTTTCTTGTTGGATAAAATTGGCCACAGCAGCCATCTTTATTGAAACAATACAATTTTTAAACAATAATCCAAAACATTCCCACGGAAGGTGGTCCCCGAGGCCCTCAATAAATATATATCCACACCTCTAAGCACTTCCAGGAGCTCTTACCCCCAGCCGATAGCGATTGGCTCGAGGGCACCAATTGTACACACCCAGTGCTCATTAATTAACCTCACCCAGGGGAGTCCAGCCCCCTCATGGGGCCCTCCCCGCCGCATAATTAAGCCTCAATGCCACCAACCTCGAGGACCCCCCTCCGCCACTAAGCACGAGGTTAAACCCTTAACCCCGTGCGCCCCCCCCCACATCCGGAACGCTGTTTCTATTCCCTCTTGTAGTCCCAAAGACCAAACATCTATCCCCACAGCATTCAGGTGCACCCCGTCACCTCTCCAAAATGCCCCGGCACCAGACTCAAGTTCCCTGTGCCTCACCCCAACAGCCCCGTTCCTGGCCGTAAAACGCCCAATCGCCCTGTTAACTTTAATCCGTGCCTTATTGAGCTTGTCAGCCGACCTCGCATCCCTCCAATAATGGCGTGGCACGATGTCTGACCAAACCGTGATTAATTCCGGAAACATTGCCCATAACCGTAGGAGATCAAACTTGATATCCCGTATCAACTCCCTAAATGGTCTGCCCCCAAGGTCATTCCCGCCCACATGCAAAACTAATATGTCGGGAACCCTATCGAGCCGAACAAAACGGTGAAATTCCTTCAGCACTCCATTCCATACCATACCGCGTTTTCCCAGCCAGCGAACCACTGCCTCCTCTCTATCCAAACCCAGCTGGCGGCCGTTCGGTCTGACATCAGCCCGTAAAGCTCCCCAAAAGACATATGAATGTCCTAAAATCCAAATCAGGCACGGAGGCTGCCCTAAAACAGAAAAAACACAGTCAACCTCAACAATCCCCTAAACGAACATAAGACCGAAAGCGAGACGATTCCCACCACCCAATACGCTTAATCAACTCATCCCCAAATCCCATTCTAGCAGCCTCAGTTGCGGCCCCAATGCGGAAAGAGTGACCCGCGTATTCCTCCCCCTTGAGGCCCAACGTCCGCAGGACCGCTCTAAACACACTTGTGAACTGAAACCGTGATAAAAAGGATCCATTCGCATGCATCAGCAAAGGATCCCTTTCCCTGCCCACTCTGACCTCCTTAAATACCCTCAGCCGTGCCACTGGGCACATATCTGAGCCTGGTACAGAGAAGAGAACTACCTTCTTCCCCCTCCCCAACTGATCCGTCTTAGACCTCCTCACCACTAGCTCCACCCTATCCGAGTATAAATCCACATCCTCTCCTAACAAACCTCCCGGCCTGGACACGCTTGGACTCACGAGCTCCCCAATCCGCAGTGCCCCGAAGAAGGCAAGCGAAAAAGCTACCCCGAACAACCTTTCCTCGAAATTGGAACTACAGACCTCCCCCAACTTCATGCCCATATTCTGTAACAACTGGAAAGACACCGGCCTTCTCTGATCCTGTACGACATGACCCCTCCTCCAACCTTTTAAAGCCTGCGCAATCAGGAAATTCTTAGTGACGTCAGGCCTGCCGCCTGCACGAAACCCAAACGCCAAGCCCGCCATGCAGCGCGTGATTTTTGCCACTGACCAACCAATCTCCTTACAATGGCCTATATATAGCAAGACAGCCAACTCGTCATCATCCTCCTTCAGACCTACTACCTCACGCCATTCTAACCAGCTCCGCCATTCCTGATTGTATGCTGACCATGTATTCGGGGCCAAGGATTCCCTGATGAGCTGATCGACTACCCGTCCAGCAGAGCCCAGAGCCGACTCGGGAACCCGGTCCCCTCCCTGTCCGCCTCTGGCGCCAACTCCCGGAAACGCTCCCACTGTGAACGAGATAAAGCATCCGCAATGCCGTTAGAGACACCGGGAACGTGTCTAGCCACAACCCACAAATTCAAAGCCAGACATTCCAATACTAACTGCTGCAAAATAGTGACCACCGATGGTGAAGATGCCGACAATTGGTTAATAGCCATGACAACCCCCAAATTATCGCAGTGAAAACAAATCTTCCTATTGCGGAATAGCTCCCCCCAAACAACTACTGCTACCAAGATAGGAAACAACTCCAACAATGCCAAGTTTTTAACCATGCCTCTCTGCACCCAAGACTCCGGCCACCGGCCTACACACCAATGCCCCTGGCAATATGCCCCTAACCCACCACTCCCGGCCGCGTCTGTGAAAAGGTCTAGCTCAGTAGCGACACATGTGTCTGACATCCACAAAGCTCTGCCGTTAAAAGCTTCCAAGAAAGTTGCCCACACCCGCAAGTCCCCCTTCAACTCACTACCTAATCTGACAAAATGATGAGGAAGAACCACCCCTGCTGTCGCTGCTGCCAACCTCCTGCTGAAAATGCGGCCCATAGGCATAATGCGACACGCAAAATTCAATTTGCCCAGCAAGGATTGCAATTCCCGCAATCTAATCTTCTTCAACAGCAATGCCCTCCCTACCTCGGCCTTCAAACCCAGCAATTTCTCCTCGGGCAAGCGGCACTCCATATTCTCGGTATCAATGACAATACCCAAAAAACTAATCACAGTCGCAGGGCCCTCCGTCTTACCTGGAGCAAGCGGGACCCCAAAGTCTGCCGACACCCTTTCAACAGTCCTCAACAATAAGTCACATACTCCGGTCCCCCCAGGACCAATACATAAGAAGTCATCTAGGTAATGAATAACTGAACTACACCCAGAGACTTTCTTAACCACCCACTCCAAAAAAGAACTAAAGGCCTCAAAATAAGCACATGACAAAGAACAACCCATCGGTAAACATCGATCAACAAAAAATTCCCCGTCCCAACAACAACCCAACAAACGCAAACTGGTTGGGTGAACCGGCAGCAAACGGAATGCCGATTCAATATCAGTCTTTGCCAACCTGGCCCCTTTCCCAAACCGCTTCACCCACTGGACAGCCGCGTCAAACGATGTATAAACCACCGAGCAGATGTCAGGGTCAATGCCATCATTGACCGACGCCCCTTTTGGAAAAGATAAATGGTGTATAAGACGAAACTTGTTCGCCTCCTTTTTTGGCACCACCCCCAATGGAGAGACTATCAAATCTGGCCATGGTGCCGACCCAAAAGGTCCAGCTGCACCTCCTTACGCAGTTTATCCTGCACCACCTCTGGATGCTCCCTTGCAGACTTCAAATTCCTCCTCACGCCCCCTGAAACCTGCACGTCGGAAGGTATCTTAAAACCTTCCCTAAACCCCTCCTCCAACAACACGGCTGTCTGCTGGTCAGGATACCTACGCAGATAGCCCAGCATCCTTTCCAGCCGAACCGGTGTCTCCCCCTTTTGAATTACCGTCCCGTGACTTCCCTCTGAAGCATTTATTTGCCCCATGGGTCCCTCCACACGAGGAACATTCATGTTTAAATTTGCATTTTGCCCCAAAACGACATGACCCGTCATTAAAGGCAAAGCAGAGTCCCTTCTGCATGGCCGTCCCATTTGAGGCCTCCCTCGGCCCCCCCCCGTCCCCACGAAAGGGCTGCCCACTTTTTGTGGGCGCCGTCACCTTCAACCATAAAGCAATATCCTTATGGTCCCAACGTATGTTAGGGCGAACAGCCTTCCTCTGTCTAAACTGCTCATCGTACCTGAGCCAAGCCAAGCCCCCATACACACGGTATGCCTCTCCTATCGCATCCATGTAACAAAACAAGCCTGAACAATTGTCAGGTGCCTTCTCCCCAATCACACTAGCTAAAATAGCAAATGCTTGCAGCCAGTTCGTGAATGACCGCGGTATCAGCCGATACCGCCGCCGTTCCTCCTCCTCCTTCTTCTCCTCCTTACGGGGCCTATCCAGATTAAAACGCTCTAAAGGGAGCAATGAAAATATATCAATGTATTCCCCTTTCCAAATCTTCTCCCTCACCTCCTGCTTCAGGTGGGCCCCCAATGGCCCCTCAAAGCATACATACACCTCCCCTTTTGCAGTGTCACTGAGCCTCCCACTCTCCTCCTGCGTCCCAACACTGCCCCCTTCTGCCCCTGCACTACTGCTACTTCGCTCACCGCCGGATACCGGCACCCCGCTGCTCACCGGCACCCCACTGCTAACCGGCACACTATTACTGCCTGACACACTAATGCTAGCTGGTGCGCCCGCATTCTGCGGCACCCATGCTGCCGCCGGGGACGGCCCCGCCCCCTGCCGCAAACCCACCAACCAATCAGCAAAACCACTCAATAATTCAGTAAAACCTCTACTCATTTCCCCTTGGAGGGCTAACCCTCCCCCCCCTGACTCTGCGCTAAAGCATTAACAGACATAGAGACAGACTCACCAGGCTGCCTGGGGGCTGTGAACCCAGCAGCCGCAGGTCCAGTGTCCTGACGAACTCCAGCCAATGAGGAAGGACCAGGTATTTCTCCATCATCTGCTGACGCTGCCATCTCTCTTCTCCCGCCATCCCGACCCTCAGGTACAGCACCAGCCGGCGCGACCTCGTTGGAGGCGGAGCCAGCCGTGCGCCTCTCGCTCCGTGTACCAGGCCTGCGGTCCTCAGCCTGTACTTCTGCCCCCCTGGCACGACTCACCCCGCGCTGGGCAGCAGCATGCCCCGCATGCCCCACCGCACCAGGTCCAGTACCACGCAACGCCGGATCTTCTTGCACGTGGGGGGGATCCCCCCCGCGCGGAGGGTTCCGCCTGCTGGTTAGATTCCTCCCAGACCTGGTCCTGCGGGCGGAAGGTGCCCGGCCCGCAGCCTGGCCTGGAGGGTCCCTAACGGGGCTCCGTGAACGGCGCTGAACCCTGGGGGACACAGATGGGCTAAAGCGCTCCGGAGGCCTGGACCTCCGAGGCCGTGCACCCGCTGGAGCAGCCTCCTGCGATGCTGCTCCCAGTCCCCCCAGCAGACCTGACATCTGCTGCTGCAGCCACTCAGCCCCTCTGGTGCCAGCTGCCTCCCTGAGGGCAGCCAGCGCAGCGGATACCTCCGCATCAGCGTTGCCTGGGGAAGCCATGGGAGATGTCACGCTGCTTAGCTGTTGAGAAAATCTCCCAGTGACCCCTATTTCCTGCCTGAACCCTGCTTATAAACCCCTCCAACACCCCGTTAAGCCCCTCCCCTTATGACCCTCTCCTTAGACACCCCTCCTATGACTAACCTGCTAGTCAGCTTCCTACAAACCCTGTCAGGGGAGCCTACCCCCAGGCTTTGCCTCCAGTCCGGCTCCTACATGTACAGTAGTAACATACTGAGCGTATATAGATTGTGGCTCAGTAATAACACTGGCGGCTGTAGTTTATAATATACAGTAGTATCATACTGAGCATATATAGATTGTGGCTCAGTAATAACACTGGCGGCTGTAGTATATCATGTACAGTAGTAACATACTGAGCGTATATAGATTGTGGCTCAGTAATAACACTGGCGGCTGTAGTATATCATATACAGTAGTAACATACTGAGCATATATATATATTGTGGCTCAGTAATAACACTGGCGGCTGTAGTATATCATGTACAGTAGTAACATACTGAGCGTATATAGATTGTGGCTCAGTAATAACACTGGCGGCTGTAGTATATCATATACAGTAGTAACATACTGAGTGTATATAGATTGTGGCTCAGTAATAACACTGGCGGCTGTAGTAATCATATACAGTAGTAACATACTGAGCGTATATAGATTGTGGCTCAGTAATAACACTGGCGGCTGTAGTATATCATATACAGTAGTAACATACTGAGCGTATATAGATTGTGGCTCAGTAATAACACTGGCGGCTGTAGTATATCATATACAGTAGTAACATACTGAGCGTATATAGACTGTGGCTCAGTAATAACACTGGCGGCTGTAGTATATCATGTACAGCAGTAACATACTGAGCGTATATAGATTGTGGCTCAGTAATAACACTGGCGGCTGTAGTATATCATATACAGTAGTAACATACTGAGCATATATATATATTGTGGCTCAGTAATAACACTGGCGGCTGTAGTATATCATGTACAGTAGTAACATACTGAGCGTATATAGATTGTGGCTCAGTAATAACACTGGCGGCTGTAGTATATCATATACAGTAGTAACATACTGAGCATATATATATATTGTGGCTCAGTAATAACACTGGCGGCTGTAGTATATCATGTACAGTAGTAACATACTGAGCGTATATAGATTGTGGCTCAGTAATAACACTGGCGGCTGTAGTATATCATATACAGTAGTATCATACTGAGCGTATATAGATTGTGGCTCAGTAATAACACTGGCGGCTGTAGTATATCATATACAGTAGTAACATACTGAGCGTATATAGATTGTGGCTCAGTAATAACACTGGCGGCTGTAGTATATCATGTACAGTAGTAACATACTGAGCGTATATAGATTGTGGCTCAGTAATAACACTGGCGGCTGTAGTTTATCATATACAGTAGTAACATACTGAGCATATATATATATTGTGGCTCAGTAATAACACTGGCGGCTGTAGTATATCATGTACAGTAGTAACATACTGAGCGTATATAGATTGTGGCTCAGTAATAACACTGGCGGCTGTAGTATATCATATACAGTAGTAACATACTGAGCATATATATATATTGTGGCTCAGTAATAACACTGGCGGCTGTAGTATATCATGTACAGTAGTAACATACTGAGCGTATATAGATTGTGGCTCAGTAATAACACTGGCGGCTGTAGTATATCATATACAGTAGTATCATACTGAGCGTATATAGATTGTGGCTCAGTAATAACACTGGCGGCTGTAGTATATCATGTACAGTAGTAACATACTGAGCGTATATAGATTGTGGCTCAGTAATAACACTGGCAGCTGTAGTATATCATGTACAGTAGTAACATACTGAGCATATATATATATTGTGGCTCAGTAATAACACTGGCGGCTGTAGTATATCATGTACAGTAGTAACATACTGAGCGTATATAGATTGTGGCTCAGTAATAACACTGGCGGCTGTAGTATATCATATACAGTAGTATCATACTGAGCGTATATAGATTGTGGCTCAGTAATAACACTGGCGGCTGTAGTATATCATATACAGTAGTATCATACTGAGCGTATATAGATTGTGGCTCAGTAATAACACTGGCGGCTGTAGTATATCATATACAGTAGTATCATACTGAGCGTATATAGATTGTGGCTCAGTAATAACACTGGCGGCTGTAGTATATCATATACAGTAGTAACATACTGAGCGTATATAGATTGTGGCTCAGTAATAACACTGGCGGCTGTAGTATATCATGTACAGTAGTAACAAACTGAGCGTATATAGATTGTGGCTCAGTAATAACACTGGCGGCTGTAGTATATCATGTACAGTAGTATCATACTGAGCGTATATAGATTGTGGCTCAGTAATAACACTGGCGGCTGTAGTATATCATGTACAGTAGTAACATACTGAGTGTATATAGATTGTGGCTCAGTAATAACACTGGCGGCTGTAGTATATCATGTACAGTAGTAACATACTGAGTGTATATAGATTGTGGCTCAGTAATAACACTAGCGGCTGTAGTTTATCATGTACAGTAGTATCATACTATACCCGAGATGGGCGCGAGGGTGCCGTGAATCGTGGGAGGGGCGCGGGGATGCTGTGAATCGTGGAAGGGGTGCGGAGGGGGCCGTGAATCAAGGGAGGGGGGTGCAGGGGGTGTGTGGAATTGCGGGAGGGGGGCGCAGGGGTCCGAGAATGGCGGGAGGAGGCGGGGGTCCGCAAATCGCGGGAGGGGGGATGGTGGTGCCGTGAATCGCAGGAGGGAAGGTTGCGAATCGCGGGAGGGGGGCGTGAATCACGGGAGGGGGGGGCGGTGGTCCACAAATCTCGGGAGGGGGGGGGGGGCGCGGGGGGGGCGTGAATCCCGGGAGGGGGGTCTGTGATTCACGGCACCGTGATGGCGTGGATACTGAGGGTTACATCTCATTGTAAGCACCCATCACGTCATGGCATGGGTGCCTGTACAATTAAAAATCGAATTGCATCACATGCCGCAATATTCCAGGGGGATGCGATGCGATGAGATTTTTAGGATCCCATACGATGGAAATCGTGGGCGCCGTTCTAGGAAACAATAAGTAACAGTATAACCTACAGGCCAGTGGTTGTTCTGTAATACCACCGGCAGAAGTACCACAATAATAGTCTCTCTTTATGATGATATTTTGTATATACTGTATGCTGCATTTTGCTTGTGCGATAAATTAGTTGTTGTTGATGTTTTGTTGTGATTGGCCCACAAGCTGCACTCGGCCATCTATAGCGTATTCCATAAATGCGCATAGAGGGGGCCCGGGGTCCTCCCAGAGACACTTCCAGTCACATAGGTTTATTTTTCTAAGGCCATGTAACACAGTTAGCAGAGGCTGGGAACGAGGCTTTGACCACTGCATTATGAATGATGCTTCAGTTCCCATCTGTGGCGCAGCTGTTTCACCCCAGCCTGAGAGCAGAGATTGCCGCATAGCTTAATAGGACACGGTGGGATTAAAAGTCACTTCGTAAAATTAAAATTGTTTTGGCTTCATCTTCTGCCAAGATAAACCCCATCGGCCGCAAGCTTTTGCTAAATCTCCATTCTTTCCGTTAATCGTCTTGCTGCAAAGCCATTTCGCTTGCAGGTTGTCCAGCATTCGCTTGCGTTCGTTTCGCTTTTTCATTTGCTTGCCTTTATGAGATGCGTTCTGCAGCTATATTGCTTGCGCTGTACCATCTTAGGGCCCATTCTGATATGGCAATAGCCCATTGTAGCCTATGGGTGCACATCGCACTGCCCGAGCGGCAGTGCGGACAGTGGGGTCGCGGGGGGGTCAGCACCTAACCGCGCATTCGCAGACCCCCCGGCTTCTGGCTCCAGGCATCACAGGGACTGGCTCCTTTCGGAGCCCTGTCCCTGCGCCCGGCAGATAATACATTCATGTGATATGATCGCATTTTACAATGCGATCCTGGGCGGTAATATTCTGCCCAGATCGTATTGTAAATGCGATCAATGATAAATGGGGGCCTATGTGAACGCTGCACGGCGACCCCCATAATGCCTCATTAGCACTGGGGCCGCCAGTCTGTCCTCACTGCACGTGCCTCGTATGTAAGATCATTACTTTTAGTGAGATCTTTTGCAAACGTTTGTTGCATTTATTTTACTGCTGACAGAGGAACGTCGCCCATGGCGATTTTGGTCACGTTAATAATTGTAGAATCTCGGATCCTGACAGATTACATAAGCTATCCCAGAAATGCGTAAGGCTAACACTAACAATCTCTAGTAATATATAGGTATATAACTGTATGGAAGTTTGAATGGGAGAGCGCTGTGTGTGAGGCATGGAACATCTGGGTTTACTCCTTCCTGAGGGAGGAACAGGTTGATATTCTCTGTGTTTATTTTAAAAGTGTTAAACAGGGCACACTGTAACACCCGGAACGCCTGCTGCATTTATCTTACCTGTCTCCCTGTGTGCACAAGAACCTTCCTTCTATAAACACCCAGGTGTTGTGCAATGCAGAACGTAGGGGAGATGATCACCCAGACGTACGTTTCACAGGCCTGGCGGAATCTGATACAGGTTCATTTCCGAGCAATCGCTGCTGGTCATAGTAGCATGTGGGGCTGGTCAGCAGATGGCTATGCTTACTCTCCATGCTCGGGATTGGAACTATGAATTATTTTTTATCATATAACAGTTTCCTAGGCGACTCTTTTAATTAAACTCTGTGAGGCATGAGGCGTGTCTGCAATAGGGGTGATTGGTTCTGATCTTTGTTTTCTTTGGACCTGATTTTTAGGTAAAGCATAGAAGAGCAAGTAACCGGGCATCGGGGCAAGCCACGCTGCACTGTAAGGGGGTCTTACTTATCTATTATGCTTGCATGCAGGGTAAATACTGGCTGCTTTTGCATGTAGCCCGCATATGCCGGACAGCTTTATTCTCATACTACATGCCTCTCCCAAATCTAAATCTCTGCACATTGTAGATCTGCTTGCCCCCCAGTGCTGCGTGGTATTACCCAGGTGCTCAGTCTTGATTGAAGTCAAAGTGGGGGAGGGGTTGAATCAGTGTTAGGGGACAGGAGTTCCACCACCTCTCCAGGGCCACTTTAAGTAGAGAGGGGGGGGGGGGGGATTCTGCAAAGATGAGTACAACGTGTGCCTAAACTTACCCTGCAAGGCGAGGGTATAAGGCCTCTATGCGCATGTGCATCAATCCATCCATTTTTTGGCTCTCTTGGAGCGTGCCCGGTGCTGCCCTAGCTGCCAGGCTGCATCTGACCCTCTATCTAATGTTTAATGCATCTGTTCACCGCTACTTGCTATGAGAGAGACCTATAGAGTCTTCTGTACATTCCAGTGTTGGCATAGATGACCTTTAGGGGTCTGTGCACTAATGTCTTGGAGAGATACAGTATAGTACTAATCAACAAATAGCTGTCATTTTTCAAACACAGCCTGTAACATGGCAGTTAGGAGCTGATTGGCTCCAAGTCTTGTTAGCTGTTGGGTCCATGAGGTGTGCTGCTGTATGTACGCACGGCAGCCCACCCTGCGCTCGCCAGACCTGCCACTGTTTATAAGGCGTGTGACTAGTGACAGCACAGTGGATCTGTGCATCGTCCCTGCCAAACCCATTGCATATCGCCCTCAGAGCCCGGCTGTTGCAGCGCTGCCTGGCTGTGTTGGGGAAGGGGGGGGGGGGGGGATGCTGAGAAATGCTTGTGTCTGTTATTTCAGTGGTAATACTTTGAGCCTGTGTTTATTTAAAACGTGTGGCCAGGGCATAGGGAGCGAGTCGCTGTAATGAGGGGCATGAAAGACGGGGAGGAGAGGATAAGGGAGGATCCTGCCCAGGGATTGTAGAAGGTTCCTTGCTTCCTCTTGTTGACAGCTGGTAAACCAGGGTTCACAAAATGCAGCCCTGAAGGGTCACTAATGACTTTCATAAGGCAGCTAGTCAATGACGGGGCGGCCTCAAATCTCCGAGCGGGACCCTTATGTCCCAATGACGTGAGATACAGTATTATAAAGGCTGCCTGTCTATTTACTAAGCCTTGGAGAGAGATAAAGTAGCAGCCAATCCGCTCCTAGCTGCCATGTCACAATCTGTGTTTTAAAAATGACAGTTAGGAACGGATTGGCTGACACCTTATCTCTCTCCAGCGGGCTCATTTATCAACAAATGATTAAACTCCTTGTGAATGATAAAACTCATTGCGTATGATAGATCTTGCGCTAGCCAATATGCTCCCAAATGTTATTTTACCAACACATGATAGTAGGGAGCAGAACAGATGACAGTTGAGAGAGGAACCAATGGCAGTTGGATGCAGAACACACGGCAGTTGGAATCTGAGCACATGATAGTTGGAAGCTGAACCCACTGCAGTTGGGAGCTGAAGATGTGGCAGTTGGGAGCTGAACATGTGGCAGTTGGGAGCTGACTGGCTGGAGCAGAATGTATTATACCCACGAAATCTGTAATGTTAAAGCTTAATAACCTCCCAAAGCGCTGCTGAGCGTGCGCATCTCCTGCGTTTGTCTCCCAGAGGCTGTACCGGAGAGTATACATACAGTATATGTACTGCTGACACCACTGTGTATACTGCTGCATACCAGCCCTGTTAACCCTGCATGTGCTGCCATTACTGTTAGCTTTTCCCTGGTTAAGCTGCTCTCCATATGGGCTAACATCCCCTGGCACCTGTCAAGGCCATTAGGTTCTGCCAAGTAGTTTGCCCGCTGGAAATGTCTTGCCAGGGTGTGTAGATCTGAGTCTGCCTGTAGGCAGATGGGTATTTACACCAGGGATAATCCTGCTGAATGTGGGCACTGATAGTGATGACAGATATGGATGGAGGCAGCGTGTAAGGATCTAGTGTAAGGATCTAGTGATACACCTCCGGTCTTTATCTATTCTGGGACAGCGAATCCAGTTTTTTCCGTATGATAATACTCTCTGTCATCGAAGGACGTCGTCATAGCGTCAAAAAGTTTTTTTTAAAACTCTACATACACCTTCCAAAGCTCAGAATCTCGAGGCTATTACCCCTGAGGAAGTCGTACAGCGACGAAACGCGTTGGGTCTCGACTCACCAGAAATGTGTGTATCACCAATGTACCATTAGTTCTGTTAATAATGTCTGACATCGATTATGTCATCTATGTTTTAATAAAATTATTTTACAAATTGTAAGAATCCGTACCCACTGTTGAATAACACACGAAGGTGGAGGTTCTTATATAGCGCTCTCTATATCTATTTCTTGTATATATATATATTCACTACATTATGTACAATAGGTCATTGTAATTGTGCCTCTTTGTGCGAGCAGACGCAGCAAATTGATTATTCGCATTCCCATTCGGATGCAGCAGTGTGGACGGGGGGTGTTGGGCGGCGGACATGGGCGTTCCCATGGTAATTCGCATATGATGCGGATGCCGGGGTCGGCACTGATGTCCGCTAGACACAAGAGAGCCTTAGACTCCTTAGAAATCATTCGATGTTTGGCGACCATCGATTGATTTCGTACCCGCGCTCAAGTTGTGAATGGATGTTTTTGCATGCGTGCGGGTGAAATCCGCGTGTGTCCGGCAGAAGGTCGTTCATGTGAATTTCGCAGCTTTGCGAGTCAATCAGAATGACCTCCTATATATACTAGTATCACCGCTGTTGATACTTCTGGTCTCCGATATCCACCACAGCCCCCATTACATTCACAGGACGCTGTATATTTGTGGGTGTCTCATATAACCATCTGCTTTTCCCAAGGTTATTATCCGCCTCAGAATGAAACATATTTTCCACTATTCTACTACAGTATAATTAGATACAGCCATCAGTGTGTTCACCATCGATGGTTACCATCGATGCTGAAATGGCAGGTGACCATCGACGGTTGCACACAATGCAATGGATGACCATGGTCAACCCTGTTCTTACACTGATTGGCCCGTGGCTGGGTGAGTCATTGAAGTAACTCACACCCCCATTACACCAGTATGTCGCTGGGGGGAGATGGGTATATGCCTCCGAGTCCACCATATATTATTAATAAATGATGACAATTGGTGATTTAAACATTCACTGTATATTGCTTCATCGTATATTAGAGCTGTATAAATCAAGGTGAATCATTTTAGTAGGTGAAAGATTGCTATTGGCTGCATATATGCACAGTGCAGTGATGTCACAGGTGCTCAACTGACTGAATGCTCAGTGTGTTTTATCGTCATTAGATCCCTTATTGCCCTCTATTAACAAAATTGTTGTCATGTATGATGTGTAGGTTTTACAGGTTATTTGGTCCCCAAATAAAGTTTGTCCAATATTTGGTCCATGTAGCTAATTGGCTCATCTTAATTATATACACCTGTGCTAAA
The DNA here is from genome assembly GCF_055691185.1 of Crinia signifera. Classification (NCBI taxonomy): domain Eukaryota; kingdom Metazoa; phylum Chordata; class Amphibia; order Anura; family Myobatrachidae; genus Crinia; species Crinia signifera. Next base: position 140,962,945 of record NC_139226.1, on the reverse strand, counting down.
TCCTCTGTTAGCTGGATCGGGATCTTGTGCACAGATGTCCTGTCATAGTCACAGTAACCTGAAAACTCACGACTGGAACAAAGTATTTTTTGGATCCGTTTGCTGTTTTTGTGTGGATGAGAATCCTCAGACCTGGTGCGATAAATAAGGTGCCATTGTTTTTTACTGGAACCCATTTGGCAGGGACTGAGCTCTGCCTCCACTTCTGCATTCCCTAAGCTCAGATTGTCAAACGCCAGCTCTCCCTCCGCCGTGATATTTGCCAGCACACAATGTTTTGCATTCCTGTTTTTGCATAATGGAACTGTCCTGGTTTGGCCTTTGCTCTCCGCCATCCTTTACATGTGTCGCCTCGTGAAGTGCACAGGCAAAGGAAATATACCGGAAGGGGGCAGGAGGGAGAGCACCCACAATTCTGGGCGGCTTCTGCGATACACAGTGGGGGCGGGGTATAGGTCAGCACAACAACCCCGGTAATAAATGAGATAATTTCCCGCTTGTACTATTGCAACCGCCTATTCTCTGATCTGGCCTTTCTTCTGAATCTCCCCTTTCTTATCCTCTTGAACATTCTCTTTGTACTTTTTATATTGCTTTGAATGCATTTCAAAGTAATGTGTGTTTCACTGTATAACTCCAAATAATTGTTGGGGCCATATAACGAGTGATAATAATAATAAGAAAAAGGTTTTTTTTATTAATAGAACTCCTTGGCAGACTTGCTTCTTGGGTTATATAACATTATTACGGACTGCCACGGTAACTGCTTCAAAATGGCACATTATGTAGTGAGAAGAGAGGCTCTGAAACAGCACTCTGAGCTCTGTGTGCCATCTTTATTCTCCCCTTGACATGCTGTGTCTTTCCGCCATACCTGTTTACCCTCCAGAGAATTTTGAAAGGAGGTAGTGATTTGTATAAGGATAGTTAGGAAACTGAACTACCAATTACTTGCTTTGTCGCTCATTAATGTGCCCATTGGCTGAAAGCCTGGAGTGAGAAGTGGGGTGAGGTTATACGTTGAGAAGAAAAGTGGCAGTCATTGGCAGGAAGGAGTATGGAGGAGATGGGATTCGAGATGTAGGATTACTATATAGAAGTGACTTTATTTGATGTAATTCCACTTTGGGTAATAGAAATGACGTAGATTATTTGTTTAGTTATATAAATAATAATTAACAGCATGTAATATACGATGTAATACACACGTGTCCTAATTAAAGCGATTGCATCAGAGTGGTGGCATAATAGCTCCCTGTGTATGCAGATGTTATTCCCAGGTGTTATTACATAGTGACGCCTACTGTGACATACACACAAGTATTTCCCCTCCAGGTGCTGTCAGATTACATGGGAGCAGTCAGGATGCGGGAATGCAGGCTGGGCCTTTGTAGTATTGAGCAATTCAGGAGCTAGAGGTCAGTCTGATAACCGTTCCCCTCTACAGGTGTCTGTAGACCTGACCCCCTTCCCCTGACCTTCCAAGGACCGTATCAAAATAGGGAAATTCCTGGCATCCCGCAGCAATAAGGAAAGGTGTAAGCTCCTGGGAATAGGGCTTCCCACCGGGATGTCAGCAAATAACCTGCTTTATTTTGTGGTGCTAGAAGTAAAGGACATCAAGAGAGAAAATGATCTTATTGATGCAGTTACTACTGAACTACTGTACCACATAGTACAACACTACTATAACTGACCTTGCATTGTAACATCCCACTCAGACCCTACCCCCCCCCCCCCCCCCCAACCATTATTGTACCCTGAAGAAAATACTTTTGCAGTATGATCCTGGGAATCTGATTGTATCCAGTTCCCCATTTCCATTGTACTTATTATTCTGTGTAAGTTTTTTATACGGAAATGGAATAATTTGAGGTACGGGATCAGGGCAGGTGTAGGGATAAAGCTTCATATATACCAGGTTTGGGAAATGATGAAACAATATTGTATATAACTACTTTCAGGCTGCGTGTATAAGGTGTATATGACATTTAGCATTTCTTGTTTAGATTTGGCCATATGGAAAAGTTGGGGAGGAGAAGCAGGGGGAGACTTTGGAAGGAGGGGACAGACATCTGCATATTTGAGCCCCACCCCCATGAAGGTAAATCCATTCAATCATCGGTCATAAGAAAAGGGGTGAGGTTGCAGTAACAGATTTGATTGTGTTTGCTGATATTTTGTTTTATATTAAGTGTATTATGGCCACGGTGTCAGTTGCTGTAGGATTTACACCAGGGATTCAAAAATCATTTGATGGTCTATTGTAAATGACAGCCAGATATGGAGATGAAGCTGTGTAACAGATATAGGAAATAAGCGAACCGCAGGATAACAGACGAACCCACATCACAAGAACCAGGCCAAGGACCCCCGACTGCCCCTTCCTGGCAAGGGCCTTTTGGCTCCGGAGGTGACATTACCTGGTCACGTTGTCATTGGGGGTCCTGCCAGATGTCAGTGAACGAGCTGCGCGGGGTAACGCCTCGAGTGGAAACAGACCTGTCGCCGGCCGTCTCGGGAGAGATGTCTGGGAAAGCGATCCAAACTGAGCCAAGCCGTGGGCGGACGACATCGATCTCATCCAGCAACAGATCGTCATGAGGAATTGCGTATATGTCCCAATGGACCAGAGGGAGACATTCGCAGCTCAGACTGCACTGGCTCCGGGCCTTGTCTTTCTGCCATAATGAAATGATATTAGAGTTAGCTGCGGGGTAACAGAACTCTGCAGATGACAGCTCCCAATGTATTCCTGACAGCGCAGCATCTTATCTCTGGGTCTCTTATTCCATTTCCCAAACCGGGGAGCCTAGAAGTTGATGGAACGCTCCCCTGTGCACGGCGCGGGATAGCGGGGAGATGCTTAGGGCCTGACTGTTCTGCTGACTCCGGGCCGACATCTGTGATCTGGCTGCTGTGAGTGACAGGACATTGAGATACAGCTGAATACTGGCTTCCTAGGCTATTATATAAGAGGCCGAGTTATGTCCTACTAGGCCAAAGCACTGTTGGCATCAGGGTTGCCAACCAGGAGGGACCCGGAAATCGGGTCCCCCTCCCGGAAAGCTGTCCGACTCCCAGGAACCCGCCCTCTCAACAGGGGTCCGTGGGTCAGATGACATGAATTACATAATTTTAGCGCCGCCCACCGAGGTGTAATGCCTGGAATACCGGCATTACATGGCAGGGGCGTGGCTAAATGACGCGGCCACTTTGAGCACGCCCACAAGGCAGTCTGACTCTGCCCCACCACGCCCCTTTCCAACTCGCAGCAGCGGCCTCGCCCCCTGCCTCACTGAGCTGGCTGCCTTCCCCCGGAAAAGGCAGCCGGCAAGTATGGTTGGCAATGAAAAGAGCAAGATAAGCATGGTAAAGGCGGTACATCAAATAAGGTGGTGCTGCCCCAATACCCGTTTTGCTATTCTCATCACAGGAGGCCTGCAATGAAGCATTTTATTTTCATATTTAAATCTAAAAAAAAGAAGGTGCTTGTGTAGTTTCACGGCAGTCTGCATAGTGACTCCGCGGCAGCCCTGCGTAGTCAGCATAGTGTCCCCATCAGGGAGCTAGTCACTGTACTGTCCCCGGGAGCTGCAGCTCTGTCCCTGGCATCCCTGGAAAGCCTAGGGAGCGCCTCTCACACAGTACCGGTAACTGCCAGATCCCCTGCGCTGGCGGACGCCGGCGGAGAGGCACTCCATCTGTTTGAGATGCACAAGTGCATTTCAGATGCTTGTGCGTCTCAGTAATTATTGCGGCAGGGTACGGCGACCCTGCCCGTGTTCGCTTCAGGGAGACGGACAGGGTTAGGGGTTTGGTAGCGTGTGCGTCGCGTGCACAAAGGGGGGTGCGGTTTGCAAGTGCGTCTCATGCACAATGAAGGAGGCATTTGCCAGTGCTCCATGTTACATACTGGCAAATGCCTCCAGTTCAAACCCCCACTAACTACGTAACACTGACTGGCTACACTAATTGCGTAACGCTGACTGACTACGCTAACTACGTAACGCTGACTGACTATGCTAACTACATAACACTGACTGACTACTCTAACTGCATAACGCTGAATGACTACGCTAACTGCGTAACGCTGACTGACTACGCTAACTGTGTAACGCTGACTGACTACGCTAACTACGTAACGCTGACTGACTACGCTAACTACATAACGCTGACTGACTACGCTAACTACGTATCGCTGACTGACTACGCTAACTGCATAACACTGACTGACTACTCTAACTGCATAACGCTGAATGACTATGCTAACTGCGTAGCGCTGACTGACTACGCTAACTGCGTAGCGCTGACTGACTACGCTAACTGCATAACACTGACTGACTACGCTAACTGCGTAACGCTGACTGACTACGCTAACTGCGTAACGCTGACTGACTACGCTAACTACGTAACGCTGACTGACTACGCTAACTACATAACGCTGACTGACTACGCTAACTACGTATCGCTGACTGACTACGCTAACTGCATAACACTGACTGACTACGCTAACTGCGTAACGCTGACTGACTACGCTAACTGCGTAACGCTGACTGACTACGCTAACTACGTAACGCTGACTGACTACGCTAACTACATAACACTGACTGACTACGCTAACTACGTATCGCTGACTGACTACGCTAACTGCATAACACTGACTAACTACGCTAACTGCGTAACGCTGACTGACTACACTAACTGCGAAACGCTGACTAACTACGCTAACTGCGTAACGCTGACTGACTACGCTAACTGCGTACCGCTGACTGACTGCGCTAACTGCGTAACGCTGACTGACTACGCTAACTGCGTAACGCTGACTGACTACGCTAACTGCGTAACGCTGACTGACTACGCTAACTGCGTAACGCTGACTGACTACGCTAACTGCGTAACGCTGACTGACTACTCTAACTGTGTAACGCTGACTGACTACGCTAACTGCGTAACGCTGACTGACTACGCTAACTGCGTAACGCTGACTGACTACGCTAACTGCGTAACGCTGACTGACTACGCTAACTACGCAAGCTCCGGCTAGCCGCACTACGCTGATACTGACAGGGACACTTTTGACTTTAAGGAAATGTAGTAAATGTACCCCATTGGAAGCAAATGCATTTAGATTGTTTCTGTGCAGGGTAAAAACTGGCTGCTTTTGCATGTAACCCACACATGTTAAAGTCTTACCTTCCAACTTTTAATTTTGTGTAAGAGGAACAAAGTTAGGGGCATGGCCTCTTGGTTGGGGGTCATGGCCTATGATCGCAGCACTTCCCGCGTGGCCATGCCTCATTTTCACCTCTGTTGTGGCATGTGCAGTGGTCTATGAGCTTCTGGCATACCCCCTGTTCTTCTCTACCAGCAGGGGCGTAACTAGTGCCTTGTGGGCCCCATAGCAAAGTCTTGAAAGGCCCCCCACACACATACACCATCAGTGGCGGTTCCTGCTAATGGGCTGTAGGACTGCAGCCCCTCCAGTGAAAACCAGAAGGTTTCCAGTGTAAAACAGAGCCAGCATCAGAACTCCAGTGTGCGCACGCGTTCGCGCAAGAGGGGGGGTACGCATTCTACCCACGGAGGGGAGGGGGTTGCGGGATCTACCTCTGGAGCTCTCTGCGTCTCTCCCAGTCCTCATTTGTCACATGATCGCATGTCTTTCCTGTCAGGAGGAGTTACAACGCCAGGCTTCATGCATACTTCCCAACTTTTTCAACTGAAGAATAGGGACACTGCGCGAGCATCCGAATAGGGGGCGTGGTGTATACAAATGAGGAAGCGGATTATTCAAATTAGACCACACATCCATTTTTAAGTGATTGCCATCCGAATTTCCGGCAACTTCTGGGTATCGTCTCTGACGGAGGATCAAGTGTAGCGGCTGCCACGGACGCCTGGTTCAGCCGTTCTCTCTGGACTTGGAAACAAAAACCTTGATCCCCAATTGCCAGCATTCCAACACCCAGGAGACCTCACATTGGGCCTTATTCTGGTCGATGCGTAAATTTCCGAATTCTTTCGGATGTCGTTTTTTAGCCGCATGCGTGGGCAACACTATGCGCATGTGCCCAGCACGGTCTCCGTACTTGTTCTCACTAATACCGTACAGAAATGTGCACCGCATTCACTTGGGAAATATGGGCGTAATATGGGCGTCATTCGGAAGTACACAGGGGCGTAGTTTCAAAGTGGGCTAAACTGGGCGTAAACATGGGCGTACACGAGGGAGTGCACTAATTCTGGTAGGCGTGCATTCGGACAGAACACCGACTGCAAACGAACCAACAGGCAGGAAATATGCGGTCTTCATAAGCAAGTTTCACTTTGCGGACACCACTCGGTCATGCGCTAGGCATTCGGATCGCCCAATTAGTACGGCCGCACCTGAACCACAGTCAGCTGAACACAATACAATCCACTCCTCTACTCATTACTCATTAATTACACTCTTTTCATTGCTTCAACTGGAACCATTGCAACCTAAATGGACCATTACTAAACACACAAATATATGCTGAAAGCACGGCTGCATTTTTTACACACATTTACACTGCAAGCAATGGACAGAACTTGGTATCACTAATATAAATATACATGTCACTTTTACATTCAGCAATAACAGCACACATTTGGTAACAATGAATGAATAGCACTTCACATGATGTAAGGGTTAATGTAAAGTGGTAGTAATGTGTTTAATGTGTTTAAGTATCTATTAGGATTTAATTGATTCCAATTACAAACAAACAATTTTTAATGAGGTAGCCTAATTGCATAAGTGTGTCATGTGACAGATTTATGAGTTCAGAGAATAGTCGTGAGTTTTGCGGAAATACACCGCATCGGTGCGTACGTGCAGCTTCACGTCCGTTCTGACGCTGTAAGACCGTGCAGAATCTTTGTGTGGCCACCGCACACGCACGGTTTGGATGTTGTCCGAAAACACACCCTCTTCTTCGAGAGCGAGTCCGTCCGTATGCGGAGGTTCTGTGGGCGTTTCTTCTTACAATGTCCGCACAGCGTGGCGTGCGGTCCGCTCCGAAAGAATTCGGAAATTTACGCACCAACCAGAATAACCTCCATTGAGCGGACATTGAGCGGTAAGATAGGGAAAGTAACCTATCTATCGAGTGGCACAAAAATTTGTTCTTAAAACACTAATGCCCCTTTCAGACCGCACTTTAAAAACGGTATATTGCCGTTTTTTTTACCGTTTTAAAACGGTAATGTGTGCGGTCTGAAAGGTGCAGGACCACTTAACCGGTTAGAACAAAAAGTTTTTTCTAACCAGTTAAAATGCAGGGTCCTACCCGTTTCAGAACCGGTATTTTAGGCTCAAAATCGGTTCTGAAACGGTATTTAGGACCCAGCCAATGAGCTGGGTCCTAAATTCAGCACAGTGAATACTTAATGAGCGCTCATTAAGTATTCACAGCACTGGAGCACCCCCCCACGCACGCGTCGACACCCCCCGCACGCGTGTCGACGCCCCCCGCGTGTCGGCGCCCCCCCCCCCCCCCCCCCGTGTCGACTTACCCCGTGCCGGTATCTCCGTTGTGGTTCCCGGCACTGCAGCTCAGTATGCTCGGAAACCACTTATGAAAAAAGTGTCTTTCAGAAAATGGCTGCCCCCATACGAAAGACAGTTTTTTTAAACAGGGTTTCCTATGGGGCAGCCATTTTCTGGAAGACACTTTTTTCATAAGTGCTTTCCGAGCATACTGAGCTGCAGTGCCGGGATCCACAACGGAGGTACCGGCACGGGGTAAGTCGACACGGGGGGGTGCGCCGACATGCGCGGGGGGCGCCGACATGCGCGGGGGGCGTCGACACGCTCTCGGTCGACACGCGCGAGGGGGGGGAGCTGCACGGAGGGGAGGGCTGAAGGCTGCACTGGCTTTGACCCTGTATTTGGAAAGTTTCCAAAAACGGGTCTGCCAGTGTCAAAAAATCGGCACTTAAACGGTAATATACCGTTTAAGTGCTGCGGTGTGAAAGGGGTTTTATCTGGCAGACCCATTTTTGGAAACGTTTCCAAATACAGGGTCAAAGCCAGAGATGCGGTCTGAAAGCAGCATTATTTATTCCCGAAATGGGTGTAAACATTATTTTTAATCATCATTTTTCTTACAGGTACCACTCAATTTTTATAATTAATTAAAAATCATTAGAGCTCTTTTTTCTATAAAATATGTTACATCTGCAGTGCAGCATGGGCTTGCTACGAGTGGGTATCACTTAGCAGGTGGGTATGGCTCAACAGTCGCAGGAGATATTATTTAGGGGGGGGGGGGGGGGGGGGAATTGCCGCAATAATGGATTTTTACGATACACTGCAAGAACGCAGAACGCAGACTTCTAATACATAGATCTGAAAAAGACGTAGAGGGGGGGAGTAATAGCCTCCAATTTTGAAAAACTGGTGCGTTTCCTACTTTCCTAATTGGTCATTATAACTTATAAGGGATACTTAATTCTGCCCTTCTGTGGAAACAGCAATTATCTGGAAAAGTTTGCTATCGGAATGAAAATGAAAATACAGATTTTAAGAAATGTCCCCGCTTTCATACCTTCATTGTATGTAAAAAATAACAAAACTTTTCTTCTGAATTTAAAATATCTTTTATTTAGAAAAACAAACTTAAAACAACTTCTGTAGCAGAATGTATATACAAAAGTTTAGAAATTAATAGTTTTCATATTTCTTCTGTGATTATATGGACTTTCTCATATTAGCGCCCAAATATAATCGCACCTCATAATCTCATTGTATTGCCCCTGGTAACGATGTTCAAAGTCCATCACATCCTGATGAAGATGTTCCCCTTGCTCTTCCGAATAAGCACCCATGTTATCTTTACATTGGTCCAAGTGAGCATGTAACGTATGTAGGATTGCAGTGTTCATTGGAAAAGGATCAAAAGCAAAGTTTTTTTTTTTAAATGAACAAAGATTTTGGTTATTACTCGATAGAGAATATAGAAGACTCAAGTTTTTTTTCTTTTTGACCAGTGTTATTGGTGAGATGGATAACGCGCCAGATTAATATTCTTCAGCTTCAAGGAAAATACTTTCTCGCCCTGCTAAACTGAGGACGGGACGGATGAGCTTGATTGGGCAGAACATGGAAGGCCTCCCGCCCGGCCGACGTGACCTCTCGGCTCAGCACCCGGCACCATGTTGGCAGAACATCAGGGTAGAAGTTAGAACGACCTCTTTTTATCTCTGCATTTAATGACTAGGTAAAGTCTTTATCTCGGTGCCAATATGAGGTTTGGCTGCCAGGCCTGGCTGAACACATCGGTGCACAGATGTGAGTTACTACGCGGCAGCACCTGGAACTGATGAGCAGATGTCAATAAATATTCCGATCTGTGATTCCACGGACTCAGCCCTTTGATCAGGCGCTAATGGCTGTCTTACTATGACTCTGGCTCCGGGTACGTCTGCCCGACCACATGTTCCAGGCAATACGGGGTCATCTAGTTATAGAGTTATAGCACGTAAGCAGGTTGGCGGACGTATCGTATTGTTCTCGCTGTGTTAAGGTGGCCATACACACGCAGATTTATCTGCAGATCTGGCTGGTTGGAACAAAAACCTGGTTTTGGATGAGAGCAAATGACAGTTGACCATTTGCTTGGAAATGCTGGAAAACTGACAAACTGTCACTCATCCATAACCATGTTTTTATTCCAACCAGCCAGATCTGAAGATAAATCTTACTAGTGTATGGGCACCTTAACAGACAATATACAGAAGGACATCTGACTCGGGGTCTTACACAGTGGCGCTACTAGATACTTTGTTCCCCTCTGCCCCCAAAAAAAAGGTTTATTTTTTCACCTACATTCTCATAGCTAGGGGGTTACATGCTCATTTCCGGGTGTTTTATGCTCATCGCCAGGGGTGACATGCTCTTTGCCAGGGCTCACATGCTTGTTGCCAGTGTGTAGTGCACATAGCGCACCAGCACTCAGATAATCCGTCACTTTCGCCACTAGCGCTGTAAGTACCCATTTTTGGAGGGGTATAGGGTCTCTGTCTGCAGATTACATGCGATTAGAGTTGGGGTAGGGTAGATTGTCAAGTTGTCAACAGTGATGGAGATGTCAGGATGGTAACTGTTCTTGGCTGGTGGGAATATAAGTAATTCCGTTTTGTAAATATTGAGTTTAAGTTTGTGAAAAGACATCCAAGATGAGATGGCAGAGAGACATTCAAAGACTCTGCCCAAAACCACTGGTGACAACTCTGGGGTTGATAGATAGATTTGAGTGTCATCCGCATATAAGTGATACTGAAATCCGAAAGAGCTGATTAGTTTGCCAAGAGAGGAAGTATAGATTGAGAAGAGCAAAGGACCTAAGACTGAACCTTGCGGAACTCCGACTGACAGAGGTAGTGAAGAGAAAGTAGAGTCAGAGAAGCGAACACTGAAAGAGTGATCAGATAGGTAAGATGAGAACCAGGAAAGGGCTGTATCATTAAGACCTAGGGAATTTAGTGTTTGTAAGAGAAGAGTGTGATCACCAGTGTCAAACGCAGCAGAAAGATCTAGAAGAATAAGTAGTGAGTAATGGCCTTTAGACTTAGCAGTTACCAGATCATTCACAATTTTAGTCAGTGCTGTCTCAGTGGAGTATTGAGAGTGAAAGCCTGACTGAAGTGAGTCTAATAGGGTGTGAAAGTTAAGAAAGTGTGTGAGGCGAGAGTAGACAAGTCTCTCCAGTAGCTTGGAGAGGCATGGGAGCTTAGAGATAGAGAGAGAGTTAGGGTCAGAATTGTGTTTTTGTTCAGAATGGGAGTAATTACTACATGTTTGAGCAGAGGAGGAAAAGTACCAGTAGCAAGAGAGAGATTGCAGATACTAAAGTTAAAGTTGGAATAAGCACAGGAGATAAATTTCTAATGACTTGCGCAGGTATAGGATCGAGAGGAGAGGTAGTAGAGTAGGAGGATATGAAGAGTGAGGATACTTCCTTTTCATTTGTGGGCTCAAATGAAGAGAAAGTGCCAGAGGGTTCAGGTGTGGAAGAAAGCGGATTAGAGGTTGTGGAAGAGCATACCATTTCATCTCGGATGTTATCAATCTTGTCCTTATAGTAGGAGGCAAGTTCTTCTGCACTGATGATAGCCGGTGGGGGGGGTACAGAAGAGACTTAAATGTGTTAAAAAGTCACTTAGGGTTGGTGGCATGAGAAGAGATGAGAGATTGGCAGTATGTTTGTTTGGCAGCATCCACAGTATTGCAGTAGGAGTGGTAGCTAGTCTTATATGTGAGGAAATCAATCATACTACGAGATTTACGCCATTGGCGTTCTACTTTACGTGACTGATTTCGTAGTTGTCTTGTTGTTTTGGACTGACACGGTTGACATCTAAGCCTACGTGGGGTGTAATGGGAAACTGGAGCCACTTCATCAAGGGCTGTTTCAAAACTCTGGTAGAGGTGGGAAACAGAGTCAGGAGAGGTAAATGTAGAAATGAGAGGTGGAAGGTGGAAAGTGGTGGAAAGTTAATTGCATTAGTATTTTTGTGGGTTAGAGTAGGCTTGCATGATTTCAGTGTCAGTGAGCTTGAGGTAATGGAGGAGAGCGAGAGGGTAATGAGATTGTGATCAGAGAGAGGGAAGGAAGTGTTGATAAAATCAGAGACTGAGCACAGCCTGGTGAAAACAAGGTCAAGGCAGTGGTCTTCCTCATGAGTAGAGGCGTTAGACCATTGGGAGAGGCCGAGAGAGGAAGTTAGAGAGTGGAGTTTGGAAGCATCCAAAGATGCTGGACTGTCAATAGTGATATTGAAGTCACCCAGGATGATAGTGGAGATGTTAGAGGATAAGAACTGGGGGAGCCAGGCAGAGAAATCTTCCAGAAATTTAGATTTGGGAAGCCCAGGTGGGCGATAGATAGCAGCAACACGCAGAGAGAAAGGGGAAAAAACCCTAATGGAGTGTACTTCAAATTATGTAAATGTGAGTGAAGGGACTGGTGGGAGAACTGAGTATGTAAAGGCTTGTGACAGTAATATACCAACCCCACCTCCTTTACAGTTACCAGGCCTGGGGGTGTGAGTGAAGTGGAAACCACCATGTGACAGTGCTGTAGGGGAGGCTGTGTCTGATTGTGTGACCATGTTACCAGGCCTGGAGGTGTAAGGGAAGGAACTGGTGGTAGAACTGAGTATGTGAAGGCTTGTGACAGCAATATACCAACCCCACCTACTTTACAGTTACCAGGCCTGAAGGTGTGAGTGAAGTGGAAACCACCATGTGACAATGCTGCAGGGGAGGCTGTGTCTGATTGTGTGACCATGTTACCAGGCCTGGAGGTGTGAGGGAAGTGGAAACCACCATGTGACAGTGCTGCAGGGGAGGTCGTGTCTGATTGTGTGACCATGTTACCAGGCCTGGAGGTGTGAGTGAAGTGGAAACCACCATGTGACAGTGCTGCAGGCGAGGCCGTGTCTGACTGTGTGACCATGTTACAGTTACCAGTCCTGGTGGTGTGAGTGAAGTGGAAACCACCATGTGACAGTGCTGCAGGGGAAGCTGTGTCTGACTGTGTGACCATGTTACAGTTACCAGGCCTGGAGGTGTGAGGGAAGTGGAAACCACCATGTGACAGTGCTGCAGGCGTGGCCGTGTCTGACTGTGTGACCATGTTACCAGCCCTGGAGGTGTGAGTGAAGGAACTGGTGGTAGAACTGAGTATGTGAAGGTTTGTGACAGTAATATACCAACCCCACCTCCTTTACAGTTACCAGGCCTGGAGGTGTGAGGGAAGTGGAAACCACCATGTGACAGTGCTGCAGGCGAGGCTGTGTCTGATTGTGTGACCATGTTACCAGGCCTGGAGGTGTAAGGGAAGGAACTGGTGGTAGAACTGAGTATGTGAAGGCTTGTGACAGCAATATACCAACCCCACCTACTTTACAGTTACCAGGCCTGGAGGTGTGAGTGAAGTGGAAACCACCATGTGACAATGCTGCAGGGGAGGCTGTGTCTGATTGTGTGACCATGTTACCAGGCCTGGAGGTGTGAGGGAAGTGGAAACCACCATGTGACAGTGCTGCAGGGGAGGTCGTGTCTGATTGTGTGATTGTGTGACCATGTTACCAGGCCTGGAGGTGTGAGTGAAGTGGAAACCACCATGTGACAGTGCTGCAGGCGAGGCCGTGTCTGACTGTGTGACCATGTTACAGTTACCAGTCCTGGTGGTGTGAGTGAAGTGGAAACCACCATGTGACAGTGCTGCAGGGGAAGCTGTGTCTGACTGTGTGACCATGTTACAGTTACCAGGCCTGGAGGTGTGAGGGAAGTGGAAACCACCATGTGACAGTGCTGCAGGCGTGGCCGTGTCTGACTGTGTGACCATGTTACCAGCCCTGGAGGTGTGAGTGAAGGAACTGGTGGTAGAACTGAGTATGTGAAGGTTTGTGACAGTAATATACCAACCCCACCTCCTTTACAGTTACCAGGCCTGGAGGTGTGAGGGAAGTGGAAACCACCATGTGACAGTGCTGCAGGCGAGGCCGTGTCTGACTGTGTGATCATGTTACAGTTACCAGGCCTGGTGGTGTGAGTGAAGTGGAAACCACCATGTGACAGTGCTGCAGGGGACGCTGTGTCTGACTGTGTCACCATGTTACAGTTACTAGGCCTGGAGGTGTGAGGGAAGTGGAAACCACCATGTGACAGTGCTGCAGGCGTGGCCGTGTCTGACTGTGTGACCATGTTACCAGGCCTGGAGGTGTGAGTGAAGGAACTGGTGGTAGAACTGAGTATGTGAAGGTTTGTGACAGTAATATACCAACCCCACCTCCTTTACAGTTACCAGGCCTGGAGGTGTGAGGGAAGTGGAAACCACCATGTGACAGTGCTGCAGGCGAGGCTGTGTCTGACTGTGTGAGTGAAGGAACCGGCGGTAGTACTTAGTATGTGAAGGCTAGTGACTGACAGTACAAATCTAATGTGTTCACTGCAGCCTTCGATTCAATGTCCATCTCCTGCCTGAAGCCGGTGTGGATCTAATGCACATCCAATACAAAATCGAATAGAAAATTGTGGTAATCGAAAATGAGCAGAAAAAACATCAGAGCAGGTGGAATAGTGCGTATCTATTAGGCATCAAATTGAAACGTAATCTAAGTGTGAGCGCACTATTAGTCGGCGCTGCGATGGCCGTGGGGAGATGGAAGCTGCTGCTCATGTTACCGTTCCTTCCTCCCCTTGGCCGGGTCCATATCGCAGGGCTGTGAATTTGCAGCTCTGTCGATGATCACATGACCACGCATGCACACAGTACCCCGTGCGTACACACAATATACTGCGCATGCGTGGTCATATGATAATTTGCGGGGCTGCAAAGTCGATGCACCGCAGACATACTGTATTCCACGTTCTGCTGTCCCTTCAGTGCCGACATACTGTATACCATGTTCTGCTGTCCCCTCAGTGCCGACATACTGTATACCATGTTGTGCTGTCCCCTCAGTGCCAACATACTGTATACCATGTTCTGCTGTCCCCTCAGTGCCGACATACTGTATACCATGTTCTGCTGTCCCCTCAGTGCCGACATACTGTATACCATGTTCTGCTGTCCCCTCAGTGCCGACATACTGTATACCACGTTCTGCTGTCCCCTCAGTGCCGACATACTGTATACCATGTTGTGCTGTCCCCTCAGTGCCAACATACTGTATACCATGTACTGCTGTCCCCTCAGTGCCGACATACTGTATACCATGTTCTGCTGTCCCCTCAGTGCCGACATACTGGATACCATGTTGTGCTGTCCCCTCAGTGCCAACATACTGTATACCATGTTCTGCTGTCCCCTCAGTGCCGACATACTGTATACCATGTTCTGCTGTCCCCTCAGTGCCGACATACTGTATACCACGTTCTGCTGTCCCCTCAGTGCCGACATACTGTATACCATGTTGTGCTGTCCCCTCAGTGCCAACATACTGTATACCATGTACTGCTGTCCCCTCAGTGCCGACATACTGTATACCATGTTCTGCTGTCCCCTCAGTGCCGACATACTGGATACCATGTTGTGCTGTCCCCTCAGTGCCAACATACTGTATACCATGTACTGCTGTCCCCTCAGTGCCAACATACTGTATACCATGTTCTGCTGTCCCCTCAGTGCCGACATACTGTATACCACGTTCTGCTGTCCCCTCAGTGCCGATATACTGTATACCATGTTCTGCTGTCCCCTCAGTGCCGACATACTGTATACCACGTTCTGCTGTCCCCTCAGTGCCGACATACTGTATACCATGTTCTGCTGTCCCCTCAGTGCCGACATACTGTATACCATGTTCTGCTGTCCCCTCAGTGCTGACATACTGTATACCATGTACTGCTGTCCCCTCAGTGCCGACATACTGTATACCATGTACTGCTGTCCCCTCAGTGCCGACATACTGTATACCATGTACTGCTGTCCCCTCAGTGCCGATATACTGTATACCATGTTCTGCTGTCCCCTCAGTGCCGACATACTGTATACCATGTTCTGCTGTCCCCTCAGTACCGACATACTGTATACCATGTTCTGCTGTCCTCTCAGTGCCGACATACTGTATACCATGTTCTGCTGTCCCCTCAGTGCCGACATACTGTATACCACGTTCTGCTGTCCCCTCAGTGCCGACATACTGTATACCACGTTCTGCTGTCCCCTCAGTGCCGACATACTGTATACCATGTTCTGCTGTCCCCTCAGTGCCGACATACTGTATACCACGTTCTGCTGTCCCCTCAGTGCCGACATACTGTATACCATGTACTGCTGTCCCCTCAGTCGGCCATGATGCACCGCTGACACGCTGAATACGAAGGTACCGGAAATAAAATGAACGTTTGCTAGGGAAGAAAATCAATGGTGGATATGGAATAGGGGGGCGGGGGGCTCTCCACCCGAAACACATGTTTTTACCACTATTTTACTTATCTGGGATATTTCCTGCATGTTTGTTACCATGGCGATGGGCTCTGGAAGGATGGCCTGTTTACTAGGCCTCTAGGACATAAAGCAGGCATGTGTTGTCAATTTCCAAAATAAAAAAGAGAATGCGATTCCTCCTGCAATCGTTCTTCACTCTCTCTCTCTCTCTCTTTTTTTCCAGCAGAACAAACGAAGACGAAAACCATCCCTTCCGCTCTTTTCCTCTGTCTCTTCGTTTCAAAGCAATCCTGGCTCTCGTTCCCCCTTCAGAGAAAGTGTTCTTGGCTGCTGAGCAAGAGTCAGTGGGCAGAAAGCCACGGTGGAGGGGCTTAACTCCGGGGAAGGGATGAGTAAAGTGTCTGCAGCCTGAGAGCAGCATTAGGCGGACGGAACGCTGACACCAGACATCGCAGAGCGGCGAGGAGGTAAGTGCCAGTGGCCGGTAGCTGAACACATCCGTGTCCTCACAGTGGAGTTGGTGCCACTGTGCGTGGCCTGCTGGGAAGGGGAAACTTTTACAAACTTCTTCCCAAAGTTTCCCACAAACTTCCAGCTTTAATATTATTACAGCAAAGACCTGAGGGTTTGTCAGAAAGTGGTCGCGGTGGATTTTGGCTGCCAAAATAATCGAAACCTGTTTAACTGGCCTTAAGCTATTTGTGCTGACAGTTTAATGATTGATTGAGATATATATATATATATATATATATATATATATATATATATATATTCTACATACATGTAGCCATTCTCATCTTTGCTGTGATGTGGTGCAGCTAATATATATATAATAGGAGTGTGTGTGTGTGCGTCGTACTGTACAGTATAGTGTTTTGCTACAGTTACTTCTATGCGCTTTCAGTGGTGCATTTACTGAGTACTTTAGCAGGTATCCGTTAACCTGTGGGGCGATGTGACAGGTTGGTCTGGAAACGAGGACGGATTATACAGGAAGGTCTGGTACCCATTCATCTGGCAATTAGAGAATACATTGCAGAGATAATTCTGATCCTCATGTAAACGTTCGGAACATTGCATACGGTGCTCAGGCCACGTCCATGTAGTTGTGCTTCTCATCTGCGGCTAGCCAGGTTACCCGGCTCAGTAAGCGTTAATGGAGGCCACACAGCCCTAATCCGCCGTATGTGCAGGCCGTAGTGTATGTGTACGGAGAGCCTTTGGATTTATGCCCCAAGTTGTTAACCACAAAATTGCTTTATTTGTTTCTTTTAACAGTTGTAAAGTAAATTGACATTGTATCAGGAAGATGCAGTGTACACAATGCCAGATGTGAGTCTGGGAGCAGCGCTGGGCGGATAGAAAACACACAGATTCTGTGCTCACCGCAATAGTAACACAAAGCACACGCCAACCGTGTGCGCAAACAGCTGTAATGCGCAGCTGGGACCGGTGACACCGGTCGTGGACCAGCAGACGTGGCTGGTAAAATAAACCCTTTAGTGCTCGAGGTGGAGATGGGGGCGATACAGTGATTTCTCACCAGTTCTACCCCAATTGGGGATTCCATGGGGAGATGTCTTCCGTGGAATATAGGTACCTTAGATTGGATTTGTCCTTGGTGTCTGTAGTATGGGAAAGGTGTTTTTTCTGTTCTTTTCTCCAGTGTATGATCAGCACACCTGCGTATCCTCCCAGGACATATTAGGAGTACTCCTGTATAGCAGGCCACGTTTCTGCCTCCCTCCTCATTCCTCAGTCACAGCAGGGGAGCAGGGCGGTAATCAGGCGAAACGCGTCACCGCGCCTCCAGTGTATGATCAGCACACCTGCGTATTCTCCCAGGACATATTAGGAGTACTCCTGTATAGCAGGCCACGTTTCTGCCTCCCTCCTCATTCCTCAGTCACAGCAGGGGAGCAGGGCGGTAATCAGGCGAAACGCGTCACCGCGCCTCCAGTGTATGATCAGCACACCTGCGTATTCTCCCAGGACATATTAGGAGTACTCCTGTATAGCAGGCCACGTTTCTGCCTCCCTCCTCATTCCTCAGTCACAGCAGGGGAGCAGGGACGTAATCAGGTGAAACGCGTCACCGCGCCTCCAGTGTATGATCAGCACACCTGCATATTCTCCCAGTACATATTAGGAGTACTCCTGTATAGCAGGCCACGTTTCTGCCTCCCTCCTCATTCCTCAGTCACAGCAGGGGAGCAGGGACGTAATCAGGTGAAACGCGTCACCGTGCCTCCAGTGTATGATCAGCACATCTGCTTATTCTCCCAGTACATAGTCGGAGTACTCCTGTATAGCAGGCCACGTTTCTGCCTCCCTCCTCATTCCTCAGTCACAGCAGGGGAGCAGGGCGGTAATCAGGCGAAACGCGTCACTGCGCCTCCAGTGTATGATCAGCACACCTGCGTATTCTCCCAGTACATATTAGGAGTACTCCTGTATAGCAGGCCACGTTTCTGCCTCCCTCCTCATTCCTCAGTCACAGCAGGGGAGCAGGGACGTAATCAGGTGAAACGCGTCACCGCGCCTCCAGTGTATGATCAGCACACCTGCATATTCTCCCAGTACATATTAGGAGTACTCCTGTATAGCAGGCCACGTTTCTGCCTCCCTCCTCATTCCTCAGTCACAGCAGGGGAGCAGGGACGTAATCAGGTGAAACGCGTCACCGTGCCTCCAGTGTATGATCAGCACATCTGCTTATTCTCCCAGTACATAGTCGGAGTACTCCTGTATAGCAGGCCACGTTTCTGCCTCCCTCCTCATTCCTCAGTCACAGCAGGGGAGCAGGGCCGTAATCAGGTGAAACGCGTCACCGCGCCTCCAGTGTATGATCAGCACACCTGCGTATTCTCCCAGTACATATTAGGAGTACTCCTGTATAGCAGGCCACGTTTCTGCCTCCCTCCTCATTCCTCAGTCACAGCAGGGGAGCAGGGCCGTAATCAGGTGAAACGCGTCACTGCGCCTCCAGTGTATGATCAGCACACCTGCGTATTCTCCCAGTACATGTTAGGAGTACTCCTGTATAGCAGGCCACGTTTCTGCCTCCCTCCTCATTCCTCAGTCACAGCAGGGGAGCAGGGCCGTAATCAGGTGAAACGCATCACTGTGCCTCCGGTGTATGATCAGCACACCTGCTTATTCTCCCAGTACATATTAGGAGTACTCCTGTATAGCAGGCCACGTTTCTGCCTCCCTCCTCATTCCTCAGTCACAGCAGGGGAGCAGGGATGTAATATGGCGAAACGCGTCACTGCGCCTCCTGCATCTGCTACTTGGGTGTTGAAGAAATATAATTTATGCTGGTATTAATGTGCCATTTGTAGGTTCCGTCTGTGTAAAGGAAGTTTTCACTTTCTCCCCTTGTTTAAGTCTAAACTGGATTTTGGATAGACATGTGGAATCCTCTCTCCAGTAAGATGTTAATGTTGCCCATGTGGTTGTATCTGGTTTCATGCTGTAATATAAGTCTGCTGTGGAAGGATATGAAGACTGCAGGTCTGTTTGTCCCCTATTCCCCCTACGTGGACTCCAGTGATGGCGATTTAGGAGGAAGAGATGAATGTTACAGCACAGCCATTGCTGATAACGCATATGATATAAGCCAGTGAGCTCAGCGTTTGCCAAGGAATTCAGACAAATTGGGTGTATGAGCTGCTACGATTCAGATTTAAGGCAACGTCGAGAAATGTCAAGATAATTCCGGCCAAGTATTAAAGCAGATTAGACGTTCTATAAAGCCCCATAGTGTGCAGGTCCGTGTGGAGTGAATTACAGCGTCCTGATAAATGGCACCGGGGCCTGTTCATCATGAAGGCCTGGCGGGGCTGATAGGCAGAAGGGTGCAGCCGGAACGCACCGTCAGGATAGAACAACGATACAATGTCTGGAATGAAGATTGGCCATTCCAGTTCCACATAGAGAAATATATATGTATATATATATATATATATATATATATATAATCTAATTAGTATGTATTATATAATATAAACCACTGGCCAGTGATATTTAAAAAACAACAATAGACAATAAATTAATCAATGGATTGGGTGTATGTTTCTGCACTAGCGTTGTCTTTCGGCTGCCTTAATATAGTACAAGGTTGGATTGGGGAGTATTTAAGGAAAAATGATAATAATATGTGTATATATGACAATGTATAACAATGTGCTTGCGTGTGAAAAAAAGGGGGTTAAAAGGGTTTAAAATGTATACAGCTCTTTTTTGAGTACTGTTTGGTATTTTTGCGTTTTGTAATAGCGGAGGCTCCGGGGATCACGCTTGGGTGAAACAGACCTACACTGTCCCTACAATACCTCTCCTGTGTCTTGCGGGGATCTTGTGCAGGGCTGTCACTCTCGATGTTGTTGCGTCTCCGTCTCCCGGCTTCTCCGTCCGATCGTGGTGACCGGAAGTTCGGGTAGCGTGTTTCCGGTTTCTTCGTTCCACGCTCCCAGCAGTGTTCGACCAACGCGTTTCAAGTTTGGCACTCTTTGTCAAGGATACTGAGCCCTTGCTTGGACTACCTTTTTATTCTAAAAAAACTTTATTTAAAATTTAAAAAAGCTTTTTTTAAATTTTAAATAAAGTTTTTTTTAGAAAAAGAGCTGTATACATTTTAAACCCTTTTTAACCCCCTTTTTTTCACAGGCAAGCACATTGTTATACATTGTCATATATGCACATATTATTATCATTTTTCCGTAGCGCCTTAAATACTCCCCAATCCAATAAATCAATCAAATAACAAACATGTTGACAGACAAAACTAGATCAAAATTCTATATGCGGAGAACACCATCCTAACAAGGTCCCGATGGGGAAATCTATCTGTCTGGCCAGACAACTAAGAGACTGGTTCCCATTCTTTTTATTCATTTTTATATTTCATGTTTATTTTGTATTTTTAACTCATTAAACTCATTAGTTTTTTTTTCACAAACTGTCTATTACTAACATTGCCCGTTTCCACCAAATCGGAATATACAATTTTTCTAAAAAAGAAAGGGATAAAGGACCATTAACATCTCCCTCCAGGCATTATACAAGCATTATACAAGAATTATACAAGCATTGCACCTGCCGATCAAACTAATAATTACTACTGATGGTTTTGTCTGTCAACATGTTTGTTATTTGATTACATTATTGTCTAATGTTGACTATCACTGGCCAGGGGTTTATATCATATATCAAATACTAATTAGATTAAGATTATTCCCCAGCGCAGTTCTTGTATGTGTTTGTTTATCTTTATAATTGAAGGATTTAGCTAATCCTTTTGTAAAAATACTGCAGGAGTTACAATATATCATTGATTATCAATTAAGGCTTTTGCACAGCGTGTAATTGTATATATATGAAATGTATTTTTGTATTCCAATGTACAATTAAGTGGGTCATTTAGAGAATATAATACAGTTGCAAAGTGCAGCATTGTATACAGACGCTATATAAATTAATATTGTAAATAATATGCATTCAAATGGGGGTTTGTTAAAAAATACATGGGCATTCTTGGAAAGATTTTGGGGGTCATTCAGACCCGCTCACCTGGCTGTGAATTCACAGTCCAAACGATTATCGAATGACGGTACGCAGTGCGCATGCACCAGATGCCCGACTGAAAGGCAGCGAGTGAAGGCTAGCCAGTTGGGAAATGAACACATGACAGTTGGGAGCAGAATACATGATAGTTGGGAGCTGAACACATGATAGTTGGGAGCATTATGCATGGCAGTTGGGAGTGGAATAGATGATAGTTGGGAGCTGAACACATGGCAGTTGTGAGCAGTATATGTGACAGTTGGGAGCAGAATACATGATAGTTGGGATCTGAACACATGATAGTTGGGAGCATTATGCATGGCGGTTGGGAGTGGAATAGATGATAGTTGGGAGCTGAACACATGGCAGTTGGGAGCAGAGCATATGACAGTAAGGACTCGGAGCTGATTGGCTGGAGCACAGATTAAATATATGTAACTGCCAGTAATCCCCCCCCTCAAACAATGTTGGATTTTCTACCACCTATGACACAGCGGAGATCCTACATGATCCTATATGATCCTGTAATAGATTTCCCTAATCCCCAGGGCAGCCCCAGTGTCCGGCAGCCTCGTATATCCGTAGACTGATCAGTGTTTGGGAGTGTCCTGTACAAGCTGCAGCTAATGAAGTGAGTGGGTGCAACGTGTTACTAATATGACGTTATCCCTTATGTACAGGCGCCGCTGCCACCTCTCATTGCCGGACTGGGCCGCCTCAGGATTTATATGGTAATGGGCCTGATTCATGTGTGAAGCAAGTAACTTTGGGTCTAATTCAGACCTGATTGCAGGAAATATTTGTTCTTAAACTGTGACAAACCATGCTGCACTGCAGGTGGGGCAGATGTAACATGTGCAGAGAGAGAGTCAGATTTGGGGGAGTTATATTGTGGCTGCTCTGTTTATATGGAGCCTATACACATAGTATTTTTTGCCTATTTTTTAAGCGATCTGACTAAATCTTACCACATTGCTTAGAAATGAAGCACAAATTGCTGTGTGTGTAGGGCCCACAGCGATAGCGATGTACAGCGTCGCGCTTCGCTATCGCCGGGCTAGATGCTTCAAGCATGCGTGAAATATCTAGTCATCACCTCTATTGAGAACACGGGCAGTGACAGATCACTCAGCACACGGCACTGGTGCAGCGCTGTGTGCTGAGTGATCTGTGCTGAGCGATCTGAGCGACGCTAGATCTCTCAGCACACGGCACTGGTGCAGCGCTGTGTGCTGAGTGATCTGTGCTGAGCGATCTGAGCGATGGTAGATCTCTCAGCACAAAGCTCCCATCGCCCCGTGTGTAGGCCCCATTACACTGCTATTTAGATTTCAGTTTGAAGACCTCAACCAATTCTATCTCTCTACACATGTTACATCTGCCCCCTGCAGCGCAGCATGGCATTACCCAGGAGCTTACTTTTTGTCCTTTCTTAAACACATGAATCAAGTCTATGGTGGGAATATGTATGCGTCCCATGGGAATTCTGGGGGCAGACGTGGTATTTGGTGCTTATGAGCGACACCTGTGATTGCCTGTTTGGGGATGTAGCGCTGGCGTAGGCGGGTACTTGGGCATGTTATGCTTTGTGTGTATTATAGTTAGCTATTTGTTTCTGATGGATTAGGGGAGATTTTGACATTTTATTGATTGATTTATCTGTAACCTCCGCACGCAACCGTGGTGTCATCCAAAATTGTTCTTCAAACAAATGTAAAATCATTGTATAATACATTGGGCAGAACTCGTCCGTCTCCTGCATCTCCCAAAACATCCAAAACATTTACTGAATGTGTGTTCAGCGCCACAATCAGCCAATCAGAAGCCTTCTGTAGTGATGCTAAGTGCCATCCATCACCGCG
This sequence comes from Crinia signifera, assembly GCF_055691185.1. Lineage (NCBI taxonomy): Eukaryota > Metazoa > Chordata > Amphibia > Anura > Myobatrachidae > Crinia > Crinia signifera. The sequence goes on along the minus strand of NC_139226.1, from coordinate 140,939,586 downwards.
TTATGTGCAAATGGCCTCAAACACCCACAGATTATGGGCTTTCCCTGGCATCGGAGAGTAGGCATCTGTTTGCAATAGCGGGCACGCCACCTTACTGCGCCACAGCTCGCTCTGTATGATAAACGGGTCTACAGTCAATCTGCTCCCAACTGTCATGACAGTTGTGAATGGGACACATGACAGTTGTGAGCGAAATACATGACAGATGGGAGCTGAACACATGACAATCATGAGCGGAACACATGGCAGTTGGGAGCTGAAAAAAATGACAACTGGGCATGAAGTACATGACAGTTGGGGGCTGTACACATGACAATCATGAGCGGAACACATGACAATCGTTAGTAGAACACATGACAATCATGAGCGGAACACATGACAATCGTGAGTAGAAAATATGACAGTTGGGAGCTGAACACGTGACAGTTGGAAGTGGGGCAAATGGCAGTCGGGAGCAGAAGACATAATAGGTGGGAGCTGAACACATGCCAGTTGGGAACAGAACACATGCCAGTTGGGAGCTGAGCACATGTCAGTGAGGAACTGATTGGCTGCAGCACAGTTTAAATATGTGTAACTACAAGTATCTTGCACAGACGCATACGGGCGCCGGAGGTTCTTGCACGGGCGATGTTCCGTAAATTACGCCATACACGCTGCTGTAGGTCTCAGCACTGGGATGTTCCCAGAGCTTAACTCTTTGATGCACATAGAGAAGTCATGCATTACATAATATGGGTACAGGGGTAATTGGGCAGAAAGAAAGTTCTGCAAACCCTTTACTCTAAGCCTGGGATAAATTAACATCAATCCTTTCCAGCCTAGATGTCCCTGCTGATTAGCTTGCTAGAAAATCCACATGCCTTCCTAATTATTCCTTCTGCGAATCGACTGGAACCCACTTGATCGCCCAGCGTTGTTTCCCATCCGTGGAACGTGTTACTATTTTCCCTTTGGTTCCAGCGAGCAAAGCGCGGGCCCTGTACACGATAAGCAGGCGTTATGGTATCGGTATATCCCAGCTGGCGGAGACGCCTAATGATAAGAACACGGTATCGAAGCGGCGGGCAGCCAAATAAGTTGGATAAATGGCACATTACAGTGTTTGTAAACTAAATGAAAGCAGACATTTCGGGGACCTTGCTGGAGTTTCCCAGAGCCGGTCACATCTGCTACTGTTTTAGCCAATGCCGAAAACAAACTGGCTTTGTTAATTGGGGATATCTGCTGCGTTTATCAAAGTAACTATTCTGTCAGTGCGACTGTCCGCGATGCTAGGAGATGGTCATAGACGTGGTGTTCGCCCTGCAAGGTCGGTAGGCTCAGCATCCGGATCCACCTGATGAGACCGCCTGGACGTGGTAGATGGGCCCAGAATTCTGCCATTGCAGAGTTTATTGTATTTGTTCTGATAACCGCTCTGCTTGCGATTTCTACAGTGTGCATTGGCCCTTATTCTGGTTCACTCGCAAAGGCAAATTCCTTCTCAAATGGGCAAAACCATGCTGCACTGCCAATGGGGCAGATGTAACGTGTGCAGAGAAAATTAGATTTGGGTGAGTTATTATGTTTCTGTGCGGGGAAAATACTGACTGCTTTATTTTTACACTGCAATATAGATCTCACTTTGAAGTAAAATCCCACCCAAATCGAATTCTCTCTGCACAAGTTACATCTGCCCCACCTGCAGTGCACATGGTTTTGTACATTTTAGAAGGAATTTGCCTTTGCGAGTGAACCAGAATAAGGGCCATTGTCTTTATCTTCCTCTGTGGCTCTATAAATATCAGCAGCGTGAACCCGCTCGTTGTGTTTAGACTGAGTGCGCACCTTACACCCCCTCCCAATATGACATCTGCAAAAATAGTTAATTGGCGTAAGGAATGTCGACACCACTAAAATGTCGACAATAGAAATTTTAGGTTTAGGCTTAAAATTGGCTGTTAATATTCTGCATTCAGTTATTGCGAATGTCCAAATTCTGTCTGCCGACACTCTGGTGTCTATGTGATGACCGTCTACATTTTTATTGTTGACAAAACGTGCCAGTCCTTATGAATTTCCCATTAACCATGTGCTCGGTACCTCCCTGCAGAGGACGGGTATTTACGTTATCTATTTCTGTTACCGTGGCGATGACGGAAACAATTATTATTATTTCAAAGCTTCCTCCATTGGGCTGTGACCGCCATAACCGCGGTACAAGGTTTTTCGGCACTGGGTTGGCTTTGAGTTCTTCATGGGTTTATGTGTCAATGTCAACACCTGACGACACCTCGCTAGGCTCGCTTTAACGTTGCCAAGGGTAACCACGTGTATGGTAAAGCACGAGAGAGTCCAAAAATGTTTACAGATTGTGAAAAAGTAATGTCAACCTGTATATATTTGACCATTGCCATGTCAATCTTTTGCTTGTGTCGACCTTTTGTGAGTGATGACCTAATGTTGAACTGTTGTTCTCAAAATATTGACCGAGTCCTAGACGCTGTGGGGTAAGGTGGGAGTTCTATTGAAGATGTTGCCCATAGCAACCAATAATAATAATAATTCCTCTTTCTATTTATTTTGTATCTTCTATTGGTTGCTATGGGAAACATCCCATCTTAGTAAATATACCCCTGTAGGTCTATCAACCGGAAGCATCAATTATTTATCACTTGGATCCATGTCCCTATCAGCCAATGAATCAAAGGGTAGCTGGGCCTCATTCAGACCTGTCGGCTAGGCTGCCGATGATTTTTTTCCCCATCGCAGATAAAGTCAGTTTAAACTATTATCCTGGCTGCAAATGGCGGAATTCGGGGCAGGCGCTTGAACTTGCCGAAGGCGTTTGCTCAGGGGGTCTGCACACATGCGAGACCCCCACCATCGGCCGGAGGACCGAATTCAGCCTGCTACGAGCAGAGCTGAATCACCCCCACAATGCGTTCTGTAGACGGATCTTCTGGTCATTTAATCCCGATCTCCATGGATGAGACACATTTCTAATTCACTAATATTTATTTACATTACAATTTTTCTTGATTAAATAGTTTTATTCTTCAGTCATTTTGCTGCGCTTGGATTTTGCCGTGCAATATCGTCTAATGTATACGCGCCATTTCTATGTCTGGGTCAGCGGTCAGCGCGCCATTGCAAATTGTTCACTTCCTGTCTTCACTCAAAGTTGGTGGTTATTCAGTCCTGATCCCCTGGATGTTTTTGGAGTGTGGGAGGAACCTGGAGTACCTGTAGGAAGCCTGCACATATACAAGGAGAACATACAAACTCCACACACATACAATTCAAACCCAGGGCATCAGTGCATGGAGGCACCACTCATCCAGATGTCCCCATGTGTGACCGTCCTTACCCAGTCACTGCGCAGTCTTCCGTCACTGCGTCTCTTATAGGGTGTAGCTGCGTGAGACCCCCAGGGCCGGATGTCCCCATGTGTGACCGTCCTTACCTGGTCACTGCGCAGTCTTCCGTCACTGCGTCTCTTATACTGTGTAGCCTGCATGTGTCCCCCAGGGCCGAATGTCCCCATGTGTGACGTCCTTACCCGGTCACAGCGCAGTCTTCCGTCACTGCGTCTCTTATAGGGTGTAGCCTGCGTGTGACCCCCAGGGCCGGATGTCCCCATGTGTGACGTCCTTACCCTGTCACTGCGCAGTCTTCCGTCACTGCGTCTCTTATAGGGTGTATCCTGCGTGTGACCCCCAGGGCCGATGTCCCCATGTCTGACCGTCCTTACCCGGTCACTGCGCAGTCTTCCGTCACTGCGTCTCTTATAGGGTGTAGCCTGCGTAAGACCACCAAGGCCGGATGTCCCCATGTGTGACGTCCTTACCCGGTCACTGCAAAGTCTTCCGTCACTGCGTCTCTTATAGGGTGTAGCTGCGTGAGACCCCCATGGCCGGATGTCCCCATGTGTGACGTCCTTACATGGTCACTGCGCAGTCTTCCGTCACTGCATCTCTTATAGGGTGTAGCCTGCGTGAGACCCCTAGGGCCGGATGTCCCCATGTGTGACCGTCCTTACCCGGTCACTGTGCAGTCTTCCGTCACTGCGTCTCTTATAGGGTGTAGCCTGTGTGAGACCCCCAGGGCCGGATGTCCCCATGTGTGACGTCCTTACCCGGTCACTGCGCAGTCTTCCGTCACTGCATCTCTTATAGGGTGTAGCTGCGTGTGACCCCCAGGGCCGGATGTCCCCATGTCTGACCGTCCTTACCCGGTCACTGCGTAGTCTTCCGTCACTGCGTCTCTTATAGGGTGTAGCCTGCGTAAGACCACCAAGGCCGGATGTCCCCATGTGTGACGTCCTTACCCGGTCACTGCGAAGTCTTCCGTCACTGCGTCTATTATAGGGTGTAGCCTGCGTGAGACCCCCAGGGCCGGATGTCCCCATGTGTGACGTCCTTACCCGGTCACTGTGAAGTCTTCCGTCACTGCGTCTCTTATAGGGTGTAGCCTGCGTGAGACCACCAAGGCCGGATGTCCCCATGTGTGACGTCCTTACCCGGTTACTGTGAAGTCTTCCATCACTGCGTCTCTTATAGGGTGTAGCCTGCGTGAGACCCCCATGGCCGGATGTCCCCATGTGTGATGTCCTTACCCGGTCACTGCGCAGTCTTCCATCACTGCGTCTCTTATAGGGGGTAGCCTGCCCCAGGGCTGGTGACTTGGCTCATCCAGAAGGCTGGCTCATCAGAGGAAGAGTTAAACGGGCCGGGTGTGAGATAGATGCCAGTGCCAAGTATAACCCAGGCTTGTTTACAATAACCGTGTGAGGTTTCAGCCTATAAAAGGCAATGTAGACCTGTAGCGAGTGACGGGAATGTAAACGTTTGGGAGATTATTGCGTCTATCATATACATTGTGAGACCGAGGGGGGCTGCTGGCTTCCAGGAAGCCACCTGTCTGATGTCACTGATGCTCCTGGTCTGATATTATAGTGATGGATAGAAGATTGTATACAACCACGTGGCAGGAATCATATACTGCCTCAGTTACATGGCATCTTGGTTAGAACAGATTATAAAATACTCAGAGTAACGTGATACGTTAATATTCTGAGTCACGTGATACGTTAGGGGTGGGCGGATCATTTAATACTGAGTCGCGTGATACGTTAGGAGTGGGCGGATCATTTAATACTGAGTCGCGTGATACGTTAGGAGTGGGCGGATCATTTAATGCTGGGTCGCGCGCTGCGTTAGGGTTGGGCGGATCATTTAATGCTGAGCCATGTGATGCGTTAGGGTTGGATGGATCATTTTATACTGCGTCACGTGATACGTTAGGGGTGGGCGGATCATTTAATACTAAGTCACGTGCTACGTTAGGGGTGGACGGATAATTTAATACTGAGTCACGTGATACGTTAGGGGTGGGCGGATCATTTAATACTGAGTCACGTGGTACGTTAGGGGTGGGCGGATCATTTAATACTGAGTCACGTGGTACGTTAGGGGTGGGCGGATCATTTAATACTGAGTCACGTGGTACGTTAGGGGTGGGCGGATCATTTAATACTAAGTCACGTGACACGTTAGGTATGGGCGTTGGTATGTTGGGGACGGACTGATAATTGAGTCACATGGTATGTTGGGGACGGACTGATAATTGAGTCACATGGTATGTTGGGGACGGACTGATAATTGAGTCACATGGTATGTTGGGGACGGACTGATAATTGAGTCACATGGTATGTTGGGGACGGACTGATAATTGAGTCACATGGTATGTTGGGGACGGACTGATAATTGAGTCACATGGTATGTTGGGGACGGACTGATAATTGAGTCACATGGTATGTTGGGGACGGACTGATAATTGAGTCACATGGTATGTTGGGGACGGACTGATAATTGAGTCACATGATATGTTGGTGACGGACTGATAATTGAGTCACATGGTATGTTGGGGACGGACTGATAATTGAGTCACATGGTATGTTGGGGACGGACTGATAATTGAGTCACATGGTATATTGGGGATGGACTGATAATTGAGTCACATGGTATGTTGGGGACGGACTGATAATTGAGTCACATGGTATGTTGGGGACAGACTGATAATTGAGTCACATGGTATGTTGGGGACGGACTGATAATTGAGTCACATGGTATGTTGGGGACGGACTGATAATTGAGTCACATGGTATGTTGGGGACGGACTGATAATTGAGTCACATGGTACAGTATGTTGGGGACAGACTGATAATTGAGTCACATGGTATGTTGGGGACGGACTGATAATTGAGTCACATGGTATGTTGGGGACGGACTGATAATTGAGTCACATGGTATGTTGGGGACGGACTGATAATTGAGTCACATGGTATGTTGGGGACGGACTGATAATTGAGTCACATGGTATGTTGGGGACGGACTGATAATTGAGTCACATGGTATGTTGGGGACGGACTGATAATTGAGTCACATGGTATGTTGGGGACGGACTGATAATTGAGTCACATGGTATGTTGGGGACGGACTGATAATTGAGTCACATGATATGTTGGTGACGGACTGATAATTGAGTCACATGGTATGTTGGGGACGGACTGATAATTGAGTCACATGGTATGTTGGGGACGGACTGATAATTGAGTCACATGGTATATTGGGGATGGACTGATAATTGAGTCACATGGTATGTTGGGGACGGACTGATAATTGAGTCACATGGTATGTTGGGGACAGACTGATAATTGAGTCACATGGTATGTTGGGGACGGACTGATAATTGAGTCACATGGTATGTTGGGGACGGACTGATAATTGAGTCACATGGTATGTTGGGGACGGACTAATAATTGAGTCACATGGTACAGTATGTTGGGGACAGACTGATAATTGAGTCACATGGTATGTTGGGGACAGACTGATAATTGAGTCACATGGTATGTAAGTGTGGGCATATTCAATTAGCAGTGTTAAAAAATGTGATTTACCAGGGCTTGATATAACGCGCCTGTTGAGCTTAATTCACTAAGCCCAGCTAAAGTGTGGACACTGATAATTGTCTATTCCACAATTGTGCGCATGCTCCCACGCGGCAGCACCCACGTGGGAGAGTCAGTAAACTGTAAGCACATTCAGGAAAATGCGAGCGCGGGCATCAGCGACAGGACAGAAACACAGCGTTGGGCGGGAGTAGAAACGTGGTATTATGGCTGGTAATAATCACATTAGGTGCGGGGGAGGGGGGGATGAGGAAATCAGCCTGTACCCTAAAAAAGTGGAAAAAAAATATATTTTATTGGGGAAAATTGTTGGTGCTCTTAAAATGTTTCAAATGGGTGATTTGTGGTTTGATTTTTTTTTTTTTTTAATATAGAACATGTTAGAAAACAAGCAGATAACTGCTATAGTGTCATTTTCTTATTGCGATTGATAAGCGCTGGAGACATGGGAAGCGGGGACCAGGCCCAGGCCTTATAGTGAGTGATTAATCCAGTCCATATGCGCAGTTACTGAGCTCAGGCTGTTTATTTAGATACTAGCTAAGCCCGCACGAAGCAAAAGCTTCGAAAGCTAGTCTTACCTTGTGATTGCCTCTGTGTTTCTGTATGTGTAAAAGAGATGTAGTTTCACTTGCTGCCAGCAGATGGCGGTGTTTTGGTTAGACACAAACACTAGACATATATAATCATCTAACATGCAACCAACCACTTGGCTATCGAAGCTTACAGCTGCTTTGTTGCTATGGGTAACAAGATGAATTTGTCTCTTGGCGCCATGTTTATAAATATAGGCCACTATATATATATATATATATATATATATATATATATATATATATTTTATATGTGCCATCCACACTTGATGTCTTCAGGGCCTCGCAAGTCATGTTGGTAATTCTGGAGGCGTGGACGGATTACTAATTAATTTTTTATTAATATTATTACTATGATAAGTTTCTTGTATAGTGCAGCAAATTCCATTTTGCGATTGCACCCTAACCCCATGCTCTCCTATACATCTGCGCTGCCCAGTGGCTACAGTAGATGTGTCAGTGGCTAGGAGTCTCAGTGGCCAGTTGTATCAGTAGCCAGTTGTATCAGTGGCCAGTTGTATCAGTAGCCAGTTGTATCAGTGGCCAGTTGTATCAGTGGCTAGGTGGTTCAGTGGCTAGGTGTATCAGTGGCCAGTTGTATCAGTGTCCAGTTGTATCAGTTGCTATGTGGTTCAGTGGCCAGTTGTATCAGTGGCTAGGTAGTTCAGTGGCTAGGAGTCTCAGTGGCCAGTTGTATCAGTGTCCAGTTGTATCAGTAGCTAGGTGTATCAGTCGCTTGGTGGTCAGTGGCTAGGTGTCTCAGTGTCCAGGTGTTTCAGTGGCTAGATGACTCAGTGTCTAGGTGTATCGGTGGCCAGGTGTCTCAGTGGCTAGGTGTATCTGTGGCTAGGTGTATCTGTGGCTAGGTGTCTCTGTGGCTAGGTGTCTCTGTGGCTAGGTGTCTCTGTGGCTAGGTGTATCAGTGGCTTGGTGGTTCAGTGGCTAGGAGTCTCAGTGTATCCGTGGCTATGTGTCTCAGTGGCTAGGTGTATCAGTGGCTAGGAGTCTCAGTGGCCAGTTGTATCAGTAGCTAGGTGTATCAGTCGCTTGGTGGTCAGTGGCTAGGTGTCTCAGTGTCCAGGTGTATCAGTGGCTAGGTGACTCAGTGTCTAGGTGTATCGGTGGCCAGGTGTCTCAGTGGCTAGGTGTATCTGTGGCTAGGTGTATCAATGTCTAGGTGTATCTGTGGCTAGGTGTATCAGTGGCTTGGTGGCTAGGTGGGTCAGTGGCTAGGAGTCTCAGTGGATCAGTGGCTAGCAGCACCGCCGGCTAGTCTTCCTTCCCTGGCCCCTAATGGCCGCCTGCAAAAGAATGAGCAAGATAGAAGCCAGTGCACGTTTTAATTATAGGAGCAGCTGGAAGGGGCTTTATGGGACTCACGTTCCCCCTAAAATATCCCAGCTGTACAACACTTTCCACATTAAATGCCTTTTTAAACACTTTCCTTTAAAACAATTTTGGGTATTCATCTGTAATTAGTTTTCCAGTAATGTCCAAGGAATTTAGGAGATTTGGATAATGCTGGTAGTTAGTATAATATCGCTCTATTACCTTCAGATAACGGATAATACAGTAATTCCATTCTGCAGTGTGAACATTGGGGGCTACGCGATTCTTCTGGGGTGACCTGTGGTGAGGAAAGAGCCCATTAACCCTCATTCTCCAAACTGTATGTTCTGTGATATTTCTGAACAAGCCCCAATCTGCCAGCACTAAGCGCAATCCGATTATTACAGATGCAATAAGGGTACATTGGTCTCTATTTCCTGCGTCTGTGCCAGAGTGGCACAGACGCAGCAGCAGGTTGGCATGTAGTATACGGTGATAGGATAAATCATTTATTACTATTTACCTAAAGAGACAGACAGAGAGGTGCAGCTATGGCTAAGGGGACGTAGCCAAGGTCATACCTGTTTTATGATTGACTGGCCTGTTCGCCAATCAGAAAATATTCCATTATGCTGTGCCATAGATGGAGGGAAACCATCTGCTTCTCTCCCATAGATGGGAAGCCAGTGCACACAGACTGCATCTGGCTTCACACAGTGGTGGATTTTACCTGGGGTAAAAGGTATATTCTTTATATTATTTGAAACAGAATGATGGGGAAGCACTGCATTCCACTGACTGCATGTCCCTGACACACACACACACACACACACACACACACAGAGACACACAGACACACACACACACACACAGACACACACAAGGCTGGATTGAAAATATGCCGTTCAGTCCCGTTGTCGACAACAGCCACCAGCTTCCTTCTCCAACGGGTTTGCCTGACTTGTCAATCGTCACATGCGTGGAAAGGGGCGGGGACTACGTTGAAAAGTGAATATTGCATCACAGGATAAACAGTTATCAGGTGCAAAAAAAATGTTCAAATGTGCTCACAAATAGGAAAGTTATAGGGGATCAGTATGAAATCCCGGCGGTCGAAATGCCAACGCCGGAATCCCAACCACCGCAATGCCGACAAGGGGGTGCCGTGGATCACCCCCCCCCCCAACCTTGCGGGTTTGCTACGATCGGCACACTATTTTATTCTCCCTCTATGGGTGTCGTGGTCACCCATAGAAGGACAAAATGCCGGCATTGCGGTGGTCGGGATTCCAGCGTCGGTATTTCGACTGTCGGGATTCCGACCGCCAGGATTTTGACCGTATCCCAGTTATAGCCATGGAGGCATTACTATGCAATCCAGCCTCATATATACAGAGTATGTAAAGATGGATGGATGGATAGATGGATAGATAGATAGATAGATAGATAGATAGATAGATAGATAGATAGATGATATCTATAATAAGACAGTTTGTAGGTGAGGTATACCAGTGACCTCTGTGTCAGCCCATACTGCTTTGCGCTGCTGTTATTACTGTTTGGGATAATTGCTGTATTAGATATGGTTCCCCTGAGCAACCTAGAAGGGGAACTGTGGATCATCAACATAGAATGACACCTAGAATTCGGCAAATGAATGGGGACCAGTGGGTGGAAGGATTATCTCCATTTACAGCCCTTAGGGTGTCCCGTGTCATCTGGAGAGAAGTAAATTCAAATAATTGTGATGAGGGATGTGCGGCCTTTGATGTGCAGTAATCTGACATCAGAGGAATGTTCAGCGGAGGATTAGAGGAGCGGCTGGTCTGATGGAAGGACAGCGCAGAGCACAGAGCTTTGTGCAGTTCCGGTGACATGGGTATACCTGCCCTGTATTACCGGGTATTAGGGCAATAATAACAAGGGCAGGTGTCTCTAGTTACAGAATGGTGGTACATGAGGAATACAGTGTACGTTGTCTATTATTGTCTGGACAGATAGAGTACGAGGTACACTGGCTCCCAAGGTGCAATTCTGTGGTGTCCCAAGGTGCAATTCTGTGGTGTCCCAAGGTGCAATTCTGTGGTGTCCCAAGGTGCAATTCTGTGGTGTCCCAAGGTGCAATTCTGCGGTGTCCCGAGGTGCAATTCTGCGGTGTCCCGAGGTGCAATTCTGCGGTGTCCCAAGGTGCAATTCTGTGGTGTCCCAAGGTGCAATTCTGTGGTGTCCCGAGGTGCAATTCTGCGGTGTCCCGAGGTGCAATTCTGCGGTGTCCCAAAGTGCAATTCTGCGGTGTCCCGAGGTGCAATTCTGCGGTGTCCCGAGGTGCAATTCTGCGGTGTCCCGAGGTGCAATTCTGCGGTGTCCCAAGGTGCAATTCTGTGGTGTCCCGAGGTGCAATTCTGTGGTGTCCCGAGGTGCAATTCTGCGGTATCCCGAGGTGCAATTCTGTGGTGTCCCGAGGTGCAATTTTGTGGTGTCCCAAGTTCCCGGCAGGATCCTCAGTATCCCCCAGTGTACCGCTATCTTCTGTAGGGATAGTGGGTAGATTTATTAAGCTCAAGAAGTGATAAAGCGTCTGGTTTTTAACACCGGCCAATCATCTCCTACCTGTCATTTTTCAAACCAAGCCTGTAACTTCACAGGTAGGAGCTGATACACTGTCTCCCCTCCCGGCACCTACTGCCTCCTATACACTGGCTCCCCTCCCGGCACCTGCTGCCTCCTATACACTGTCTCCCCTCCCGGCACCTGCTGCCTCCTATACACTGTCTCCCCTCCCGGCACCTGCTGCCTCCTATACACTGGCTCCCCTCCCGGCACCTGCTGCCTCCTATACACTGGCTCCCCTCCCGGCACCTGCTGCCTCCTATACGCTGTCTCCCCTCCCGGCACCTGCTGTCTCCTATACACTGGCTCCCCTCCCGGCACCTGCTGCCTCCTATACGCTGTCTCCCCTCCCGGCACCTGCTGCCTCCTATACACTGGCTCCCCTCCCGGCACCTGCTGCCTCCTATACGCTGTCTCCCCTCCCGGCACCTGCTGCCTCCTATACACTGTCTCCCCTCCCGGCACCTACTGCCTCCTATACACTGGCTCCCCTCCCGGCACCTGCTGCCTCCTATACACTGTCTCCCCTCCCGGCACCTGCTGCCTCCTATACACTGGCTCCCCTCCCGGCACCTGCTGCCTCCTATACACTGGCTCCCCTCCCGGCACCTGCTGTCTCCTATACACTGGCTCCCCTCCCGGCACCTGCTGCCTCCTATACACTGGCTCCCCTCCCGGCACCTGCTGCCTCCTATACACTGGCTCCCCTCCCGGCACCTGCTGCCTCCTATACACTGTCTCTCTAACTTCCATGTTGTACATCACATTAGGCAACACTAAACTGTTCCTGTGGGCATCAGTCCCACAGAGGGATATAGTACCCAACACCAAACACAATGGTACAGCCCCATCCACAGGGAGACACCTCCTTAGCCCCATCCACAGGGAGACACCTCCTTAGCCCCATCCACAGGGAGACACCGCCTCAGCCCCATCCACAGGTAGACACCACCTCAGCCCCATACACAGGGAGAAACCTCCTCAGCCCCATCCACAGGGAGACACCGCCTCAGCCCCATCCACAGGGAGACACCGCCTTAGCCCCATCCACAGGGAGACACCGCCTCAGCCCCATACACAGGGAGAAACCTCCTCAGCCCCATCCACAGGAAGACACCTCCTTAGCCCCATCCACAGGGAGACACCTACTTAGCCCCATCCACAGGGAGACACCGCCTCAGCCCCATCCACAGGGAGACACCGCCTCAGCCCCATCCACAGGGAGACACCGCCTCAGCCCCATCCACAGGGAGACACCGCCTCAGCCCCATCCACAGGGAGACACCGCCTCAGCCCCATCCACAGGGAGATACCTCCTCAGCCCCATCCCCAGTGAGACACCTCCTCAGCCCCATCCACAGGTAGACACCTCCTCAGCCCCCCATACACAGGGAAACACCTCCTCAGCCCCATCCACAGGGAGACACCGCCTCAGCCCCATCCACAGGGGAACACCGCCTCAGCCCCATCCACAGGGAGACACCGCCTCAGCCCCATCCACAGGGAGACACCGCCTCAGCCCCATCCACAGGGAAGACACCGCCTCAGCCCTATCCACAGGGAGACACCGCCTCAGCCCCATCCACAGGGAGACACCGCCTCAGCCCCATACACAGGGAGAAACCTCCTCAGCCCTATCCACAGGGAGACACCGCCTCAGCCCCATCCACAGGGAGACACCGCCTCAGCCCCATCCACAGGGAGACACCGCCTCAGCCCATCCACAGGAGACACCGCCTCAGCCCCATCCCCAGTGAGACACCGCCTCAGGCCCCATCCACAGGGAGCACCGCCTCAGCCCCATCCCACAGGGAGATACCTCCTCAGCCCCATCCCCAGGGAGACCCCTCCTCAGCCCCATCCACAGGGAGACACCGCCTCAGCCCCATCCACAGGGAGACACCGCCTTAGCCCCATCCACAGGTAGACACCGCCTCAGCCCCATACACAGGGAGAAACTCCTCAGCCCCATCCACAGTGAGACACCGCCTCAGCCCCATCCACAGGGAGACACCGCCTCAGCCCCATCCACAGGGAGACACCGCCTTAGCCCCATCCACAGGGAGACACCGCCTCAGCCCCATCCACAGGGAGACACCGCCTCAGCCCCATCCACAGGTAGACACCGCCTCAGCCCCATACACAGGGAGAAACCTCCTCAGCCCATCCACAGTGAGACACCGCCTCAGCCCCATCCACAGGGAGACACTGCCTCAGCCCCATCCACAGGGAGACACCGCCTCAGCCCATCCACAGGTAGACACCGCCTCAGCCCCATACACAGGGAGAAACCTCCTCAGCCCCATCCACAGTGAGACACCGCCTCAGCCCCATCCACAGGGAGACACCTCCTCAGCCCCCCATACACAGGGAGACACCGCCTTAGCCCCATCCACAGGGAGACACCGCCTCAGCCCCATCCACAGGGAGATACCTCCTCAGTCCCATCCCAAGTGAGACACCTCCTCAGCCCCATCCCCCAGTGAGACACCTCCTCAGCCCCATCCACAGGGAGACACCGCCTCAGCCCCATCCACAGGGAGACACCGCCTCAGCCCCATCCACAGGGAGACACCTCCTCAGCCCCATCCCAGGGAGACACCACCTCAGCCCCATCCACAGGGAAACACCTCCTCAGCCCCATCCACAGGGAGACACCGCCTCAGCCCCATCCACAGGAGACACCGCCTCAGACCCATGCACAGGGAGACACCTCCTCAGCCCCCCATCCACAGGGAGACACCGCCTTAGCCCCATACACAGGAAGACACCTCCTCAGCCCCATCCCAGTGAGACACCTCCTCAGCCCCATCCCCAGTGAGACACCTCCTCAGCCCCATCCACAGGGAGACACCGCCTCAGCCCCATCCACAGGGAGACACCGCCTCAGCCCCTTCCACAGGGAGAAACCTCCTCAGCACCATCCACAGGAAGACACCTCCTTAGCCCCATCCACAGGGAGACACCTACTTAGCCAATCCACAGGGAGACACCGCTCAGCCCCATCCACAGGGAGACACCGCCTCAGCCCCATCCACAGGGAGACACCGCCTCAGCCCCATCCACAGGGAGACACCGCCTCAGCCCATCCACAGGGAGACACCGCCTCAGCCCCATCCACAGGAAGACACCGCCTCATCCCCATCCACAGGGAGACACCGCCTCATCCACCTTCACAGGAGAGCACCGCCTCAGCCCAGCCACAGGAAGACACCGCCTCAGCCCATCCACAGGGAGACACCTGCCTCATCCCCATCACAGGGAGACACCGCCTCACCCCATCCACAGGGAGACACCTCCTCAGCCCATCCACAGGGAGACACCGCCTCAGCCCCATCCACAGGGAGACACCGCCTCAGACCCATGCACAGGGAGACACCTCCTCAGCCCCCCATCCACAGGGAGACACCGCCTTAGCCCCATACACAGGAAGACACCTCCTCAGCCCCATCCCCAGTGAGACACCTCCTCAGCCCCATCCCCAGTGAGACACCTCCTCAGCCCCATCCACAGGGAGACACCGCCTCAGCCCCATCCACAGGGAGACACCGCCTCAGCCCCATCCACAGGGAGAAACCTCCTCAGCCCCATCCACAGGAAGACACCTCCTTAGCCCCATCCACAGGGAGACACCTCCTCAGCCCCATCCACAGGGAGACACCGCCTCAGCCCCATCCACAGGGAGACACCGCCTCAGACCCATGCACAGGGAGACACCTCCTCAGCCCCCATCCACAGGGAGACACCGCCTTAGCCCCATACACAGGAAGACACCTCCTCAGCCCCATCCCAGTGAGACACCTCCTCAGCCCCATCCCCAGTGAGACACCCCCCCATCCACAGGGAGACACCGCCTCAGCCCCATCCACAGGGAGACACCGCCTCAGCCCCATCCACAGGGAGAAACCTCCTCAGCCCCATCCACAGGAAGACACCTCCTTAGCCCCATCCACAGGGAGACACCTACTTAGGCCCAATCCCACAGGGAGACACCGCCTCAGCCCCATCCACAGGGAGACACCCGCCTCAGCCCCATCCACAGGGAGACACCGCCTCAGCCCCATCCACAGGGAGACACCGCCTCAGCCCCATCCACAGGGAGACACCGCCTCAGCCCCATCCACAGGAAGATACCTCCTCAGCCCCCATCCCCAGTGAGACACCTCCTCAGCCCCATCCCCAGTGAGACACCTCCTCAGCCCCATCCACAGGGAGACACCGCCTCAGCCCCATCCACAGGGAGACACCGCCTCAGCCCCATACACAGGAGAAACCTCCACAGCCCCATCCACAGGAGACACCTCCTTAGCCCCATCCACAGGAGACACCTACTTAGCCCCATCCACAGGGAGACACCGCCTCAGCCCCATCCACAGGGAGACACCGCCTCAGCCCCATCCACAGGGAGACACCGCCTCAGCCCCATCCACAGGAAGACACCGCCTCAGCCCCATCCACAGGGAGACACCGCCTCAGCCCCTGCACAGGGAGACACCTCCTCAGCCCCCCATCCACAGGGAGACACCGCCTCAGCCCCATGCACAGGGAGACACCTCCTCAGCCCCCATCCATGCGTTCCCATGGATGATCTCGTTTATGCCATTCCCATTCCTCCCTCCCCTATGACCCATAGCACCATCTCTATGGTTATTATACAATGACACCCACCCTGAGACCAACCTATAACAATATACGGTCACACGCTATACTGTCCGCTATACAATGTACTGGTCTACATATAATATATACACATATACGGAGTGTCCCCCTCTCCCAGTCCTGCAGAGTATACATGTACAGCTTGTACTGTCATTCCGTGACCCCTTCCCCTTCCCCTGTCACATCAGGATCACCCCGCGTTTCCTGCACCCCGGCAGTGATCACGCTGCAGAGTACACATGTGTAGCATGTACAGTATTTCTGTGCTCCCGACCCCCCCCCCCATCACTCTCCTCGGCAGCCCCCCCCCCCCCCTCCCCCATCAATACATCTGATCATGCTGGAGAGTACACATGTGTAGCTTGTACATTAATTCAGTGCTTCCGACCCCCCCTCCCCCCCCCCCCCCCCATCACTCTCCTTGGCAGCCCCCCCCCATACATCTGATCATGCTGGAGAATACGTAATTCTCTTAATAACCCGCTTTGTTATTTTGATAGGAATTTGGCACTTAGACAGAGTGTTTCTGCGCCAGCTGCTCAGGTATGGGGGTGCAGAGCGTTGCTGTACATGTGGGAGTAATACTCTGCAGTGTGGGAACATGCTGAGCGACAGGCTGGGTGCACACATTATATTTCTCCATACTGAGCCATGTTCCTTTCATGTGGAAATGCAGAAACGGCAGGGACATCTCATACCTCCCAACTGTCCCGCTTACCGCCCGGGGCCGCCATTGTCCCGCGGTGGGGGGGGGGACAGTTGGGTGCCCCCCCAGCCAGCCAAGATAGACGCTGTGTGCATGCACACAGCGTCTATTCAGCGCCGACGAGCGGCGAAAACGGAGGCGTGGCCGGAGTTCCCGTCATCCCGCGAGGCCATGCCCCCTTTTCTCGAGGCCGCGCCACCTTTTCGGGAACGTCCCGACCTCCAACTACAAAAGTTGGGAGGTATGACATCTTACTGTAACACAATGCCAGGGTCAGAAGCACAATGCCAGGGGTAGAGAGCACACATTGCCAGGGGCCAGTCAGCATTCTCTACCTGCCTCCAGCCTGCAGCCGACAGTGACTGGTAATCAGCATGCTAATTAGAGGATGGTTGGAGCTATCTACCAATCCATAGTGCAGCATTCCTTACCTGCCTCCCATGTTGCAGTCAGACAGTGACTGGCTGTCAGCATGCTGTTGGTGGATGGGTAATTTGTGGGTATCCCGTGATAATGGCTGTATTCAGGGCACCCACAACTGACTGGGATCCCGGCCTGGATTCCCTAATCATTTCTATATACTATTATAATGTAAAACGTCTGCTTCGGCTGTTCTGCTGAACAGGATTTCTCCTGCACCTACACGTCTCATATAACCTTATAGTGGAACCATCCAAGTTATTGTTTCTTCCAAACAACAGAGAAATGTTTTCCATGCTGGAAATGAGCAGCACAGACGCCATAACCCTCGGCCTCCGCGTCCCTCTCCCCATCGCTTCGGAAACACAATCTACTTTGGCACTTCTGGATTAGCACTAATGGATTCAGGGACGGAACTGTTCCTGTAATAGAGACAGAGGAACATTCAGTTAATACTCAGAACCGAGCAGCAGCGGATATATGGCAGCTGTTTCTGGTGTCATTGGTTATCAGAAGAAAGCGCTGCTGATCCAGTAATCTGACGCAATCTGCCTGCTACAGTCTTATATTACTAACAGCATTAACCTGTTGTATGACCATTGGCTGCAGCTAGTTCCCATATGGGTCATTTGTGCCAGAATCCTGTCTCTGATATGTGTATCAGGTCTGCAGGTGTTGCATCGAGGCTGACATGGAAAAGGTGGCGCATGGGGCGTGTCCTGGAACAGGTGGCGCACTGTGACTGTCCCGGGACCAGGTGACGCGCTGTGGCTGCCCCAGGACAGGTGGCGCGCTGTGGCTGCCCCGGACAGGTGGTGCTCTGTGACTGTCCTGGGACAGGTGGTGCTCTGTGGTCGCCCCGGGACAGGTGGCGCACTGTGGCTGCCCGAGACGGGTGTCGCGCTGTGGCTGCCCCGGGACAGGTGGCGCACTGTGGCTGCCCGGACAGGTGTCGCGCTGTGGCTGCCCCGGGACAGGTGGCGCACTGTGGCTGCCCGAGACAGGTGTCGCGCTGTGGCTGCCCCGGGACAGGTGGCGCACTGTGGCTGCCCCGGGACAGGTGTCGCGCTGTGGCTGCCCCGGGACTGGTGGCGTGCTGTGGCTGCCCCGGGACAGGTGGCGTGCTGTGGCTGCCCCGGGACAGGTGGCACCCTGAGGCTGTCTCGGGACAGTCGGTGTGCTGTGGCTGCCCCGGGACAGGTGTTGCGCTGTGGCTGCCCCGGGACAGGTGTTGCGCTGTGGCTGCCCCGGGACAGGTGGCGCGCTGTGGCAAAGGCTCCGTGCAAGAGGTCTATGGGTTGACCGCTGATGTGCGAATTCACAATCTGCTCCGTTATGGAATGACTGCACCTGTGTACGGATCATAGCGTGCATGGTAATAAAAGTGTAGGCGTGCCCTGGCGTTGTCAGGGGAGTCTGTGCTGTCCGCTCCGGCCCGATCAGCATGTCAGTCTCACAGTTGTGGAAGGGTCAGAGTTACCCACATTTGCGCAGCCTGCGAGTGAGCAATTCATCGAAGTCCGTCCGTTATTTTTGCGATTCTCTTGCAGACTTGCACAGGACGGGTTTTCTTTCTATATGGGCGGCGGATATCTACTCACAGTCATCTGTAACTTTGGCGCTCATTAAGCACGCAGCGCCCTATTCTGCGAGGAACCTTTGAGCCGCGCTAATGAACGCACTGCAGCGCTTGAAAGAAGAAATAAGTATGAGACATTGTCTGCACTTTTACCCAGCGATGATTCTCAGCGCCCGCCTGTGCCAGCAGCCCCAAAGGTGCAAAGAGCTTTGATCTTTGCCCATGGACTTCCCAAAGAAAACTTCCTGAATGCCCCTCTCTGAGGGTCTCATAATGGGAACAGCGGGACATGAGCAGCTTCCAAAGAGCAATCTCCTGAGCTCGCAGCCACTCCAAATGACGGAGGAACAAAGTAGATGAATGAAGGTAAAAAAAGATGTTTAGCCCCTTAGTAAATCCTTTCAGCTCCCTCAGAAGCCTTCCACAATCCAGTAATCAACATATTATTCTAGCCCGGCAAGTGTCTGTTTCCAAGCAACTCACATATTGCCGGCCGTGTTCCCCTGAATGTGAGAAGAGTCCATACATCCCCTGAATGTGAGAAGAGTCCATACACACTGAGCACCAATTATACAAGAGACCCAACTACTCAATAGGCTTATTTTGACCGCAGCAGCTGGGCCGTAAGAGAGACCTTTACCAGGGATAATGAAGTCAGTCCGTCTTAGGCAGCCTGGGTGCTCTCCAGCTGTTGTGGAACTACAGGTCCCAGCATGCCCTGACTTATACATATAGCTGGTTCCTAGTTTCATCCCAGCTGCTGCCAGGGCCGAGACTAGAAATGTTGGGGCCCGGGACTGACCTTCAGTCTGGGGCCCCCAGCGGCACAGAGGCACACACCTCCACACGCACGCACGCACCCCGCCTCCCCCGCGTTCTACCTTGTCTTTCGGTGCCCCAACCCGTTATGTGTACAGACCAGAATCTCATCATCTCACCAATCCTATATTAGATGCGAATGGTGCATGGACGGGATACAACCTTACGGAACTGTGCCGAGGCCAGGACACCCCATTAGGACAATACGTGACTGCATCACCCCTGCTTGGTGTCAGACGCACACTGAACTTTCCATCAGTGGCTGTGAATTCACATAGATCGAACCCGGATTATAACAAAGGGTTAACATGGCTCGCCATGAGTATAATAGGTGAGCCGGGTTCAGTGTAAAAGGGTCGGAGCTGGGTTGGAGCCGCATCGGACCCGGTTTAGTGATGTTAAAGGCGGTAATAGATGCCTCTGCGTGTTGTCAGGGCAGGATACGATTGATAAATACACAGCCCATGTAGCAGAGTGCTGGTGGATGTGGTGGCGATGCCAGGCATAGGACGCTACATACAGACCCTGCATGCCGGTGCCCTGATCTCAGTGTTGTGCCACGCAGCCCATGTAGCAGATTACTGGTGGATGTGATGGCGATGCCAGGCATAGGATGCTACATACAGACCCTGCATGCCGGTGCCCTGATCTCAGTGTTGTGCCACGCAGCCCATGTAGCAGATTACTGGTGGATGTGATGGCGATGCCAGGCATAGGACTCTACATACAGACCCTGCATGCCGGTGCCCTGATCTCAGTGTTGTGCCACGTAGCCCATGTAGCAGATTACTGGTGGATGTGATGGCGATGCCAGGCATAGGATGCTACATACAGACCCTGCATGCCGGTGCCCTGATCTCAGTGTTGTGCCACGCAGCCCATGTAGCAGATTACTGGTGGATGTGATGGCGATGCCAGGCATAGGACGCTACATACAGACCCTGCATGCCGGTGCCCTGATCTCAGTGTTGTGCCACGCAGCCCATGTAGCAGATTACTGGTGGATGTGATGGCGATGCCAGGCATAGGACTATACATACAGACCCTGCATGCCAGTGCCCTGATCTCAGTGTTGTGCCACGCAGCCCATGTAGCAGATTACTGGTGGATGTGATGGCGATGCCAGGCATAGGACGCTACATACAGACCCTGCATGCCGGTGCCCTGATCTCAGTGTTGTGCCACGCAGCCCATGTACCAGATTACTGGTGGATGTGATGGCGATGCCAGGCATAGGACTATACATACAGACCCTGCATGCCGGTGCCCTGATCTCAGTGTTGTGCCACGCAGCCCATGTAGCAGATTACTGGTGGATGTGATGGCGATGCCAGGCATAGGACTCTACATACAGACCCTGCATGCCGGTGCCCTGATCTCAGTGTTGTGCCACGCAGCCCATGTAGCAGATTACTGGTGGATGTGATGGCGATGCCAGGCATAGGACGCTACATACAGACCCTGCATGCCGGTGCCCTGATCTCAGTGTTGTGCCACGCAGCCCATGTACCAGATTACTGGTGGATGTGGTGGCGATGCCAGGCATAGGACTATACATACAGACCCTGCATGCCGATGCCCTGATCTCAGTGTTGTGCAACGCAGCCATGTAGCAGATTACTGGTGGATGTGATGGCGATGCCAGGCATAGGACTATACATACAGACCCTGCATGCCGGTGCCCTGATCTCAGTGTTGTGCCACGCAGCCCATGTAGCAGATACTGGTGGATGTGATGGCGATGCCAGGCATAGGACGCTACATACAGACCCTGCATGCCGGTGCCCTGATCTCAGTGTTGTGCCACGCAGCCCATGTACCAGATTACTGGTGGATGTGGTGGCGATGCCAGGCATAGGACTATACATACAGACCCTGCATGCCGATGCCCTGATCTCAGTGTTGTGCCACGCAGCCCATGTAGCAGATTACTGGTGGATGTGATGGCGATGCCAGGCATAGGACTCTACATACAGACCCTGCATGCCAGTACCCTGATCTCAGTGTTGTGCCACGCAGCCCATGTAGCAGATTACTGGTGGATGTGATGGCGATGCCAGGCATAGGACTCTACATACAGACCCTGCATGCCGGTGCCCTGATCTCAGTGTTGTGCTGGGGGCCAAGAGTCATTTGTGAGTGCCATTGACACATTGTCCCGATGCTCGCCATTGTCCGGAACAACGCGTGTGACCGGTGCCAGTGGTCGGAGCACTGCTCTGTAACTGGGATTGCTGCTACATGACAGTACATGAGTGCGAGATAAGAACAGAATATCAGGTTCCCCTGGAAATGTCCCAGAGCCCCTGTGTACAAGCATTTGGCTCATTCCTGATTGGTCACACTCACAGATCCATTTACACCCCTCTCCTGCCGGCATGACACAGTATCCTGTTACTGGAGGGGCTGGGGGCAGGGACATCCAGGGGTCATTATGTGAAATCCAAACTGGCTGAATTATATGTCACATTATCTATGTGCCCGATATACTTGTGTAACACCGTCCCATCATCCGAGCTGAGGGCATACCTGGTGTATGGCACAGTCCCATGATCCATACAGAGGGCATACATGGTGTATGGCACAGTCCCATCATCCATACAGAGGGCATACATGGTGTATAGCACAGTCCCATCATCCGTACAGAGGGCATACCTGGTGTATGGCACAGTCCCATGATCCGTACAGAGGGCATACATGGTGTATGGCACAGTCCCATATCCATACAGAGGGCATACATGGTGTATGGCACAGTCCCATGATCCGTACAGAGGGCATACCTGGTGTATGGCACAGTCCCATGATCCGTACAGAGGGCATACCTGGTGTATAGCACAGTCCCATGATCCGTACAGAGGGCATACCTGGTGTATAGCACAGTCCCCATGATCCGTACAGAGGGCATACCTGGTGTATAGCACAGTCCCATGATCCGTACAGAGGGCATACCTGGTGTATAGCACAGTCCCATAATCTGTACAGAGGGCATACCTGGTGTATGGCACAGTCCGGTGATCCGTACAGAGGGCATACCTGGTGTATAGCACAGTCCCGTGATCCGTACAGAGGGCATACCTGGTGTATAGCACAGTCCCATAATCTGTACAGAGGGCATTCCTGGTGTATAGCACAGTCCTGTGATCCGTACAGAGGGCATACCTGGTGTATGGCGCAGTCCCATGATCCGTACAGAGGGCATACCTGGTGTATGGCACAGTCCCGTGATCCGTACAGAGGGCATACCTGGTGTATAGCACAGTCCCGTGATCCATACAGAGGGCATACCTGGTGTATGGCACAGTCCCGTGATCCGTACAGAGGGCATACCTGGTGTATAGCACAGTCCCGTGATCCATACAGAGGGCATACATGGTGTATGGCGCAGTCCCATGATCCGTACAGAGGGCATACCTGGTGTATGGCACAGTCCCATGATCCGTACAGAGGGCATACCTGGTGTATAGCACAGTCCCATGATCCGTACAGAGGGCATACCTGGTGTATAGCACAGTCCCATGATCCGTACAGAGGGCATACCTGGTGTATAGCACAGTCCCATAATCTGTACAGAGGGCATACCTGGTGTATGGCACAGTCCGGTGATCCGTACAGAGGGCATACCTGGTGTATAGCACAGTCCCATGATCCGTACAGAGGGCATACCTGGTGTATAGCACAGTCCCATAATCTGTACAGAGGGCATACCTGGTGTATGGCACAGTCCCGTGATCCGTACAGAGGGCATACCTGGTGTATAGCACAGTCCCGTGATCCGTACAGAGTCCATACCTGGTGTATGGCACAGTCCCGTGATCCATACAGAGGGCATACCTGGTGTATAGCACAGTCCCATGATCCGTACAGAGGGCATACCTGGTGTATGGCACAGTCCCATCATCCATACAGAGGGCATACCTGGTGTATGGCACAGTCCCATCATCAATACAGAGGGCATACCTGGTGTATGGTCCCATGATCCGTGACAAGTGCTCTAAGTAACCCCATCACGTGAGTGGACACATCAATGCCTCACACAAGATCAGAACACATACCCCCTGAAATACTCAGTTCTGCAGTGAACAGCTAATTTATCTGTGTGGCCAGTCTTATCTGGCTCAGACCACGTTTAAAACAGACGTCAGTGCCGGGGGGCGGACAGCTGACATCACCGGATGTCCCACTTCCTCCCAAAGGTGTACGCAAACCTAAGTGACCTGAGTGCACATTCCACATCTTTCGATGGTCTGCGACAATCCAATGATGAGGGGGGGTGTCACCCACAGGCTGCGTGTGGATGCTCATGTTAAACATCTATTTGTAGGCCCTGCGTGCAAACACACACTGCGAGGGGGGTTATACCACCATATGCAGGGCGAGTTCTGGTTGGTGAGAAGGGTGCGAATTCTCATCCGAGTGAATGAACCAGAATAACCCCCTAATATGTTATTGATCATGCTCGGGATGTGATGTGTACATGGGAGCAGCAGCCACTGGTACAGAGGAGAGGAGGGAGAGCATGGAAGCAGCCAGCTACCGCTGCACCTATGGGATTACTCACAGCTGGGCTTTCCCCACATTCAGAGGAAGGTCATGGGAGGAATCCGCAGCTTTCTGGCCTGTACGAAATTCCCATATCCCAGCGTGAACCCTAATAAGCAGTGAGTATAGGTGGCTGCAGTGTCCGAGAACATCACTACGTCCACGTGTGCTGGAACCAGGAGCCGTCACCAGCCCAGGAATGGTTCCATCCTCTGCCATCCACGGGTATTTTCCTCCATCTTTATCTTCATCCTTATTACATGACGATGGCGCGTCGGGCAGCTCAGAGTGAGGTCTAGCCGGGGCAGCATTGTTCTGCAAAATGGAGGGATGTGTCCTATAACTACAGGGGTTATTCAGACCTGATCGCATGGCTGTGAGTTTGCAGGAAGGGCGATAATCATCAGACTGCACATGTATATGGCTCGTAGTACACATGCGCAAGGCATCCTGCAATCACATCCTGCTACGTTTCTATATTGCTAGCGTAAACAAAGTGAGTGACAGGCAGCCGGGGTCTGGGAGTGTCAGGGATAATGCAGGCGTGGCCAGGTGTATGAGGGGAAGTCATGTGATGTCAGCTCTGCCCCCCGATCAGCCTGATTCTATCACAGCTGCTGAGTAAGTCCTGGGCTACGCACACACTGCACACACTGGGAAATCATTACATGGTGAGCGGCTGTTATCTGGGAGTGTCAGGGAATACGCAGGCGTGGCCAGGTGTATGAGGGGAAGTCATGTGACATCAGCTCCACCCCCGATCAGCCTGATTCTATCACAGCCACTGAGTAAGTCCTGGACTACACACAGACCGCACACACTGGGGAATCATTACATGGTGAGCGGCTGTTATCTGGGAGTGTCAGGGAATACGCAGGCGTGGCCAGGTGTGTGAGGGGAAGTCATGTGACATCAGCTCCGCCCCCGATCATCCTGATTCTATCACAGCCGCTGAGTAAGTCCTGGGCTACGCACACACTGGGGAATCATTACATGGTGAGCGGCTGTTATCTGGGAGTGTCAGGGATAAAGAAAAACAGAGAGAAAATAGGGCTCTTTTTGTGGGGCACTCTTGGTTTAGTTAGTTAATTACAACTTAACTTTTAATTTTAATTGTTTTTAAAAAGTTTTACAAACAAACAGATAAGGACTGACAACATGAATTTTGCAGTGAGCTCTTAATTTATAGGCTATGCAAAGGGTGAGTTCTAGATGGTAGAACCAATATTTAAATAGATGTGCCTAGTAGAGCTATGCGCTGTTTTACTAGGAAACGTTTAGAAGGGAAGGTATATATATATTTTTAAAGGGTGATATTCTCTTTTGAGACTGCTGGTTATGTGGGCGCTTTGCAGGTATTCTGTCACGAGATATGTGGAATATGCTGCGCTAATATCAATTGTAGGCAGGTAAGCAAGATTCAACAGATCTGCACAGTTGCACAGTGGTGGTGGGGCTATTATTATTATTTATTATTATTTACAGGTTCTTATATAGCGCAGCAGATTCCGTTGCGCTTTACAATAGTAGACAGTGATAAAACAAACTGGGTAACAACATACAGACTTGGAGGTAGGAGGGCCCTGCTGCAAGCTTACAATCTATGCGGTGGTACACTGAATTGTGCCGGTAATTTCCTGAAATGTTATACTTCAAATGTTTATGCGACAAATAGACCATATAAATCTGCATTTGTATTCTTCAGGCGGTGGGCAAGTGAGTCATGCAAGGTGCTGTGCCCGACCGCGCTTTTTGCAGGTGTGACGGATCTGGGCAATTGCACTGTGGTGGCGGGTATAAGTAGTTGGTACGGTGGGTTGTGCCCACTACAGCCCTACTAGGGTTTAAACCACGACGTTGTGCAATTAGTTGTTCTGCGTGCTGATGGATCCCAGCGTTTGTACAATATGTTGTACTGATTTCTGTTCTGCTTTTGACAAGCAGTAGATCGTATGCAGTTTTGCACCAGTCTGTATTTTCAAAGGAATTTGCTATATAGTAACCGTCAAGTCCATGCAATTGGTTATATATATAGCAGTATATTTAGCCAATATGATCAGAAACATTACTGAGTAATACCCGTCAGGTCTATGTCATTAATTACATCTATAACAGATCCAATATATTGTGCCACAAAGTGTAACAGTCAATCATGCAGATTTGGTGGTCGCAACCAAACAACTGTACAGACCAGAACTATTAAGTGTTTCAGCAAAAGTTGCTGTGGCCTAACAGAAGTGCCAAGTAGCCGTCCACAGTGGTCGAGATTTTGGTTCATTTTAACAAACAATGCAGTCAATTCTGATCCTTCTGGGTGTCTATTAAATGATCTTTTATCGAGTCAGACAGGGACCTGCTGCTTTCACTGAGTCGTGCAGAGGTGTATTGGACTCAGGATGAGAGAGTCCCTATCTGTGCTGTAGGATCAGAGAGAGATAGAGTAGTGACACTTCTGCTGTTGGAACACCTGGCCATCCAGATGCTTTGTTGCTATATCAGCATTGCAAAGCAGAGGGGCTGCCCGGTATTCCAATGCATACCTCCCAACAGTCCCGATTTTATCGGGACAGTCCCGATTGTCAGGGCCTGTCCCGCTGTCCCACCCGCACAGCGTCTATTCCCGCAGCCAGGGGGCTGGGGGCATGGCTAGAGGCTCACAGAGCCTCTGGGTCATGCCCCCATAGCGGCAAAATGGGGGCGTGGCCTCGCGGGGGAGCCGTGAGTATAGACCACGCCCCCGAAATTAGGCCACGCGCGCCCCCCCCCCCCCCCGAAAATTTCAACACGCCTCCAGCGCGCAGCAGCAACATCCCGCCTGCTGATCTGCGAAAGTTGGGAGGTATGCAATGAGAGAGTGTCAGATTGTTTGAAAAGTATAGGTAGCAGAGATTGCTGACAGCGTGAGTTTAAAGAAATGTAGCACACTTGAACAAGTGCAGCCTTCTGCTTTTATGAAGTCATGTTCCCACATAGGACTTCAATAATGAGAGAGGAGCACAGGTTCGTGGATGTGGCAATAAATGAGAATAGATAGCCGTTCCTGCTATTGTTGTTAGATACGTGCTGCTGCCATGCTGTAACAGAGCATGGGCAGTCTGCTTAAATCAGCAATGAGGGGGCGGCAGAGTACCTGTCTAGAAGTTGCTGCTTCTGGTAAGAGGTGAGGGGGTGTCGGTGATAGCTGTCCCGTGTCCCTCAAGTCCAGAGCTGTCACTTTTTGCGGCTTGAATTGCCGAGCAGTCTGAATGATACTATCCCACCAGCGCCGGCGCTTAGTATGAGTGGATGACGCGCGTTTCGCCTTCCTAGGCTTGATCACATCAATCGAGCCCTCTGACGAAGTTGATACGAAACGCGCAGGCGCGTGGCCTAGCGTTGTGATCAATCCTACCGCTGCTGCTGTGCTGTGGAGAACGGAGAAGCAAGTGTAACCGGCTCCACCATTAGGTGCATTGCACCGTCATTCATGCTGTGTGACTGCGGTGAATAAGAACCGCCACCGTTTGTACGTGTATTTATACCATTACCTGCTCATTTTCTGTCAGAAATAAAGATCTGTTTTAAAACAAATTCATGCACTATCAGCGCCCATTTTCATCTTTCTAGAAAATCCTTCACCTGTTGGATACAGGTTTAAAAAACTTTGGTTTTTGGGAAACGGAGCCGCCGGGTGAAATTACCTGATTGCTACATCGTCCTGCAAAGTATCAGACGCGTTCAAAACTTTGAACTGATTACAACTACAGGTTCACCAGTTCAGCGCACTGTTTTCATTCCTTTATATATATATATATATATATATATATATATATATACACCCATATACATATATACCATTACATGGTGTATCAAATTTGCTAGAGAGCATTTTTTCAGGAAGCATAAAACATTAAAAAAATAAAATAAACGAAGGGTTAAACCCAAGTGCATATTTACTATGGCCATTCCTCTAGTCTAGCTAGATCAGACATGTCCAACGTTGGCCCTCCAGATGTTTTGAAACTACACATCCCAGCATGCTTTGCAATAGTTTTAGCATTTTCTAATAGCAAAACTGTGGCAAAGCATGCTGGGATGTGTAGTTTCACAACATCTGGAGGGCCAACGTTGGACATGCCTGAGCTAGATCATCAACCATTTGGTTTACCCCTGTCAATTCACCTGTTCCTGTCTAAAACAGCCAATATTTCCACTTGGCAGACGTATCGGTCACTACTAAATAACCCCCATAGTCTTCTGAATAAAAAACAAACAAAAAATCCCCACAAAGGGATCATTTCTGTGGTGCTGCATAAACATATTACTGATATTTATGTTGTAGTATAAGCACCTCGCACAGGGGGGGAGAAAAGCCTCAGTTGTGACAGTGGAAGACGTCCATCTCTCAGAGAGACCTCTGCGTTACCTGTGTGCAGGTGCAGTGTGGACTTATATTGTGTTGTGTGCTTGTATTATGTAGTAATTGCTGAGATAGTATTACAGACCCCTGGATGAGATCAGTAACAGATGCAGGCCGACCCTGTGGCTCATAGGAGCAGTGTGGTCCTCACTGTTGATCCTTCGATGTGACGGGATATGGTCGTATTGTCGACCCGACTTAGGTCGACAGTCATTAGGTCGACACCAATGGGTCGACAGGCAACAAGGTTGACAGGGTTCTAGGTCAACATGGATGAAGGTCAACAGGTGTCTAGGTCGACATGGTTTTAGTTCAACAAATGCGTTAGGTTGACAGGTCGCGAGGTCGACATGGGTTTTTTCACTGTTTCTTGAGCCGACATGTGCCGACAGGCGGTATTTCATGCCCTATCATCCACTAGGGCGTGGTGGGAGAATAAAATAGTGTTCCGAGCGCAGCGAGGCACCGTGCCCGAAGCATCGCGAGCAAAGCGAGTGATGCGAGGGGCTGCGGTTGACTTCCAACTGTGTCCATGTCGACTGTGTCGACATTCGGGTAAAAAAAACAGTGAAAAAACCCATGTCGACCTCGCAACCTGTCAACCTAACGCATTTGTCAACCTAAACCCATGTCGACCTAGACACCTGTCGACCTTCACCCATGTCGACAATACCATCCACACCGATGTGATGAGTCCCACTCCACATGTATGCCTCCCCTCCTGCATTCTGCAGGAGACTCCCTGAAGTAGCAGCAATCTCCCTCTCTCCCTCATTACTCTAGCAATCTCCCCCATGTCACCTAGCCCACATTATACTGTTACATCATAGTTATCTCCCCTCCTGCATTCTGCAGGAGACGCCCTGACATAACAGCAATCTCCCTCTCTCCCTCATTACTCTAGCAATCTCCCCCATGTCACCTAGCCCACATTATACTGTCACATCATAGTTACCTCCCCTCCTGCATTCTGCAGGAGACTCCCTGACATAGCAGCAATCTCCCTCTCTCCCTCATTACTCTAGCAATCTCCCCCATGTCACCTAGCCCACATTATACTGTCACATCATAGCTGCCTCCCCTCCTGCATTCTGCAGGAGACTCCCTGAAGTAGCAGCAATCTCCCTCTCTCCCTCATTACTCTAGCAATCTCCCTCATGTCACCTAGCCCACATTATACTGTCACATCATAGCTGCCTCCCCTCCTGCATTCTGCAGGAGACTCACTGACATATCACCAATCTCCCTCTCTCCCTTATTAGTCTAGTAATCTCCCTCATGGGGTTGGTGCGATTGCTGTTGCCATCTTTTGCCGTCCGTAATTGTAAGATTTATGCGGCTATGCCCAGAAGGCACACTGAGCATGGGGATGTCCTTGTTTCTGCCTGACAGCACACAATCGCTGATACATCGGTACCGTAGTCGCAGATTAGGTCATGCCGCAGGGTTTGAGTGCCTGTGTAGGCACTCAAACTGAGGCGCAGTCCGTGGACGCAAAAGGGCTCTACAGTTAGCAAGTAAGATCAGAACTGGTAAGAAAAGGGGTGAGGGGGGTGAGCACATCTGCATAATATAATTCTATGGAAGCCCAATATATTCTCAAGGATACAGCAAAGTTATTCCTATCTCAGGCCGCTCCTGTGCCCATGCGCTGGCAGCTGGCAGAGACTCCATCTTTGTCCACACAGGTAAATGCAGATGATAGGTGATCCCTGTTTCCCAGCCTCATGTAGACGATCCCACCGTGATTTGCAACCATAGATGGCGGTATACAACCCCATTGTTCACGGAGTCCTCATTAAGTCTCTTAAAAAACAGACAGAAATTGCAAACCCTGAATCCGGGTTAATAATCGGTGGAGACAATGGAGAGGACAGACCTCGATGACATGGTGCGGCCGGTGCTGAAACTAGGCCAGGAGGAGCTGTCAGCGTCTGAACAATGGTCCCCTCATAGGACAGAGACACAGGGTGGCAGGCGCAGGTAAGGAGATGACAGATATCTCTCCCACCTCTTTCATGGAGGATAAGGCTCGGATTGTGTGCTGCCGCTACACTGGGAGACAGACAGGATTGTGTGCTGCCGCTACACTGGGAGACAGAGAGGATTGTGTGCTGCCGCTACACTGGGAGACAGACAGGATTGTGTGCTGCCGCTACAATGGGAGCCAGACAGGATTGTGTGCTGCCGCTACACTGGGAGACAGACAGGATTGTGTGCTGCCGCTACACTGGGAGACAGACAGGATCGTGTGCTGCCGCTACACTGGGAGACAGACAGGATCGTGTGCTGCCGCTACCCTGGGAGACAGACAGGATTGTGTGCTGCCGCTACACTGGGAGACAGACAGGATTGTGTGCTGCCGCTACACTGGGAGACAGACAGGATTGTGTGCTACCGCTACACTGGGAGACAGACAGGATTGTGTGCTGCCGCTACACTGGGAGACAGACAGGATTGTGTGCTGCCGCTACACTGGGAGCCAGACAGGATTGTGTGCTGCCGCTACACTGGGAGCCAGACAGGATTGTGTGCTGCCGCTACACTGGGAGACAGACAGGATTGTGTGCTGCCGCTACACTGGGAAACAGACAGGATTGCGTGCTGCCGCTACACTGGGAGACAGACAGGATTGTGTGCTGCCGCCACACTGGGAGACAGACAGGATTGTGTGCTGCCGCTACACTGGGAGACAGACAGGATTGTGTGCTGCCACTACACTGGGAGACAGACAGGATTGTGTGCTGCCGCTACACTGGGAGACAGACAGGATTGTGTGCTGCCGCTACACTGGGAGACAGACAGGATTGTGTGCTGCCGCTACACTGGGAGACAGACAGGATTGTGTGCTGCCGCTACACTGGGAGACAGAGAGGATTGTGTGCTGCCGCTACACTGGGAGACAGACAGGATTGTGTGCTGCCGCTACACTGGGAGACAGACAGGATTGTGTGCTGCCACTACACTGGGAGACAGACAGGATTGTGTGCTGCCACTACACTGGGAGACAGACAGGATTGTGTGCTGCCGCTACACTGGGAGACAGACAGGATTGTGTGCTGCCGCTACACTGGGAGACAGACAGGATTGTGTGCTACCGCTACACTGGGAGACAGACAGGATTGTGTGCTACCGCTACACTGGGAGCCAGACAGGATTGTGTGCTGCCGCTACACTGGGAGCCAGACAGGATTGTGTGCTGCCGCTACACTGGGAGACAGACAGGATTGTATGCTGCCGCTACACTGGGAGACAGACAGGATTGTGTGCTGCCGCTACACTGGGAGACAGACAGGATTGTGTGCTACCGCTACAATGGGAGCCAGACAGGATTGTGTGCTGCCGCTACAATGGGAGCCAGACAGGATTGTGTGCTGCCGCTACACTGGGAGCCAGACAGGATTGTGTGCTGCCGCTACACTGGGAGCCAGACAGGATTGTGTGCTGCCGCTACACTGGGAGACAGACAGGATTGTGTGCTGCCGCTACAATGGGAGCCAGACAGGATTGTGTGCTACCGCTACACTGGGAAACAGACAGGATTGTGTGCTGCCGCTACCCTGGGAGACAGACAGGATTGTGTGCTGCGGCAACACTGGGAGCCAGACAGGATTGTGTGCTGCCGCTACACTGGGAGCCAGACAGGATTGTGTGCTGCCGCTACACTGGGAGCCAGACAGGATTGTGTGCTACCGCTACACTGGGAGACAGACAGGATTGTGTGCTGCCGCTACACTGGGAGACAGACAGGATTGTGTGCTGCCGCTACACTGGGAGACAGACAGGATTGTGTGCTGCCGCTACACTGGGAGACAGACAGGATTGTGTGCTACCGCTACACTGGGAGACAGACAGGATTGCGTGCTGCCGCTACACTGGGAGACAGACAGGATTGCGTGCTGCCGCTACACTGGGAAACAGACAGGATTGCGTGCTGCCGCTACACTGGGAGACAGACAGGATTGTGTGCTGCCGCTACACTGGGAGACAGACAGGATTGTGTGCTGCCGCTACACTGGGAGACAGACAGGATTGTGTGCTGCCGCTACACTGGGAGACAGACAGGATTGTGTGCTGCCGCTACACTGGGAGACAGACAGGATTGTGTGCTGCCGCTACACTGGGAGACAGACAGGATTGTGTGCTACCGCTACACTGGGAGACAGACAGGATTGCGTGCTGCCGCTACACTGGGAAACAGACAGGATTGCGTGCTGCCGCTACACTGGGAGACAGACAGGATTGTGTGCTGCCGCTACACTGGGAGACAGACAGGATTGTGTGCTGCCGCTACACTGGGAGACAGACAGAATTGTGTGCTGCCGCTACACTGGGAGACAGACAGGATTGTGTGCTGCCGCTACACTGGGAGACAGACAGGATTGTGTGCTGCCGCTACACTGGGAGACAGACAGGATTGTGTGCTGCCGCTACACTGGGAGACAGACAGGATTGTGTGCTGCCGCTACACTGGGAGCCAGACAGGATTGTGTGCTGCCGCTACACTGGGAGACAGACAGGATTGTGTGCTGCCGCTACACTGGGAGACAGACAGGATTGTGTGCTGCCGCTACACTGGGAGACAGAGAGGATTGTGTGCTGCCGCTACACTGGGAGACAGAGAGGATTGTGTGCTGCCGCTGCACTGGGAGACAGACAGGATTGTGTGCTGCCGCTACACTGGGAGCCAGACAGGATTGTGTGCTGCCGCTACATTGGGAGCCAGACAGGATTGTGTGCTGCCGCTACACTGGAAGACAGACAGGATTGTGTGCTGCCGCTACACTGGGAGACAGACAGGATTGTGTGCTGCCGCTACACTGGGAGACAGAGAGGATTGTGTGCTGCCGCTACACTGGGAGACAGAGAGGATTGTGTGCTGCCGCTACACTGGGAGCCAGACAGGATTGTGTGCTGCCGCTACACTGGGAGACAGAGAGGATTGTGTGCTGCCGCTACACTGGGAGACAGACAGGATTGTGTGCTGCCGCTACACTGGGAGCCAGACAGGATTGTGTGCTGCCGCTACACTGGGAGCCAGACAGGATTGTGTGCTGCCGCTACACTGGGAGCCAGACAGAATTGTGTGCTGCCGCTACACTGGGAGACAGACAGGATTGTGTGCTGCCGCTACACTGGGAGACAGACAGGATTGTGTGCTGCCGCTACACTGGGAGCCAGACAGGATTGTGTGCTGCCGCTACACTGGGAGACAGAGAGGATTGTGTGCTACCGCTACACTGGGAGACAGAGAGGATTGTGTGCTGCCGCTACACTGGGAGCCAGACAGGATTGTGTGCTGCCGCTACACTGGGAGACAGACAGGATTGTGTGCTGCCGCTACACTGGGAGCCAGACAGGATTGTGTGCTGCCGCTACACTGGGAGCCAGACAGGATTGTGTGCTGCCGCTACACTGGGAGACAGACAGGATTGTGTGCTGCCGCTACACTGGGAGACAGAGAGGATTGTGTGCTGCCGCTACACTGGGAGACAGAGAGGATTGTGTGCTGCCGCTACACTGGGAGACAGAGAGGATTGTGTGCTGCCGCTACACTGGGAGACAGAGAGGATTGTGTGCTGCCGCTACACTGGGTGACAGACAGGATTGTGTGCTGCCGCTACACTGGGAGCCAGACAGGATTGTGTGCTGCCGCTACACTGGGAGACAGACAGGATTGTGTGCTGCCGCTACACTGGGAGACAGACAGGATTGTGTGCTGCCGCTACACTGGGAGACAGACAGGATTGTGTGCTGCCGCTACACTGGGAGACAGACAGGATTGTGTGCTGCCGCTACACTGGGAGACAGACAGGATTGTGTGCTGCCGCTACACTGGGAGACAGACAGGATTGTGTGCTGCCGCTACACTGGGAGACAGACAGGATTGTGTGCTGCCGCTACACTGGGAGACAGACAGGATTGTGTGCTGCCGCTACACTGGGAGCCAGACAGAATTGTGTGCTGCCGCTACACTGGGAGCCAGACAGGATTATGTGCTGCCGCTACACTGGGAGACAGACAGGATTGTGTGCTGCCGCTACACTGGGAGACAGACAGGATTGTGTGCTGCCGCTACACTGGGAGCCAGACAGAATTGTGTGCTGCCGCTACACTGGGAGACAGACAGGATTGTGTGCTGCCGCTACACTGGGAGACAGACAGGATTGTGTGCTGCCGCTACACTGGGAGACAGACAGGATTGTGTGCTGCCGCTACACTGGGAGCCAGACAGGATTGTGTGCTGCCGCTACACTGGGAGCCAGACAGGATTGTGTGCTGCCGCTACACTGGGAGACATAGAGGATTGTGTGCTACCGCTACACTGGGAGACAGAGAGGATTGTGTGCTGCCGCTACACTGGGAGCCAGACAGGATTGTGTGCTGCCGCTACACTGGGAGACAGACAGGATTGTGTGCTGCCGCTACACTGGGAGCCAGACAGGATTGTGTGCTGCCGCTACACTGGGAGCCAGACAGGATTGTGTGCTGCCGCTACACTGGGAGACAGAGAGGATTGTGTGCTGCCGCTACACTGGGAGACAGAGAGGATTGTGTGCTGCCGCTACACTGGGAGACAGAGAGGATTGTGTGCTGCCGCTACACTGGGAGCCAGACAGGATTGTGTGCTGCCGCTACACTGGGAGCCAGACAGGATTGTGTGCTGCCGCTACACTGGGAGACAGACAGGATTATGTGCTGCCGCTACACTGGGAGACAGACAGGATTGTGTGCTGCCGCTACACTGGGAGCCTGACAGGATTGTGTGCTGCCGCTACACTGGGAGCCAGACAGGATTGTGTGCTGCCGCTACACTGGGAGCCAGACAGGATTGTGTGCTGCCGCTACACTGGGAGCCAAACAGGATTGTGTGCTGCCGCTACACTGGGAGACAGAGAGGATTGTGTGCTGCCGCTACACTGGGAGACAGAGAGGATTGTGTGCTGCCGCTACCCTGGGAGCCAGACAGGATTGTGTGCTGCCGCTACACTGGGAGACAGAGAGGATTGTGTGCTGCCGCTACACTGGGTGACAGACAGGATTGTGTGCTGCCGCTACACTGGGAGCCAGACAGGATTGTGTGCTGCCGCTACACTGGGAGACAGACAGGATTGTGTGCTGCCGCTACACTGGGAGCCAGACAGGATTGTGTGCTGCCGCTACACTGGGAGACAGACAGGATTGTGTGCTGCCGCTACACTGGGAGACAGACAGGATTGTGTGCTGCCGCTACACTGGGAGCCAGACAGGATTGTGTGCTGCCGCTACACTGGGAGCCAGACAGGATTGTGTGCTGCCGCTACACTGGGAGCCAGACAGGATTGTGTGCTGCCGCTACACTGGGAGCCAGACAGGATTGTGTGCTGCCGCTACACTGGGAGCCAGACAGGATTGTGTGCTGCCGCTACACTGGGAGCCAGACAGGATTGTGTGCTGCCGCTACACTGGGAGCCAGACAGGATTGTGTGCTGCCGCTACACTGGGAGACAGACAGGATTGTGTGCTGCCGCTACACTGGGAGACAGACAGGATTGTGTGCTGCCGCTACACTGGGAGACAGAGAGGATTGTGTGCTGCGGCTACACTGGGAGCCAGACAGGATTTGTTTCCTGTAC
The DNA here is from genome assembly GCF_055691185.1 of Crinia signifera. Taxonomy (NCBI): domain Eukaryota; kingdom Metazoa; phylum Chordata; class Amphibia; order Anura; family Myobatrachidae; genus Crinia; species Crinia signifera. Next base: position 140,903,362 of record NC_139226.1, on the reverse strand, counting down.
ACAGCATGTGGCTTAGCTCCCAGAGGCCCCGTGTCCCGCCTCTCCTTCAGTACGACCTACCTGTACTCATGTCATTGTCCCCCACCCCCCATGTCCCACCTCTCATTATTTAGGACCTACCTGTTCTGATGTCATTGTCCCCCATGTCCTGCCTATCCTTCTATACGTCCTACCTGTACTCATGTCATTATCCCCCATGTTCCGCCTCTCCTGTACGACCTACCTGTACTCATGTCATTGTCCCCTGTGTTCTTCCTCTCCTTCTATATGACCTACCTGTACTCAGGTCATTGTCCCCGTGTCCCTCCTCTCCTTCTATAGGACCTACCTGTACTCATGTCATTGTCACCGTGTCCCTCCTCTCCTTCTATAGGACCTATCTGTCCTCATGTCATTGTCCCCTGTGTTCTTCCTCTCCTTCTATAGGACCTACCTGTACTCATGTCATTGTCCCCGTGTCCCTCCTCTCCTTCTGTAGGACCTACCTGTCCTCACGTCATTGTCCCCGTGTCCCTCCTCTCCTTCTATAGGACCTATCTGTCCTCATGTCATTGTCCCCGTGTGCCTCCTCTCCTCCTATAGGACCTACCTGTACTCAGGTCATTGTCCCCGTGTCCCTCCTCTCCTTCTATAGGACCTACCTGTCCTCAGGTCATTGTCCCCGTGTCCCTCCTCTCCTTCTATAGGACCTACCTGTCCTCACCTATAGGACCTACCTGTCCTCACGTCATTGTCCCCGTGTCCTTCCTCTCCTTCTGTACGACCTACCTGTACTCATGTCATTGTCCCCTGTGTTCTTCCTCTCCTTCTATATGACCTACCTGTACTCCGGTCATTGTCCCCGTGTCCCTCCTCTCCTTCTGTATGACCTACCTGTACTCATGTCATTGTCCCCGTGTCCTTCCTCTCCTTCTGTACGACCTACCTGTACTCAGGTCATTGTCCCCGTGTCCCTCCTCTCCTTCTATAGGACCTACCTGTCCTCAGGTCATTGTCCCTCGTGTCCCTCCTCTCCTTCTATACGACCTACCTGTACTCAGGTCATTGTCCCCTGTGTTCTTCCTCTCCTTCTATATGACCTACCTGTCCTCAGGTCATTGTCCCCATGTCCCGCCTCTCCTTCTATAGGACCTACCTGTCCTCAGGTCATTGTCCCCGTGTCCCTCCTCTCCTTCTATAGGACCTACCTGTACTCACGTCATTGTCCCCGTGTCCTTCCTCTCCTTCTATACGACCTACCTGTACTCAGGTCATTGTCCCCCATGTCCCGCCTCTCCTTCTATACGACCTACCTGTCCTCATGTAATTGTGCCCCCCTCCCCCCGTGTCCCTCCTCTGTTTATATAGGACCTATCTGTACTTAGTCGAGGGCTGGTAGAGTAACTGGCTCTGATTAGAATGGCCTGCCACACTACTCCGTGTCCCGCCTCTCCTTGCATATGACCTACCTGTACTCATGTCATTGCCCCCTGTGCCCGCATCTCCTTCTATAGGACCTACCTGTCCTCAGGTCATTGTGTCCCCCGCCCTGGTGTCCCCCTCTCTTTCTATACGACCTACCTTTACTCAGGTCATTGTCCCCCATGTCCCTCCTCTCCATCTATACGACCTACCTGTCCTCATTGTCTATATTATTATGGTCATCACACAGAGCTGCCCAGCAGGACCAGATTGTGGGTTCATTGCCGCGTCCTACCCATGTCACCCTTAAGGCCAATGTAGAGGGTGGTTGCTGAAGTGCAGGACGGTCATCTCTCTGGCATTTACCCACTGTAATCCCATATTGGCTAGTAATAATTCCTCAAAAATAATGTTGACAGTGGGCCGGTGGGGTTATAGCGTGGCAGTGGGCCGGTGGGGTGATAATGTGGCAGTGGGCGGGTAGGGGTGACAGTGTAGCAGTGGGCTGGTGGGGTTTTATAGCGTGGCAGTGGGCCGGTGGGGTGACAGTGGCAGTGGGCCAGTGTGGTGATAGCGTGGCAGTGGGGCGCTGATGTGATAGCGTGGCAGTGGGCCGGTGGGGTGACAGCGTGGCAGTGGGCCAGTGTGGTGATAGCGTGGCAGTGGGGCGCTGATGTGATAGCGTGGCAGTGGGCCGGTGGGGTGACAGCGTGGCAGTGGGCCAGTGTGGTGATAGCGTGGCAGTGGGGCGCTGATGTGATAGCGTGGCAGTGGGCCGGTGGGGTGACAGCGTGGCAGTGGGCCAGTGTGGTGATAGCGTGGCAGTGGGCCGGTGGGGAGATAGTGTAAAACATGTTTAATAATTGTAATTGAAATACATGCCTGCTGATGCAACACATAATCTTCACTAACACGTGTGTTTAATATTTTAAAATGTACTACATCACAACTGGTAACACGTGCGCATAACATAACATGTAATTCATGTTTTCTGTTGACACATACATGCTTAATAATATAACATGTAGCTCACGTGTGCTGCTCAATCTAATGATCCCTGCTGACAAGTACATATGTGCCTCATATTATAATGTATAATCCATGCACTCTGGTGACATGTATGCGCTTAATATTATTACATGTACTGCTGACGTGTATGTGCTTAGTATTATTACATGGACTGCTGACGTGTATGTGCTTAGTGTTATTACATGTACTGCTGACGTGTATGTCCTTAGTGTTATTACATGTACTGCTGACGTGTATGTGCTTAGTGTTATTACATGTACTGCTGACGTGTATGTGCTTAGTGTTATTACATAGACTGCTGACGTGTATGTGCTTAATATTATTACATGGACTGCTGACGTATGTGCTTAGTGTTATTACATGTACTGCTGACGTGTATGTGCTTAGTATTATTACATGTACTGCTGACGTGTATGTGCTTAGTATTATTACATGTACTGCTGACGTGTATGTGCTTAATATTATTACATGGACTGCTGACGTATGTGCTTAGTGTTATTACATGTACTGCTGACGTGTATGTGCTTAGTATTATTACATGGACTGCTGACGTGTATGTGCTTAGTGTTATTACATGTACTGCTGACGTGATGTCCTTAGTGTTATTACATATACTGATGACGTGTATGTGCTTAGTGTTATTACATGTACTGCTGACGTGATGTCCTTAGTGTTATTACATATACTGATGACGTGTATGTGCTTAGTGTTATTACATGTACTGCTGACGTGATGTCCTTAGTGTTATTACATATACTGATGACGTGTATGTACTTAGTGTTATTACATGTACTGCTGACATGTACGTGCTTAGTATTATTACATGTACTGCTGACGTGTATGTGCTTAGTATTATTACATGGACTGCTGACGTGTATGTGCTTAGTATTATTACATGGACTGCTGACGTGTATGTCCTTAGTGTTATTACATGGACTGCTGACGTGTATGTGCTTAGTGTTATTACATGTACTGCTGACATGTACGTGCTTAGTGTTATTACATGTACTGCTGACGAGTATGTGCTTAGTATTATTACATGTACTGCTGACATGTATGTGCTTAGTATTATTACATGTACTGCTGACGTGTATGTCCTTAGTATTATTACATGGACTGCTGACATGTATGTGCTTAGTATTATTACATGTACTGCTGACATGTATGTCCTTAGTGTTATTACATGGACTGCTGACGTGTATGTATTTAGTGTTAGTACATGTACTGCTGACGTGTATGTGCTTAGTGTTATTACATGTACTGCTGACGTGTATGTCCTTAGTATTATTACATGTACTGCTGACGTGTATGTGCTTAGTGTTATTACATGTACTGCTGACATATATGTGCTTAGTATTATTACATGTACTGCTGACGTGTATGTCCTTAGTATTATTACATGTACTGCTGACGTGTATGTCCTTAGTATTATTACATGTACTGCTGACGTGTATGTCCTTAGTATTATTACATGGACTGCTGACGTGTATGTGCTTAGTGTTATTACATGTACTGCTGACGTGTATGTCCTTAGTATTATTACATGTACTGCTGACGTGTATGTGCTTAGTGTTATTACATGTACTGCTGACATATATGTGCTTAGTATTATTACATGTACTGCTGACGTGTATGTCCTTAGTGTTATTACATGGACTGCTGACATGTATGTACTTAGTGTTAGTACATGTAATGCTGACATGTATGTGCTTAGTGTTATTACATGTACTGCTGACATGCATGTGCTTAGTGTTAGTATATGTACTGCTGACATGTATGTGCTTAGTATTATTACATATACTGCTGACATGTATATACTTAGTGTTAGTACGTGTACTGCTGACGTGTCTGTGATATTCCGTGTGATCCGTGCACTTGGCATGTGCACAGTATTACAGAGTAGAGATGTAGGATCAGCAGTCTCCCCGCACAGGGCCCCAGTGATGAGGTCACTGGCACCACTGCTACATCTATGGGACCTGTATGCTGCAATGGAATAAAATCATAAAACTCTCCGTGTTACTGGACTTGTATAAATTGTTCAGCATCAGAAATAAACATACATGTGCCGGTCAGAGAGGTGCAGCCTGCAGCACGCAGTGCACACTGTCACATCCAGCCCAGCAGCCTGCGGCACGCAGTGCACACTGTCACATCCAGCCCAGCAGCTGCAGCCTGCGGCACGCAGTGCACACTGTCACATCCAGCCCAGCAGCTGCAGCCTGCGGCACGCAGTGCACACTGTCACATCCAGCCCAGCAGCCTGCGGCACGCAGTGCACACTGTCACATCCAGCCCAGCAGCTGCAGCCTGCGGCACGCAGTGCACACTGTCACATCCAGCCCAGCAGCCCTGTGGCACGCAGTATATCGGTGCTCCTCACTGGGCAGCCCGTCTGTAAGCGCTGTATATCGGTGCTCCTCACCGGGCAGCCCGCCTGTAAGCGCTGTATATCGGTGCTCCTCACCGGGCAGCTTGCCTGTAAGTGCTGTATATCGGTGCTCCTCACCGGGCAGCCCGCCTGTAAGCGCTGTATATCGGTGCTCCTCACCGGGCAGCCCGCCTGTAAGCGCTGTATATCGGTGCTCCTCACCGGGCAGCCCGCCTGTAAGCGCTGTATATCGGTGCTCCTCACCGGGCAGCTTGCCTGTAAGCGCTGTATATCGGTGCTCCTCACCGGGCAGACCGTCTGTAAGTGCTGTATATCGGTGCTCCTCACCTGGCAGCCAGCCTGTAAGCGCTGTATATCGGTGCTCCTCACCTGGCAGCCCATCTGTAAATGCTGTATATCAGTGCTCCTCACCGGGCAGACCGTCTGTAAGTGCTGTATATCGGTGCTCCTCACCTGGCAGCCCATCTGTAAGTGCTGTATATCGGTGCTCCTCACTGGGCAGCCCGCCTGCAAGCGCTTCCTGTATATTCCCAGTTGCTTCCTGTATATTCCCAGTGTCTTCCTGTATATTCCCAGTGGCTTCCTGTATATTCCCAGTGGCTTCCTGTATATTCCCAGTTGCTTCCTGTATATTCCCAGTTGCTTCCTGTATATTCCCAGTTGCTTCCTGTATATTCCCAGTGGCTTCCTGTATATTCCCAGTGGCTTCCTGTATATTCCCAGTGGTTTCCTGTATATTCCCAGTGGCTTCCTGTATATTCCCAGTGGCTTCCTGTATATTCCCAGTGGCTTCCTGTATATTCCCAGTGGCTTCCTGTATATTCCCAGTTGCTTCCTGTATATTCCCAGTTGCTTCCTGTATATTCCCAGTGGCTTCCTGTATATTCCCAGTGGCTTCCTGTATATTCCCAGTGGTTTCCTGTATATTCCCAGTGGCTTCCTGTATATTCCCAGTGGCTTCCTGTATATTCCCAGTGGTTTCCTGTATATTCCCAGTGGCTTCCTGTATATTCCCAGTGGCTTCCTGTATATTCCCAGTGGCTTCCTGTATATTCCCAGTGGCTTCCTGTATATTCCCAGTTGCTTCCTGTATATTCCCAGTGGCTTCCTGTATATTCCCAGTTGCTTCCTGTATACCCAGCCTTGATTGATCTCCCCCTAGTTAGCATATTTGGCACATCTGTCTGATAAGGTCTTCCAGCACCCACCTACACCCCCTGCAGAACGCTTATCATAGGCGTGAGTGCTCGGTTACATCCGCCATGGCGCAGACATACAGAACTACTATTGCTATCTGGAACATAGAGCACCTATGTATCAGTGGATCTGCATGGATCTGTGACTTGGTTGTGATGGAACCTCGCTAGGTCAGCACCAGAAGCACTGTCCTCAGCAGGTGCGCATTAAGGTGTTGCAGTACTGCGTCCGATACAGAAGTGGATTATAGCTGGTCAGCCGCCTGGGAGAGCTGCAGAACACAGATTAGCGCCCTCTGCTGTCAGTGCAGTAATCAGTGCCATAATTGCATGGATGGAACCCTTTGAAGGATCTTCTGGAGTAGATGGAAAGTTCTAAGAACATCTGCTTGGGTTTTATATTCTCAGGTTGAGACCAGTTAACGATTGCTGGGTCTGTAAGCAGATCCATATGGAAACCATCCTTAGACATAATGTAACACAGGAGACTTCAAAGACACATATGTACTTCCTAGATTATTTCCTCCTGATATATCCAAGACTGTGGTTACATATCCGTGTTGTCCTCACAAAGGGGGCGAGGAAAATATCCAGATGTACTGTACAATAAAATCACCTCCTATGTATTACTGGAAGGTACCTGGAGCATTGTACAACCTAGAAGGCATAGACGATATCAACGGTGCCTTGGTGTAGAAAGCCGTCTTCACCCTGTGTAATGTGGATAAGATCAGGTTTCCTCATCATAATACAGTAAAGCTAAAGGATCTTATTCTGGTCCACACTCAATGCTGCAAATTTTGCAGACATCACTGGGTACGTAACCCTGATCACCAGTTCTTAGACTATACTCTAATTTGTATAATTGCACCAATTCTAACCCTTAAACATAACTCTAATCTCGCCAGTGTAAATTCCTGTTCATAAATTGCCTGGCGGGAATTCACCGCACGGTGCCATATTTCCTCCCACGCCGTTACCTATACCGTTATGCTATATTATTACCTACTATTGCTGGACGCACAAGGAAGGATCATTCAGAATTTACTCTGAAGCTTAATATAAAAACCGTGAAGCACAATACAATGATACGTGCAGCGTCCTTTGTGTTGCTGTGCTGCCCGCTGGGCCCCTGTGATCTCTAAACTAACCCATATGTAGCCCTTTCTGCCATGTTCTCAGACAATTCCTGTATAATAAGCCCCTGTAGAGATTTTTGGATGATGCTAGCGTCCTATTTTCTGTTCACAGGAAGTCTCACACATGTGACCATGCCAGAGATGCAGCTGCGCTCTAGTCCCCATCACACCGGTACATGGGCAACTTCCCCACGTGTCCTGCAACCTCTGCCATTAATACGACAAGTTTCACACACGGGTCAACGTCGGTGAGACTGATAGGTAATGGCGTCTAGTCACACGTCAGCACACATTTGTGCAGAGAATACACACTTTTTTTGTGTGTCAGTGTCATCACCTGAGCAGGAAGACCCCTTATTAGTGCACTGCGTCCCCTGGCACAGCTCCCCTCCCTTGCCATGCTTCGGGTCACTGTACCATTCCCAATCAGAATCCATGTGGATGGAAATAAAAATAAAAAACTCACATTGATTTCTTCCATGTTTCGACCATAGCCATGTCGACATTTTGCTTGTGTCGACCGTTTAACCATGTAGAATGTTATCGTGTACTATGTGAATTGTAATGTGGCCTAATATGAACTGGAACTGCAGTGTGGCACAGTGCGCACTGGGGGAACAGTAATTTTGCATGGTATGAACTTGGGGCCCTATAAGGTGGCATACTGTGACTTGGGGGCAATACAATGTGGCATTATATGAATTAAGAGCCCTACAATGTGGTATAATTTGGCCTGGGGGGGCATTACAATGTTGCATAATATGATCTGGGAGCAATACAATGTGACATTATATGAACCTGGGGCACTACAGTGTGGCATATTATAAACTGAGGGACTTTGGTGTAGCATAATATGAACTGGGGGCACAAGGAGTGTGGCATTATTTGAACTGGGGGCAATACAGTGTGGCATAATATGATCTAGGGGCACTACAGTGTGGCATGATATGAACTGGGGGCATTAGGAGTGTGGCATTATTTGAACTGGGGGCAATACAGTGTGTCATAATATGAACTAGGGTGTGGCAGCATATGACCTAGGGGTACTACAGGTTGGCATACTATGAACTGGGGGCACTACAGTGTGGCATATGAACTGGGGGAACTACAGTGTGGCATATGAACTGGGGAAACTACAGTGTGGCATATGAACTGGGGGCACTACAGTGTGGCATATGAACTGGGGGCACTACAGTGTGGCATATGAACTGGGGGCACTACAGTGTGGCATATGAACTGGGGGCACTACAGTGTGGCATATGAACTGGGGGCACTACAGTGTGGCATATGAACTGGGGGCACTACAGTGTGGCATGATATAAATTGTGGAGGCACTGTGTGATATAATGTGAATTTAGGCACTCTATAAGGCATAACAATAACTTAATACTAGCTCATAAAATGGACTGTGCCACTACTGCAGGGCATAAAGTGGATTAGGACACTACTACAGGGCATAAGGTGGATTAGGACACTACTATGGGGCATAAAGTGGATTAGGACACTACTAAGGGGCATAAAGTGGATTAGGACACTACTATGGGGCATAAAGTGGATTAGGACACTACTACAGGGCATAAAGTGGATTAGGACACTACTACGGGGCATAAAGTGGATTGGGACACTACTACAGGGCATAAAGTGGATTAGGACACTACTACGGGGCATAAAGTGGATTGGGACACTACTATGGGGCATAAAGTGGATTAGGACACTACTACAGGGCATAAAGTGGATTAGGACACTACTACGGGGCATAAAGTGGATGAGGACACTACTACAGAGCATAAAGTGGATTAGGACACTACTATGGGGCATAAAGTGGATTAGGACACTACTACAGGGCATAAAGTGGATTAGGACACTACTAAGGGGCATAAAGTGGATGAGGACACTACTACAGAGCATAAAGTGGATTAGGACACTACTACGGGGCATAAAGTGGATTAGGACACTACTATGGGGCATAAAGTGGATTAGGACACTACTACGGGGCATAAAGTGGATTGGGACACTACTACAGGGCATAAAGTGGATTAGGACACTACTACGGGGCATAAAGTGGATTATGACACTACTATGGGGCATAAAGTGGATTAGGACACTACTACAGGGCATAAAGTGGATTAGGACACTACTATGGGGCGTCCAATAAACTAGGTGCTCACTATTTATGTTCCATTGCTCATGACAGCTTTAGCCATAAGTAATGTTACTGTATTATAGAGCAGAGACAGAAAGGTTTATGGCATTACAGAGCAGTGTCCCACCTATTTGTGAAACAGTGCCACTCTATCCCTGCACACATTCTGCTCTGCATTTCCTCTACATTTACTGCTGCATTCCAAGCGCTCTGCTAAGCATTACCCCCAGGTATCCTAATGAGCAATGGTCCTCGACTCCAGTACTCACGTAGCGCCAACCGGTCATGTTTTCTGGATTTCTTTGATTATGCCCAGTTCTATTGCAGACTGAAATCCTGAAAACATGACCCGCTGGGTGTATTTGAGAACTTGAATTGAGAACCAATGATCTCGAGCATTGCCCACACATTTACGCAGGACCTTGTACTCATCATATGCCGCAGAGCACTGACCCCCACATACCTGTGGAGCTTTCTACTTATACTGCAGAGCTTTGTCCTACATATTTGCAGAGCATTTCTTTCAATGCATCTCACATTGGCTTCTACATATTCCGCACACCATCCCCCCTCCCCCCACACATGTTCTGCAGAACATTGCACTTTGTTTATCCGCAAAGCATCACCCCCTCCACACACACACACACACACACACACACACACATATGCAGAGTGTTACCCATATTCTGCAGGCCATTACCCCCCACGTCCATCGCCATGGCGGTAGCACAGTGTATAGCGCTGGTGCCAGCAGCTAATGAGGAAGTGATTTGCACTCCTGCAAAGTACCAGAGACATGATCATGCTAATTAAGGTGATGCCTGCTCTTTAATTAAGCAGCAATTCCTCCCCAGGCTCGCCTTTCTCATGCAAATCAGGGGGCTAGGTTGGCTATCGCAGATAGCTGAGCCCCAATCTGAGGGCGATAATCCCCCACGCTGTCATTGTTGAGGAGATGCTGAATGTGTAGTAATCCCTCAGTGTCCTGCTCACGCTCCAGAGAGTATGGTCCCGCCATGCCCGGACCCTAAGCCTCGTGTATAGATTACTACAGTATGTCCGATAACACGGACATAAGATTCATATACACACAGGCATGACACACGCGTGTCCATAAAACTACATCAAGCCTGCAATATGTGCGGACACAGCTGTGATGTAGGTAGATAATCAAGCACATAGACCAAGGGCGAGTGCTCCAGGAGATGCACACACATGTGTATCTCCAGGACTGCAGGCCCAGCCAGCCACGTGCGTCTCCAGGACTGCAGGCTCAGCCAGCCACGTGCGTCTCCAGGACTGCAGGCTCAGCCAGCCACGTGCATCTCCAGGACTGCAGGCCCAGCCAGCCACGTGCGTCTCAAGGACTGCAGGCTCAGCCAGCCACGTGCATCTCCAGGACTGCAGGCCCAGCCAGCCACGTGCGTCTCCAGGACTGCAGGCTCAGCCAGCCATGTGCGTCTCCAGGACTGCAGGCCCAGCCAGCCATGTGCGTCTCCAGGACTGCAGGCCCAGCCAGCCATGTGCGTCTCCAGGACTGCAGGCCCAGCCAGCCATGTGCGTCTCCAGGACTGCAGGCCCAGCCAGCCATGTGCGTCTCCAGGACTGCAGGCCCAGCCAGCCATGTGCGTCTCCAGGACTGCAGGCCCAGCCAGCCATGTGCGTCTCAAGGACTGCAGGCCCAGCCAGCCACGTGCGTCTCCAGGCCCAGCCAGCAAAGTGCGTCTCCAGGACTGCAGGCCCAGCCAGCCATGTGCGTCTCCAGGACTGCAGGCCCAGTCAGCCATGTGCGTCTCCAGGACTGCATACCCAGCCAGCCATGTGCGACTCCAGGACTGCAGGCCCAGCCAGCCATGTGCGTCTCCAGGACTGCAGGCCCAGCCAGCCATGTGCGTCTCCAGGACTGCAGGCCCAGCCAGCCATGTGCGTCTCCAGGACTGCAGGCCCAGCCAGCCATGTGCGTCTCAAGGACTGCAGGCCCAGCCAGTCACGTGTGTCTCCAGGACTGCAGGCCCAGCCAGCCATGTGCGTCTCCAGGACTGCAGGCCCAGCCAGCCACGTGCGTCTCAAGGACTGCAAGCCCAGCCAGCCACGTGCATCTCCAGGACTGCAGGACCAGCCTGCCACGTGCGTCTCCAGGACTGCAGGCTCAGCCAGCCATATGCGTCTCCAGGACTGCAGGCCCAGCCAGCCACGTGCGTCTCAAGGACTGCAGGCCCAGCCAGCCATGTGCGTCTCCAGGACTGCAGGCCCAGCCAGCCACGTGCGTCTCCAGAACTGCAGGCCCAGCCAGCCACGTGCGTCTCCAGGACTGCAGGCCCAGCCAGCCACGTGCGTCTCCAGGACTGCAGGCCCAGCCAGCCACGTGCGTCTCCAGAACTGCAGGCTCAGCCAGCCACATGCGTCTCCAGGACTGCAGGCCCAGCCAGCCACGTGCGTCTCAAGGACTGCAGGCCCAGCCAGCCACGTGCGTCTCCAGGACTGCAGGCCCAGCCTGCCACGTGCGTCTCCAGGACTGCAGGCCCAGCCATCCAAGTGCATCTCCAGGACTGCAGGCCCAGGCAGCTACGTTCCTCTCCAGGACTGCAGGCCCAGGCAGCAGTGTGCGTGGCAGAGAAGAATACCACCCCAGACGCCAGCACATTGTCACTCCAACCCGCTGCCTTTCTCTGCAAATCATGCTCATTTCAGCCACTCTTTGTCTCACATTAATCGTCAGTCGGGGACATTGTCTCGTTATAGCCTGTCACTTAGTGGGTTTGAAAATTTGGATTACATGGTTATTTGTGCACAAACAAATCTGCGAAACTGTATCCAATGCTGCTGAAAGTAGAGGACAACTCTGATTAACAGCACCTCCGACATGCATTCACTGGGGGAAATGGGCAGCGTGGATCCGATCCTCCCAGAGGATGTGCTGGCATCATATACCCGTGTGGCCCCGTGCCTGGCATAATGTGCCTAGTAACAGGTGTATGAAGCCACCTAACATCAGGGGTTATGTTGCCGGTGCCCTACTGTTCAGGGCCCTCTGTACAGCAGAAATATCCGTTTGAACAACAGAAGCCTTTTATTAAACACACTTCTCCTGCTAGTATTTGTTTCTCCATAGTGCCTATGGAAACTATAATCCCCGAAAACAAAAATATTGATCAGTAGGATCATGCAGAATTGAGAAAAAAAATCTGCACTTCCACATATGGCCAACAGATGGCCCTAATATTCAAACCACTTCCTGCAATGTACAATGTACAGTAGTTTGATTTATTTATTTACAGTGTCTTATATAGCGCAGCAGATTCCGTTACAGGGTCTTATATAGCGCAGCAGATTCAGTTACAGCGTCTTATATAGCGCAGCAGATTCAGTTACAGCGTCTCATATAGCGCAGCAGATTCCGTTACAGCGTCTTATATAGCGCAGCAGATTCCGTTACAGCGTCTTATATAGCGCAGCAGATTCCATTACAGCGTCTTATATAGCGCAGCAGATTCCGTTACAGCGTCTTATATAGCGCAGCAGATTCCGTTACAGCGTCTTATATAGCGCAGCAGATTCCGTTACAGCGTCTTATATAGCGCAGCAGATTCCGTTACAGCGTCTTATATAGCGCAGCAGATTCCGTTACAGCGTCTTATATAGCGCAGCAGATTCCGTTACAGCGTCTTATATAGCGCAGCAGATTCCGTTACAGCGTCTTATATAGTGCAGCAGATTCCGTTACAGTGTCTTATATAGCGCAGCAGATTCCGTTATAGTGTCTTATATAGCGCAGCAGATTCCGTTATAGTGTCTTATATAGCGCAGCAGATTCAGTTACAGCGTCTTATATAGCGCAGCAGATTCAGTTACAGCGTCTTATATAGCGCAGCAGATTCCGTTACAGCGTCTTATATAGCGCAGCAGATTCCGTTACAGTGTCTTATATAGCGCAGCAGATTCCGTTACATCGTCTTATATAGCGCAGCAGATTCCGTTACAGCGTCTTATATAGCGCAGCAGATTCCGTTACAGCGTCTTATATAGTGCAGCAGATTCCGTTACAGCGTCTTATATAGCGCAGCAGGTTCCGTTACAGCGTCTTATATAGCGCAGCAGATTCCGTTACAGTGTCTTATATAGCGCAGCAGATTCCGTTACAGTGTCTAATATAGCGCAGCAGATTCTGTTACAGAGTCTTATATAGCACAGCAGATTCCGTTGCGCTTTACAAAAGTAAACAGTGATAAAACAAACTGGGTAACAACAGACAGACTTGGAGGTAGGAGGGCCCTGCTGCAAGCTTACAATCTATAGGGATATAGGAGGGAAACACAAGGACAGGCACCAGTAATAGCATAGCAGTCCCACCAAGTTACAAGTCCAGAAGGGAAGCTATATAATACATAAGTGCCTCAGAGGTTTATGTGTGCGGTATATAAATATGATAGGCTTGCCTGAAGAGGTGAGTTTTCAGGGAACGCTTGAAGGTTTGGAGGCTAGTGGAGAGTCTTATTGTGCATGGAAGGGCATTCCATAGGATGGGAGCAGCCCGATGAAAGTCCTGTAATAGTGAATGGGAGCTAGTGATCCGTGCAGAAGAGAGACGCAGATCTTGTGCAGAGCGGAGTGGTCGAGATGGGAGATATTTTGTGATAAGTAAGGAGATATATGCTGGTGCAGTATAGTAATAGCTTTATATGCGAGTCGAAGTTGATGCATACATTAGAGCAGTATTCATAGATACTACCTACTTGGTAAAAAAAAATAAGTGGAGTGGTTTTATTGATAAGAAAATAAATCTTGTACTCACTGTTATATGCACTGGCAGATGAAGCAAAGTGTCAGCAGAGTAGGGTTTCGTACTCCCCAAACTGGCTATCTTGGCACAGGGTATGAAGCTTTCCTAGAGAACCAGCAACACTGAGGCTGTGCAGTAGCACATTCCACTACTTACAAAGAGGATGTGATATATAAACCTACCAGAGTCTTATATGCTTAATGGTCTGATTCAGAGATGGATGCAGGCAGCGGTATATACACTCCATATTCCCACAACAACTCTAGATCACAGCAGCGCTTAATAACCCTCCTCCCCCGAGATAAAGGTGTATTTCTGCAATACCGCAAATTCCAACCCTATTATACTGTGACCGCACAGCAGCGCTCCCTGCAGGGAGAGACAGGAAATGACACGGTAGAAATCCATTATTTACCTCCCAGATATGTATATAGCGCTCACATATTCTGTAGCTTTTTTATTCCTCTCGGCAACGTTTAAACTACTAATGAGTTTTTCAAGTTTACAGTGTCGCAATACAAAATCCCAAATTGTTTTTCTAATGGTCATTACTTAGTTGGCGGCGACCCAGAGCGCTATCTGACGGAAGCTATTTGTGGCCAGGCCTGTGTTTATTTTATTTTTAGCCTGTGGAATCCTCTGACAGGAAAAGCTGACAACAGCAGCCGCTATTTATACAATCGTGCTAAGTACACACGCGGAATTGTCTTCATTCACAGCAGCCATCTTCCGTGGGAACCCTGCCACATCCTGTTACCATGGTTACAGTGTTTACTGTACTCACGCCCCACCACTCTTGTTTGATCTTTTACTATACAAGAGATAGTAAATGATAAGTTTGTATATGGCGTAGTCTGTCTGCAGCGAGGGAAGTGGGGTAAGGTTGGCATCTCTGGTCTGGCATGGCATAGTGTAGGTGCCCCCATGGTACCTACTAGGGATGGCTAGCGATTATTAAAAATCATTGGAGGTTTACGGCCGATGTTGAATACTTTTGCCATAGATGGTGGAGAACCAGATGATTTCCCTACATCGATGGCACAGCAGGAACAGTGTTTCTTTCTTTTTTTTTGCAAGATGCCGGGACAAAACCCGAAAGCCCCACCGCCACGTTCTGATTGGCCTATGGGCCAGTCAGTCAAAGGGAATGGATGACCATCAATATTTAAAACTATCGATGTTTGTCCATCACATAGTTTATAACTATCGATGCTGGGTTGCAGAATTGCCATCAATGGTAACTGCACCGATGTCCATCCCTAGTACCTACTCATTGTCAGAGGATATCCTCACCCACCAGGCAGGTCGGTGGTGGTTTCCCCCTTTTGATCGCTGTGGGTCTGTTGCAACTGCCCCCAATACAACTGTCTCTTCCAAAATGGCTGCCCCTCCTCTAGCATTCCTAATAACTGTCTCTTTTCAGGTGCAGTCATTTTGGGAGGGAGATTTTCAGTGGTGGAAATCGCAATAGTATGGCATAGTGTTGGTATTCTGCAGAAAGGGGCCACGATGACGTGAAATAACGCCCGCAAAGCCGCCTAGGCTGGCCCCATATATAAAATGATCTAAAAGTGGATAATTAGGAAATACGCCCCATATCGGACCCATACATTATATGGGCGTCCTATGTTGGCCGGTACTGTTACATTACATTAGCAGTGTCTCTTGCACCCAGACATTGCAGGGCTGACTAATCCTATTATATAGCTCATGCGGAAGCTATGGTGGTACTGGCATCCAGGGGCACCACAGATGGTGTAATGGTTAGCACTACTGCCTCACAGCACAGAGGTCATGGGTTCAATACCCACCATGGCTCTTACCGTGCGGAGTTTGTATATTCTCCCTGTGCTTGCGTGGGTTTCCTCCGGGTGCTCCTGTTTCCTCCCATAATTCAAATATATACTGGTAGGTTATTTGGCTCCTAACAATTATTAACCCTAGAATGTCTGTGTGTGCGTGTACATGCGGTAGAGCAGGGGTGGCCAAACCGGTCCTCGAGATCTACTAACGGTCCATGTTTTCTAGGTGACCTAGCACAGCTGTAGTCATTACTAACTGTCACAATTCGCAGACTCCCTAGCTGCTGCACAGCTGTAGTCATTACTAACTGTCACAATTCCCAGACTCCCTAGCTGGTGCACAGCTCTAGTCATTACTAACTGTCACAATTCCCAGACTCCCTAGCTGGTGCACAGCTGTAGTCATTACTGTCACATTTTCAAACCTGCTGCATTCATTCCTACTATAGATCCACAGGTTGCCTGAAAACATGAACTAGATCTTGAGGACAGGTTTGGCCGCCCCTTGGTAGGAAATATAGATTGTAAGCTCCAATGGTGCAGGGACTGATGTAACTGTTCAAATATTCTCTGTACAGCGCTGCGGAATATGTGTGGGCTATACAAATAACTGGTAGTAATAATAATAATAAATAAATAAATGTGCCAGGTTTTCTTTACTCTTGGTGACTTCAAAGAGGCCTGCAGGATAAAACACAAATGTAGCACAGAGCCTGCAAAGTGAGAGCTTCCGCTGCATGGGCACACCCACGGGGCAAGTCCTGGAATGTGAGCTCCTGTCCACTGCAGTGTGTGAGACAGGCACTTGTGTACAGGATGTGTTACCTAAAACGTGTGAGCATCACCCCGTTCTGCTGTGTACACCAGGTGCAGTACTGTACTATCAATGTGCACCAGGTGCAGTACTGTACTATCAATGTGCATCAGGAGCAGTACGGTTTTATCACTGTGCGCTCCAGGACTCCTGTCACTGAGCACACCAGGAGCACTACAATCTTATCACTGTCTGCACCAGGAGCAGTACTGTACTATCAATGTGCATCAGGAGCAGTACTGTTTTATCACTGTGCGCTGCAGGACTCCTGTCCTGTCACTGAACACACCAGGAGCACTACAATCCTATCACTGTGTGCACCAGGAGCAGTACTGTACTATCAATGTGCACCAGGTGCAGTACTGTACTATCACTGTGCGCTGCAGGACCCTTGTCACTGAGCACACCAGGAGCACTACAATCCTATCACTGTGTGCACCAGGTCCAGTACTGTACTGTGCTATCGCTGCGTGCACGAGCAGTAATGTACTATTACTGCGTGCACCAGGTACAGTACTGTGCTATCACTGTGCACCAGGTGCAGTACTGTGCTATTACTACGTGCACCAGGTGCAGTATTGAACTATCACGGTGCACCAGGTGCAGTACTGTACTATCACTGCATGTACAAAGTGCAGTACTGTACTATTACTGCGAGCTCCAGGACTCCTGTCCTGTCACTGAGCACACCAGAGCACTACAATCCTATCACTGTGTGCACCAGGTGCAGTACTGTACTATCACTGTGTGCACCAGGTACAGTACTGTACTATCACTGTGTGCACCAGGTGCAGTACTGTACTATCACTGGGTGCACCAGGAGGACTCCTGTTCTATCAGTAGGAGGTGTAGGGGGTATAGGCAGTACACTAACCATTGGGTAGAGTACGAGAGGTATGTGGTATACTGAGTCTAATTCTAGTTTTATCACATCTTACCGAGCGTCTGATGTGCCCCCCCCCCAAAAAAACAGATCCCCTCACATGTCTCCGACCATCGAATGATTTCTCCTGGCTTTGCAAATGGAAGTAAGTGTGAACTGACTTTTATTTGTGAGCACTGGGACGAAGACGGGCGGGCGACTGATGCTGGGCGTTCCCATGGGAGACCCCATCCCCACTGCCGTCCACCCCGATTCTTACGAGCGGCTCGGCGACTATGCAAAACGACGTAACCTTTCGCAAAGGGGAGCTGCACATGCGCATCATATACCGTGCACATGCGCAGAGCCCCAAACAGCGGAACGGGGACGAATTTACTTGTTCCGAATTTATTACAATGAGGGCCACTGTGCAGTGTAGGGGTGGTAGGCGCGGTGGTATACTGATTAGTGTAGGGGACGGGGAGATGTTGGGCAGTGTAGGGGTGGTAGGTGCGGTGGTATGCTGATTAGTGTAGGGGAGGTTGGGGGGAGATGTTGGGCAGTGTGGGGGAGGTAGGGGGGATATACTGGTCAGAGTAGGGAAAGTAGGTGATATAGGGAGCTAAGGAGGATATCCTGGGCAGTGTAGGGGAGGTAGGTCCGGTGGTATACTGATTTGTGTAGGGGAGGTAGGGGGGAGATGTTGGGCAGTGTAGGGGAGGTAGGTGGTATACTGGCACTGGACTGAGAGGTAGGGGGAGATACTGTGTAGACTAGGGAGGTGGGGAATATGTTGAGCAGTGTAGGGGGAGATTTTAGGCAGAGATAAATATATATTGGAAAGATGTTGGGCAGTGTAGGAGAGGTGGAGGGGGATGTTGGGCAGTGTAGGGTGGTAGGGGGAGATGTTGGGCAGAAAGGGGAGGTTAGGCAGAGATGGATATACATTAGAAAGATGTTGGGCAGTGTAGGGAGGGGCAGTGTAGGGGAGGTAGGGGGAGACGTTGGGCAGTGTAGGGGAGATGTTGGGCAGTGTAGGGGAAAATGTTGGGCAGTGTAGGGTGGTAGGGGGAGATGTTGGGCAGAAAGGGGAGGTTAGGCAGAGATGGATATACATTAGAAAGATGTTGGGCAGTGTAGGGGGGGCAGTGTAGGGGAGGTAGGGGGGAGATGTTGGGCAGTGTGGGGGAGGTAGGGGGATATACTGGTCTGAGTAGGGAAGGTAGGTGATATAGGGAGCTAAGGAGGATATCCTGGGCAGTGTAAGGGGAGGTAGGTCCGGTGGTATACTGATTAGTGTAGGGGAGGTAGGGAGGAGATGTTGGGCAGTGTAGGGGAGGTAGGTGGTATA
Organism: Crinia signifera; assembly: GCF_055691185.1. Lineage (NCBI taxonomy): Eukaryota > Metazoa > Chordata > Amphibia > Anura > Myobatrachidae > Crinia > Crinia signifera. The sequence goes on along the minus strand of NC_139226.1, from coordinate 140,884,453 downwards.
CTGGCACTGGACTGAGAGGTAGGGGGAGATACTGAGTAGATGTTGGGCAGTGTAGGGGAAAATGTTGGGCAGTAGGGTGGTAGGGGGAGATGTTGGGCAGAAAGGTGAGGTTAGGCAGAGATGGATATACATTAGAAAGATGTTGGGCAGTGTAGGGGAGGTAGGGAGAGACGTTGGGCAGTGTAGGGGAGATGTTGGGCAGTGTAGGGGAAAATGTTGGGCAGTGTAGGGTGGTAGGGGGAGATGTTGGGCAGACAGGGGAGGTTAGGCAGAGATGGATATACATTAGAAAGATGTTGGGCAGTGTAGGGGGGGGGGGGCAGTGTAGGGAAGGTAGGGGGGAGATGTTGGGCAGTGTGGGGGAGGTAGGGGGATATACTGGTCTGATTATGGAAGGTAGGTGATATAGGGAGCTAAGGAGGATATCCTGGGCAGTGTAAGGGGAGGTAGGTCCGGTGGTATACTGATTAGTGTAGGGGAGGTAGGGAGGAGATGTTGGGCAGTGTAGGGGAGGTAGGTGGTATACTGGCACTAGACTGAGAGGTAGGGGGAGATACTGAGTAGATGTTGGGCAGTGTAGGGGAAAATGTTGGGCAGTAGGGTGAGATGTTGGTCAGAAAGGTGAGGTTAGGCAGAGATGGATATACATTAGAAAGATGTTGGGCAGTGTAGGGGAGGTAGGGAGAGACGTTGGGCAGTGTAGGGGAGATGTTGGGCAGTGTAGGGGAAAATGTTGGGCAGTGTAGGGTGGTAGGGGGAGATGTTGGGCAGAAAGGGGAGGCAGGTGCAGATATACAGCACAGGAGGAGCAGCTGAGGGTGGGGGATGTACCTGGCAGGAATGCGTAGCTCGGGCGGGGGCACAGCCACCTCCTCTCCCCCGTCCTGGCACAGAAGGGGTCAGTGGTCTCTCCCACAACAAGTCCCACCCCCGGCTCCCTCCTCCCCGGCCTCCGCCTTCTCCTCCCCGGCTCCCTCCCCGTCACTTCTCCCGAGAGCTGGGAGCGGATGCTGCTGCCGCCGCCGCCGCCGGGGAGACTGTCCCGCACCTGAGCGCCCTGTGCTGGCATGTGTGACCCCCAGACTCCCGGGACTGCGGCCCTCCCCTGCCCGGGATCTCCCGTCACGGAATAGATCTCCCTACACCGGGCTGGATCTGGGTGATCTTCTGGAAGGGAGCTGATCTTGGAGGGATCCCCACTGATCTGGACTTTACAAGGGGGACTCCCCTGACCCTGGATCTATCTACCCCGAGGGTTCCCTCTGACCTGGGATCTACCCCGAGGGATCCCCCTGACCTAGGATCTACCCCGAGGGATCCCCCTGACCTGGTCTCTTCCTGAGGGATCCCTGGGTTTGGATTTACAATAAGGAATGTTCCCTGGGATCCAGTCCGGGTCCTGTGGGCGCAGGGAGCCCGTGTCACAGGTAGGTAACGATGTAACAGCCGCAGTCCCGGGTACATCACTGCTGGGACTTCTCTTCCATTGGTTACATTGTGCAGCGCTACAGACAGTGTTGGTGCTTTCCAATACAGTAGATCTCTGTTCCTATTCCACCATTTATGGGCGCCCTGGTGCTGGGTCTGGTACTTGGTGCTGGGTCCTGTGAGAGGTGCCATGGTATTGGTTGCTGGGTCCTGTGTATGGGGTAACCCTGGTGCTGGGTGCTGTGAGACAGGCGCCATGGTGCTGGGTCCTGTGTGTGGGGTGCCCTGGTTGCTGGGTCCTGTGAGAGGCGCCCTGGTATTGGTTGCTGGGTCCTGTGTGTGGGACGCCCTGGTGCTGGGTCCTATGTATGGGGTGCCTTGGTGCTGGGTCCTGTGAGAGAGGCGCCCTGGTGCTGGGTCCTATGTATGGGGCGTCCTGGTGCTGGGTCCTGTGTGTTGGGCACCCTGGTGCTGGGACTGATCCTTGGTACTGGGTCCTGTGTATAGGGTCAGTGCCCTAGGTGCCAAGGCTGTGTGCTGGTTGCAGGTGCCCTGGTGCAGAGTTCTGTGAGAGAGGCTCCATGGTATTGGTTGCTGGGTCCTGTGTGTGTGGGGCCCCATTTTATTGGTTGCTGGGTCCTGTGTGTGTGGGGCGCCATGTTATTGGTTGCTGGGTCCTGTGTGTGGGGCGCCATGTTATTGGTTGCTGGGTCCTGTGTGTGGGGCAACATGTTATTGGTTGCTGGGTCCTGTGTGTGGGGCGTCATGGTATTGGTTGCTGGGTCCTGTGAGAGAGGTGCCCTGGTGCAGGTTGCTGGGTCCTGTGTGTGCGGTACCCTGGGGCAGGGCTCCGTTCTAGTGCTGGGACCCATGTAAGGGGTGCCAGGGCGCTGGGTGTAGGTGCCCTGGAGCTGTGCTGTGCTCTGATGCTGGATTCTCTGGTGCTGTGCTGCGTTCCTGTGCTGGACTATGTTCTGGTGCTGGCACCCGTGTAAGGGGTGCCAGGGCGCTGGGTGTAGGTGCCCTGGAGCTGTGCTCTGATGCTGGATGCTCTGGTGCTGTGCTGGACTATATTCTGGTGCTGGGTGCAGGTGATCTGGTGCCGTGCTGCGTTCTGCTGCTGGGTACAGATGCCCTGGTGCTGGGCAGAGATGGAGATCCCCCTGTGCCTGGGCATGTGCACTGGTGCTGTGATAGAACCACCTCATGCCGTATGGCACATTCCTGGCATGTCCCAGATGTCTTTGCTAGACCAGGCATGCCATATGTACAGCGCTGCCAACCACTTGTGGCGCCTTATAAATAAAACGTAGTAGTAGTAGTGGACAATGCTGGAACTTGTAGTACCACAGCAGCCGGCCGCCCTAACTGTAGCACTATAGTTCTCAGGTAACATTATACAGTGATATAATGGGCAACATCTGCGCTCTGTACAGCGCTGTCCCCAGGAGACAAAGGCCATCACTTTCCTGTCATATCTGCTTCTGTTTTGCCCAGCTATGTCCCCCCTGAGGGCAGAGATCACCCCCAGCCCCTGCCAGCAGCCAGCTCCGCATTGTTTGAAGTCTTTCTCAGGTCTAGACTGTATCTCTGCAGGGTCCTGGCTGACAAATGCAGGGGGGGGGGGGGGGGGGGGGGGGGGGGGGTTATTGCATGTTTGCTGTTCCAGCCTCCCTCCCTCTCCGAAGTGTCCTGTGGCTTCCCAGGCCTCATAGCAGTGGGGGATGGCAGGCAAGAGGTGTGTGCCTGTCTAGTGGTGGCCCACTGTGATTTCTGGGGCCCCATTCACACACACGTGGCAAGCCCCCAGACTGTACACAGGTATCTGCGCTGGCCTTACGTGGGTCCACGTCCACCAAAGCCCCCATTGGATCTGTAGGGGCAGCTGTACCCCAAACACTTTTCGGAGGCCGCCGCTTGTGTGTGACATGGGGTCAGTAAGGCCTCTCATGTCCTCAGTGTACCATCAGTAATGAGGTCCCTGCAGAGGGCTGAGGGTAAGGCCCAGGCTCAGCGTCCTCGCCGTGGTCCGCTGTCATAATGTCACAGAAGTGCATTCAGCATGGGAAGGGTTAGAGTGCGCAGAGGGCCTGTGCCGCGGTGGGTGGGCCTGTGCCGCGGTGGGTGGGCCTGTGCCGCGATGGGTGGGCCTGTGCCAGGAAGCAGAAGATATGTCTGGGGAGGCTGTCACAAGGTCCACATTGACGTGAGTTTTCCCATTTATTTGGGTGTCGCTGTCACCGCCTGAGTAGTTGACCCTGAATTAGTGTAGCGCTCTCTTCGCTCACCAGGATTTGGGTCACATTTGACCGTTCCCATCAGAGTCTATGTGGATGGTAAAGTATGAAAAGTTCAAAGAAATTGAGCGTGTGTGTATAGATGGAATGTGCATTCGGTATGTACATGTGGAATGTACAATACACTGCCGACATGTACACTGCTGACATGTACACTGCCGTCCAGCCGCCTATTTTGGTTGTGCAAAACTGGTCCAATTCCAGTTAGTATCCAGATGATGTATCCAAAGTGTATCAGTCCAAATCTATAATAAGCTTGTGCCAACTTTTTTGCGTGTGTTGACTTTGTACTTGTGCGTTTTGACCTTTTTGGTACTGACACATAGACACCCCATGATTTATATCCGGGTCACTTCCGCCACAACTGGGGCCTGTTAGTGCCATTGGTAAATGCCAGCATCCATGTCGGTTACCTGCTGAGGTCCGTGTCCGATATGTTGTGCCAGGCTGTGGGCAGGTAATGGGAGGCAGGATGGGGAAAGGGGGGATTGGTGAGTCAGGGTACCAGGAGACCTCTTATTTTAGGACCCTATTACCCCCACATTGACGCAATGCCCCCTACAGCTCTCTATACCCTTTATACATACCCATCCCCCCCATAGCAAGTGTAAGGGGTGTTGTGCCACAGACCCGTGTGGTGGTAAGAGGGGCCGCCGGGGTTATTTATCACAGGGGTGCGCAGTAATGTTCCCCAATATCTGGTCCCTTCCCTAATCCCAGATAGTGTCAGACCACCGCCATGTTAGCACAGCCTTCATGGCAATAACCTCGGAGGGATCGGTACCTCTTCAGAGACTTGCAGCCCCCTGTGTTGGAACTACACATCCCAGCATGCCCAGCCACAGCTTTGCTATTAAGGCATGCTGGGATGTGTAGTTCTTCCGGAGGGCTGCATGTTGGAATACCCCAGCTAGTATATATGCCACCTACTGTGGGTGGTTGTATGGGTAATTGCGGTGTATAGACGCATGGCGCAGGCCTATTGCCCTTCGTATCTATGATCTCACTTTCCACATGTCCTTAGAAGGATCCTGCAGCCTAGTTACGCGGTGCCAGCGGTGTTTATGTGAGTAGAACGTGCCAGCACCTTGGCAGACTCTCAGATACAAATTATAGTAACTCACAGCTTACTATACACACACCTACGGGCACCGCTAAATCATGTAATGGCACAGAGGGCATGATGCCAGAGCCAGCTCATCCCAGACTGACAGGGAAGGAGGGGGGGAATTACCCCCAGTGTGTGCAGTGGTACGGTGCGCTTATAAATGCAGTGTATGAACAGACATAGAGAATTACCCCCAGTGTGTGCAGTGGTACTGTGCGCTTATATATGTAATGTATGAACAGACATAAATAATTACCCCCAGTGTGTGCAGTGGTACTGTGCGCTTATATATGCAGTGTATGAACAGACATTATGAATTCTCCCCAGTGTGTGCAGTGGTACTGTGCGTTTATATATGCAGTGTATGAACAGACATTGTGAATTATCCCCAGTGTGTGCAGTGGTACTGTGCGCTTATATATGTAATGTATGAACAGACATTATGAATTATCCCCAGTGCGTGCAGTGGTACTGTGCGCTAATATATGCAGTGTATGAATAGACATTGAGAATTACCCCCAATGCGTGCAGTGGTACTGTGCGCTTATATATGCAGTGTATGAACAGACATTGTGAATTATCCCCAGTGTGTGCAGTGGTACTGTGCGCTTATATATGCAGTGTATGAGCAGACATTGTGAATTACCCCCAGTGTGTGCAGTGGTACTGTGCGCTTATATATGCAGTGTATGAACAGACATTGTGAATTACCCCCAGTGTGTGCAGTGGTACTGTGTGCTTATATATGCAGTGTATGAACAGACATTGTGAATTACCCCCAGTGTGTGCAGTGGTACTGTTCGCTTATATATGCAGTGTATGAACAGACATTGTGAATTCTCCCCAGTGTGTGCAGTGGTACTGTGCGCTTATATATGCAGTGTATGAACAGACATTGTGAATTATCCCCAGTGTGTGCAGTGGTACTGTGCGCTTATATATGTAATGTATGAACAGACATTGTGAATTACCCCCAGTGTGTGCAGTGGTACTGTGCGCTTATATATGCAGTGTATGAACAGACATTGTGAATTATCCCCAGTGTGTGCAGTGGAACTGTGCGCTTATATATGCAGTGTATGAACAGACATTGTGAATTATCCCCAGTGTGTGCAGTGGTACTGTGCGCTTATATATGCAGTGTATTAACAGACATTATGAATTCTCCCCAGTGTGTGCAGTGGTACTGTGCGCTTATATATGCAGTGTATGAACAGACATTATGAATTCTCCCCAGTGTGTGCAGTGGTACTGTGCGCTTATATATGTAATGTATGAACAGACATTATGAATTCTCCCCAGTGCGTGCAGTGGTACTGTGCGCTTATATATGCAGTGTATGAACAGACATAAATAATTACCCCCAGTGTGTGCAGTGGTACTGTGCGCTTATATATGCAGTGTATGAACAGACATAAATAATTACCCCCAGTGTGTGCAGTGGTACTGTGCGCTTATATATGCAGTGTATGAACAGACATTATGAATTCTCCCCAGTGTGTGCAGTGGTACTGTGCGCTTATATATGCAGTGTATGAACAGACATAGAGAATTATCCCCAGTGTGTGCAGTGGTACTGTGCGCTTATGTATGCAGTGTATGAACAGACATAAATAATTACCCCCAGTGTGTGCAGTGGTACTGTGCGCTTATATATGCAGTGTATGAACAGACATTATGAATTCTCCCCAGTGTGTGCAGTGGTACTGTGCGCTTATATATGCAGTGTATGAACAGACATAGAGAATTATCCCCAGTGTGTGCAGTGGTACTGTGCGCTTATGTATGCAGTGTATGAACAGACATTGAGAATTACCCCCAGTGTGTGCAGTGGTACTGTGCGCTTATATATGCAGTGTATGAACAGACATTGTGAATTACCCCCAGTGTGTGCAGTGGTACTGTGCGCTTATATATGCAGGTTATGAACAGACATTGTGAATTACCCCCAGTGTGTGCAGTGGTACTGTGCGCTTATATATATATATATATATATATATATATATATATATATGCAGTGTATGAACAGACATAAATAATTACCCCCAGTGTGTGCAGTGGTACTGTGCGCATATATATATATATATATATATATATATATATATGCAGTGTATGAACAGACATAAATAATTACCCCCAGTGTGTGCAGTGGTACTGTGTGCTTATATATGCAGGTTATGAACAGACATTGTGAATTACCCCCAGTGTGTGCAGTGGTACTGTGCGCTTATATATGCAGGTTATGAACAGACATTGTGAATTACCCCCAGTGTGTGCAGTGGTACTGTGCGCTTATATATGCAGTGTATGAACAGACATTGTGAATTATCCCCATTGTGTCTAGTGGTACTGTGCGCTTATATATGTAATGTATGAACAGACATTGGCCCTTTATTCTGGTTCACTTGCAAAGCCAAATTATCTCTCTGCACATATTACATTTTCCCCACCTGCAGTGCACATGGTTTTGTCCATTTGAGAAGGTATTTGCATTTGCAAGGGAACCAGAATAAGGGCCATTGTGTATTATCCCCAGTGTGTACAGTGGTACTAAAACAAGACATGACTAGGATGGAAGTGACATCAGGACACTGCCCTAAAAATGTGGAAGGAGTTACAGATGTGATGGGGGAGGGAGGACTGGATTATAGGCCGGGAATATTCCCCGCAAAGCTCTAGAAATACATCTGCAACATTTATACTGAAGTTTAAAAGCTTCATACAGTGAGCTGTGTGGGGGGCGGTTGCAGTGAGCTGTGTGGGGAGCGGTTGCAGTGAGCTATGTGGGGAGCTGTGCCGGTGGCGGGTGCAGTGAGCTGTGCGGGTGGCGGGCGCAGTGAGCTGTGCGGGTGGCGGTTGCAGTGAGCTGTGCGGGTAGCGGTTGTCAAGTAGATATACTGGAGTGGGAATTATTTTGTTTTTACTGTAGAAACGATGGGGTCCATGTACTAAACCTTGAAGAGAGATGAAATGATGACCAGCTCCAAACTATCATGTCACAGGCTGTGTTTGAGACATGACAGTTAGGGGCTGGTGCTTTATCTTCCCAATTTGAGCACAGTATTACGCTGTCTTGCTGCGTCTTATGCTAGGCCTAGCTCTGAGCCGTGTGTCCTGATGGGCGCTCTGCGCCGTGTGTCCTGATGGGCGCTCTGAGCCGTGTGTCCTGATGGGCGCTCTGCGCCGTGTGTCCTGATGGGCGCTCTGCGCCGTGTGTCCTGATGGGCGCTCTGCGCCGTGTGTCCTGATGGGCGCTCTGCAAAGTAGTTTTCTTTTCTGTTCGTAAACAAACACTGTTCCTCTCACTCGGCGCAGTCTCTGCTCTGCATCTGTTACTCATTTGCTCCGCAGCATTTGGACAGTAGTGTATTTCGGGCCTTGTTAGGGGGGGTCCCCAACACAAATGTTATGTTTGGCTGGATGCAGTCGCAGCAAATATTTCTTCCCTTTTGTTGTTTGTGTATTTTCTCCTTGTGGCAGAGCGATGTGGGAAAGTTACCGTCAGCCGCGCTTCATATAATCTCTGTCATGGACCGGCCGGCGCGCTGAGCGTCAGATGTGTGCCGTAAGTTATATGTACGCTACGCGGGCTCAGGCAGCACAGAGGGGTTGGGAACATTTGGTCTACAGCATGATGGTCAACAGTCATTAGGTCTACATGGGAACAGGTCGACGTGGTTCTAGGTCGACAGGTCATTAGTCCGACAATGTCTAGGTCGACAGTCAAAAGGTCGACATAGGGTTTTTTCACTGTTTTTTTTTTTTTTACCTAAATGTCAACACAGTCGACATGGACACAGTTTAAAGTGCACCGCATCCCATCTCTACGCTCGGCACACTATTTTATTCTCCCACCATGTCCTAGTGGACGGTAGGGCATGAAATACCGCCTGTCGGCTTATGTCAGCTAAAAAAACTGTGAAAAACCCCATGTCGACCTAATGACCTTTCGACCTAATGACCTTTCGACATTTTCCCATGTCGACCATCATGCTGTAGACCAAATGACCATATCCTGAGTTATATAGTGGGAGGAGCAGGGTCCCCAGCAGCACAGAGTGTATCAGGAGATGAGGGATGTGTCAGTGAGGACAGGGCTGCATGTGACAGGGGCAGTGACATGATGTGAGGAGGGTAATGGAGGCAGCAGGAAGCCACAGACTGAGAGTTATATAGTGGGAGGAGCAGGATCCCCAGCAGCACAGAGTATATCAGGAGATAAGGGATGTGTCAGTGAGGACAGGGCTGCATGTGACAGGGGCAGTGACATGATGTGAGGAGGGGAATGGAGGCTGCAGGAAGCCACAGACTGAGAGTTATATAGTGGGAGGAGCAGGGTCCCTAGCAGCACAGAGTATATCAGATGAGTGATGTGTCAGTGAGGACAGGGCTGCATGTGACAGGGGCAGTGACATGATGTGAGGAGGGTGAATGGGGGCAGCAGGAAGCCACAGACTGAGAGTTATATAGTGGGAGGAGCAGGGTCCCTAGCAGCACAGAGTATATCAGATGAGTGATGTGTCAGTGAGGACAGGGCTACATGTGACAGGGGCAGTGACATGATGTGAGGAGGGGAATGGAGGCAGCAGGAAGCCACAGACTGAGAGTTATATAGTGGGAGTAGCAGGGTCACTTAGCAGCACAGAGTATATCAGGAGATGAGTGATGTGTCAGTGAGGACAGGGCTGCATGTGACAGGGGCAGTGACATGATGTGAGGAGGGGAATGGAGGCAGCAGGAAGTCACAGACTGAGAGTTATATAGTGGGAGGAGCAGTGTACCCAATAGCACAGAGTATATCAGGAGATGAGGGATGTGATGGGGCAGTGACATGATGTGAGGAGGGGAATGGGGTCATCAGGAAGCCACAGACTGAGAGTTATATAGTGGGAGGAGCAGGGTCCCCAGCAGCACAGAGTATATCAGGAGATGAGGGATGTGATGGGGCAGTGACATGATGTGAGGAGGGGAATGGGGTCATCAGGAAGCCACAGACTGAGAGTTATATAGTGGGAGGAGCAGGGTCCCCAGCAGCACAGAGTATATCAGGAGATGAGGGATGTGATGGGGCAGTGACATGATGTGAGGAGGGGAATGGGGTCATCAGGAAGCCACAGACTGAGAGTTATATAGTGGGAGGAGCAGGGTCCCCAGCAGCACAGAGTATATCAGGAGATGAGGGATGTGTCAGTGAGGACAGGGGCAGATACCACGGAAGTTGGAAATGGTTTTCCTTTATCATGGAGCAGCTTATATCAGGCACTGGTAAGTGTCCGGCAGATGTAATGAGCAGCTGTGCGCTCGGAGACCTGTTGAGGCGCTGGATGGATGGAGTGTTTTGGGATCCTTATGGAATTGACTTGGAAACTAGGCCAGCGGAACAACGTGGCAAAAGCTTCTTTTTATCCACCACTAAGGAGCCCCCATCCTGAGGAATGTGCCCGTTCCATCTGTCAGGAGAAGTTCCAACCCTGATACCTCCTGCAGGGTGAGCCTATGGAAGACTGCTGCATCTCCTGCGTCCTGTCACATGCATGGGGTCAGAGTGCTGCAGCTCCTGCATCCTGTCACATGCATGGGGTCAGACTGCTGCAGTTCCTGCGTCCTGTCGCATGCATGGGGTCAGACTGCTGCAGTTCCTGCGTCCTGTCACATGCATGGGGTCAGACTGCTGCAGCTCCTGCGTCCTGTCACATGCATGGGGTCAGACTGCTGCAGATCCTGCGTCCTGTCACATGCATGGGGTCAGACTGCTGCAGCTCCTGCGTCCTGTCACATGCATGGGGTCAGACTGCTGCATCTCCTGCGTCCTGTCACATGCATGGGGTCAGACTGCTGCATCTCCTGCGTCCTCTGACTTTCATTAATTAGCTGTCATGCTCTGCTACATGCGTGTCTGCTACATGGTGGCTGGCAGTAGTGATGCGCATATCTCTGGCTGCGTCCATATATTGCGTGCGGCCGTTCTCTGGTCTTGTATTTGGTTTACATTTGCAATGCGATAAAGTAATGGTGTCATGGTGAGAAAAAAAGTAATCTGTGTAATTGGTGAGACTGTTCCTTTTATTATACAAATGCAGATACAAAGACATCCTTTTGCTTAATTCTATGTAACATGCAAGTTTACGCATATGCAATTAACCCATTCAATGGTCTCTTAGTAAATTACCATGAATTCAAATGGGCGTGATATAGTGGTAGCACAAAGCCATACCCTCATGCTATTGGTTCTTGCTTAGCAATGGTGGAATTTGTTGCAAATGGGTCTTTCCTCTGGCTGCACATTTCTGGTGGTGCCGTGGGAGTTACACTATATGAACGTGGCCAATGGGGAGGTGTTTTTTAGGACACGCCCACAGTTCTAATAGTTAAAAATGTTTATTTTCCCCTCAATTCTTCTTTATTTGACGAATAGAACCATATACTGTAGGTCAATGTCCACAACGCATTATCAGCTGCAGGATCTGTTCTATGCCTGACCGTAGGGACAAAACCTTTGTGATGGCCAAAGTCCTTTGTGATGGCCAAAATCCTTTACTCTGAAATTTGCATTACTGTCCATATCCAGGAGAATAATTGTATGCCATATAATGCTGACTGTAGAGCTTGTCAGAGGGTCCTGAGATGCTGCTGTTTCTTGCACTGTGGTTTGTACATTCAGAGTGTTCACTTCCAGAGTGCGGTTCCTTTGTGCGCATGTATCGCCCGTTTGTTCCGTCTGCTGTTAGCAGGAATAATGCTCACAAACTGACTGACCAGACAGATTAAAGCAACTTGGTAAGAGGGCTGCACAAGGTGTGATGGAACATCGTTCCCTCGGGTAGACTATGCCGAGGTCTCCCCTGCAGATGGGTTACACCAGATGCTGCATAATTAAGAAGGTTCTCTCGTGTGATGTGGGTGCTCGTCTCTCATTTAAATAAATATTGGTGGGATAGTTTGGCACAGGCTCGAGCGCTCGTGTGTTTTCCTCCGGTGAAGTGTTGCGTGTTAACGTGTTCTCAGAAAAGTGTTTATTTTCTTCTCTGCACCCTGTGGACTACTGCTGCCCTTGAACCGAGAAAATGTAAAATAAACCCACAAAACTCACAACAGCTGCTGTCTTCTACCAGCTGCTCTTCCTAGGAACGCCGGACACCACACTTCCAGCCAGTTCCGGCTTCCTTGCTGCCATTCAACGGAGTTGCTGGGCTGCTCCATGGCATCATATCGTACACTTTCCATCACCCCTTTAGTTTATTTAGTATATATGTAGCACCCTCCACATTTATTACCTCTTACCTAGGTAAGTCTGATCACATATAATTTCCCCTATCCCTTTTACTTAGGACTTGTCCTATTGAGGTAACCTGGACGCGGTGGACAAGCCGATACTAATGGCCATTACTATGCTAATAACCTCAGAAATGCAATATAGCAATGATATTAAAAGGTCTAGCATTTATGTGCACCTGCAAACTCCTCCTCCTGCTTGCTGCACTACAGGTCTCAGCAGGTAACACCTCATACGTCTGGGGTGTGCACCTGCAAACTCCTCCTCCTGCTTGCTGCACTACAGGTCTCAGCAGGTAACACCTCATATGTCCAGGGTGTGCAGCTTAGGGCCCTCCCCCTATGTATAATTGAGAAGGTTCTCTCTTGTGATGTGGGTGCTCGTCTCATTTAAATAAATATTGGTGGGATAGTTTGGCACAGGCCCGAGCGCTCGTGTGTTTTCCTCCGGGGAACACTGATTCTGGCTGTAGTACGTGGCTGGTGGTGTGTGATTCTGGCTGTAGTACACTGCTGGTGGTGCATCATTCTGGCTGTAGTACATGGCTGGTGGTGTGTCATTCTGGCTGTAGTACGTGGCTGGTGGTGTGTGATTCTGGCTGTAGTACACTGCTGGTGGTGCATCATTCTGGCTGTAGTACATGGCTGGTGGTGTGTCATTCTGGCTGTAGTACGTGGCTGGTGGTGTGTCATTCTGGCTGTAGTACATGGCTGGTGGTTCGTCATTCTGGCTGTAGTACATGGCTGGTGGTGCATCATTCTGGCTGTAGTACATGGCTGGTGGTGTGTGATTCTGGCTGTAGTACACTGCTGGTGGTGCATCATTCTGGCTGTAGTACATGGCTGGTGGTGTGTCATTCTGGCTGTAGTACGTGGCTGGTGGTGTGTCATTCTGGCTGTAGTACATGGCTGGTGGTTCGTCATTCTGGCTGTAGTACACTGCTGGTGGTGCATCATTCTGGCTGTAGTACATGGCTGGTGGTGCGTCATTCTGGCTGTAGTACATGGCTGGTGGTGCGTCATTCTGGCTGTAGTACATGGCTGGTGGTGTGTGATTCTGGCTGTAGTACATGGCTGGTGGTGCGTCATTCTGGCTGTAGTACATGGCTGGTGGTGTGTCATTCTGGCTGTAGTACACTGCTGGTGGTGCATCATTCTGGCTGTAGTACATGGCTGGTGGTGCGTCATTCTGGCTGTAGTACATG